>NC_090324.1:136651187-136957381 GCF_040869045.1 Eurosta solidaginis
GAATTTATCAAAAATGCCTCATCAGTGCTGCCAGAATTTGATGGCAATCCTGAAAATTTGCAGTTTCTTAGATGCCCTTGATATTCCAGACCAAATCAAGGATATTCATAAAGCCTTAGCGATAACCATGATAAAGGCCAAGCTAAAAGGCACGGCAAGAAATTTCATAAGTAACGAGAATACAATCACACAAATAAAACTGAAATTAAAAACTGCAATCAAAGGCGAATCAGTAGAAGTCTTGACAGAAAACTCCTGAATATCCAACAGCGTAGCAAAACTGCAAACCAATACACTGAGGAGATAGAAAAGATAACGAGGTCATTGGAGGGAGCCTATATCTCGGACGGATTAAACCCAGACTTGGCAATGAGATATGCTACCCAAGCAGCAGTCAAAGCTATGTGTAAGAACTGCTCCAATGATAAAGTGAAAATGATTATGCAGGCGGGAACGTTCACAACAATGAACGACGCAATTTCAAAGTTCGCAAACAGCTGCACGGAAATCACAGGCAGCTCGAAAATAATTTTAAATGTACGGCAACAAAATCAGTATCGAAGTAATTTCCGCGGAAGTTACCGAAGTAACAACTATGGGAATTACCGAGGCAGAAGGTTTAGACCACAGCCGAGATACAACAATAGTTCGAGAACAAATACCAATGCTCAAAGAGGACCACAAACCCAAAATGACAACAGACAGTACAATCAGACGCGTAGCGTGCGAAATTGTACCCAGCAGGAAAACCAAGAAACTTCACTACAAAACCAGTAGATAGGAAAATATATGTACTAAATCTACACTTAAATAGTTATATATCTACAAAAATATCATTAAATAACTCAATTTCAAATTTTTTAGTAGACACAGGAGCAGATATCTCCATAATTAAAAAGAATCAAGTACTTAATCATGCAAAAAAAAATACAGAACAAGTAACAGACTTTAAGGGCATTGATCAGGGTATAACCAGTATATTAGGCACAGTTAAAGCTGATTTAAAGGGTGATGACCTCATAATTTACCATAAATTTCACGTCGTAGAAGACGACTTTCCAATACGGAGCGATGGAATAATAGGTTTAGACTTTATAAAGAAATATAATTGTATTCTAGATTATGGCAAAACAAAGGATAAACTAATCCTAAGACCATATGATTTTCCCCAAACAATCACAATTTACCTAACAATATATCTGTCTGCTAAAACAATTACGATCCCTGCTAGATCTGAAGTCATTAGACAGGTAACAGTAAACACTGATAATAAAACCATCTTCATACTCCATCAACAATTATCTGAAGGCATTTTCATAGCGAACACAATCACAAATAAATATCAAACTTTTGTCAGAATTATTAACACCACACATAAAAACACAACTGTTCAAAATTACAAAATACATACTGAAAATTTAGATAACTACAATTTAATTAAAACAAACACATACAATAAACAGAGTAATGACACAGAAAAATTAGAAATATTAACTAAAAATTTCCCAAATTTTTCAAAATTTCCAAAATTTGTCAATTCCCAATTAACTTCATTATGCACAGAATTCATAGACATATTGGCACTAGAAACAGAACCAATTTCCTCTAATAATTTTTACAAGCAAAAACTACACATGAAAGACAACACACCAGTCTACTTAAAAAACTATAGATTGCCCGAGACACAAAAAGGGGAAATAAGTAAACAGGTTAATAAATTGATCAAAGATGACACTATAGAACCTTCAATATCAGAGTACATCAGTCCAATTTTACTGGTACCTAAAAAATCACTACCAGGTAATACAGAAAAACGATGGAGACTGGTAGTTAACTACAGACAAGTAAACAAAAAATTAGCAGCGGATAAATTCCCACTTCCAAGAATTTATGATATTTTAGACCAACTTGGAAGAGCAAAATATTTTTCATGCCTAGACCTTATGTCAGGTTTTCATCAAATAGAATTACACCCAGATTCTATAGATAAAACCTCATTCACAGCAGATGTAGTACATATATATTCAAAAGACTACCCTATGGGTTAAAAAGCACCAAACTCATTCCAAAGAATGATGACACTGGCATTTGCAGGACTCAAACCATCCCAAGTATTTCTCTATATGGATGATTTAGTTGTACTAGGGTGTTCAGAAAAACACATGCTGAAAAACTTAAGAGATGTTTTCTCTACTTGTGGGAAGTACAATTTAAAATTTTATCCAGATAAATGCTTATTTTTCAGCCAAGAGGTAACTTATTTAGGACATAAATGCACAAGCGGGGGAATACTACCCGACCCAATCAAATTTGAAACAGTTCAAAACTATCCAACACCAAAAACAGTAGATGACGTTAAAAGATTCGTAGCGTTCTGCAATTATTACAGAAGATTCGTACAGAATTTCGCAGAATACTCAAGAAAATTAACTAGGCTTTGCAAAAAGAATGTTTCCTTTGACTGGACAGAAGAATGTCAAAAAGCTTTTGTCTACTTAAATGAAGCATTAATCAGCCCAAAACTTTTGCAATACCCCGACTTCAATAAAGAATTCTGCATAAAAACAGACGCTAGTGGGTATGCCTGCGGAGCAGTCCTTAGCCAAGAACACGACAGCAAACAGCTACCAATTGCTTACGCTTCTAGATCATTTACAAAAGGCGAAACAAACAAAGCTACAATAGAAAAAGAACTAGCAGCAATCCATTGGGCCATAACCTTCTTCAGACCATATGTTTATGGCAGAAAATGCATAATTAAAACCGACCATCGCCCTTTAACATACCTTTTCTCGATGAAGAGTCCTTCAACTAAGTTAACACAAGTAGGACTCGATTTAGAGGAATATGATTTCGGAGTGGAGTACATTCCCGGAAAAGAAAAGCATGCAAAATAATGAAAGTCACAACTAGATCAGCAGCTAAAAATATAAAAAATAATGTTAAAATTAAAGAAAGTCACACTGAGAACCCCAAAATATATGAAGCGCTAAATAAATTTGAAGTAAAAAGACTAGTCGAGCTCATTTTCAATCCTTCGAAATTCTATTTCAAAAAAGGAAAGAAAATTTGTAGCGATTTTGATACAAGCAACCTAATTGTTGAGGATAAGATTGACTTAGGACAATTCTTTACCAGGCTCGAAAAACAAGCCGGCAATTTAGGATTTGTACGAATACAGTTGTCCTTAGGGGACAAACTATTTAAGAGAAATTATACTGCAGTAGAAAAATTTATTGAAATTGGAAACAAGGTTCTCAAAACACTAACAATTGCACTAACCCCAGAGGTTATATATGTGACTAATACCGGGAAAATTAAAGAAATTCTGCAAAAATATCATGACGATCCTATTAGTGGTGGCCACCCAGGAATAAATCGCATGACAAATAAGATCAAGCAGAAATATAGCTGGCTAAACATGAATTTATTATTACTATTATTGAATTTTTCTTTTCTTTTCAATTTCAGGTTTTCTGCAGCATTCATTTCGTCGCACAATTTCATTTGGCTAATTTATTATTGATTACATTGGCGGAGCGTTCTGTAAATGATAAGAACTATTTGCCGCTATGGAATTTCTCAGTAACAAACACGAAATATCATACAAATATGACAAGCATTGTTTTGTGCCAAAATGGTCTATTTTCTTCGGCGCTGGCGTTTGTATATACACTCTTTTAGCATTGACCGGCGTTGTTGGGAAAGAATTTGGCTGGTGGACAGAGGTGAATGTGTGTTTGTATAATTCGAGTGAATCAATGTTTGCGAAAGTTTCTTTAAAAGCTATAATTTGTAACATATGTGTGGTTCTTCTTCGTAATTTGGCTTGCACAGCAGTGACCTGATCTGAACGTGACAGTGAGACATCCAAAGCCTTATGCTTCACAATATCGTCAAGATTGTTATGCAAATTTATGAAATTGTGAGTATTCCGGGTTTTATTCTTTTTTTTTTTAGAGCTAAACTCCTGCGTTGTTAGCAACTATGTATTAAGTACATCTATTTACAAAAATATACATACATATTTACATGAAATGCCTATCTACTGAAAGCTTCTTCATTTGAATTTGTTGGTTGCGCAGATGATTGTTTAATTTTATCTACGTAAATATAGCTTCAATACCGGGATATAATTCGAAGTTTGTTGTACGTATTTTCTTATCAATAAGATATGGTGTGATTGATGCGGTATCGAATGCAATATCCATGGCATCATTATGAGTAATACTACCCAAATTTTTACGTGATACTTTAATGGCACAATTTTCAGAACCATTAACCTTAATTTTTAAATCAAGTTTGTAGTCTACGTCTGTATCCGGCCAGCGTTGTATTAGCACATCGCGGTCCCATTGCAGTTCGGTTCATTCAATATTCAAACGATTTGCTGTAGCTACAAAGTTCGACCATAGTTCTGTGGCGCCATTGGTGCGAGCATAATTATTGGACTAGCCAAAGCGCGTTAATATTGTGGACCATAGCGAAGTGTTTAGGTCCACGTCTTATCGAATTTGTTAGGCCTTAAATTTTAGAGATGGCCACACTTAGCTGGTATGAGTGTCGATAATTAAATGTTGCACCTTTCACATAAAAGTTGCGTGCATCGAATAATTTAGCATCTTCTTCTTTAAACGCTTAACTTTCTGTATCGATATATTTTTGCTTTGGTTCAGTACGTGCTGCATAAAAATCTTGTAAGGTCAGCCAAAGCCGTTGTTGCCAGTTCACTATACCAGGGAAAGTCGCGCTAGACCAATTTCGGTGTGAAGTTGTGGCTACATCCGTAGGTTCAGCATAGAATCTCTCATCGGAATGGAGAACACTAACCTCAAAAGCGATTGTGTAATTATCTTTATTTCCCTTGCATGTCAATATAATATCCTCATTTTCCGGAGAGGCATCCATATATAATGAATCAGCTGATAAATGAGACTCTTTAGACGGCGAGAAAAGCAACTCTTATTTACATATGGAATTATCCATGTTTGAGGTGATGAAAATTTGTGATGCTTGATTAGGGCAACCAACCATACCGCCGCCTCCTCCATAATGTTGTTGTGCATTCAGAGGCTACATGTTTTGTTGTATGGTATACGATTGCAGCAAACGATTACTATTACCCATATTCTTGCAATATGAAGGCATATGTAGAAGAATGTCTTCAGCACAAAAAACTTTCCATATCACGTCGGCAAGATTAGCATCCAATTTTTTGAGAAGTCAGCATAGAAGATTATTTCACCATTAAATGAGCCCGATATTGATGAGAATATGCTACGCTGTAATCAATTGCCACAGCCATCATGATAGTCGCAGTCGAGCAGCCACTGATAATCGGAATTATCATGAGTGAAGTCGTGTGAAGAAGCAATTGAATAATTTAAATTGTTGCCAAATAGACACCACCACCATGTTTAATATTATTACTCACACCTATCCCCCCACCAACGGCAATCTATATATCAAATGGGCATCTTGAGATTAGATGCACCCCCGCGAAAGTTTACAAGCAATTAATGACGCAATGAAAATTATGTATAATACATGTGTATTTATATAAAGGCATGAATATAAATTAAGTGCAGCGGAAATGAGTTAATTGTGTGTATGTGTTTGTTGTAACGCCTTCTAGGTGAGAAAAGATTATAACATTGTACAGCACAGGCATTGTACAGCATTGGACCAAACCAATTATTTCGAGAAGATTGATTCCTCAGCAAAAGATTATTGCTTTATGCATGACGCTAATAAACGCTGTTTTCAAAGAAATCACTACATAGAAATTTCAATATAATTTTCAAGTGATTACTATCAAAAATTTACTTAACTACATTTATGCACATGGCACTTTGTCTTTCGAAGCTGCTTATATATTTTTATTTTTTTGTTTGGTGTGTTTAAAAAAATGTTAAAAGAAAAGATGTAGGCGTGATCTAGCATCTTAACTAAAGCGCACAGTGCGTATACAATGCCCGAGTGTAACCGAACTCAGACTATCAGAAGGTATTTCTCTCGATATAAACTTTCGGCAACAGAGGAAAGCAAAGACAGTAGTGCAATCGCAAATCTGGTTTGGATGACTTACGCCCCCGTGGTGTTTCAGTTTCGCGTTGTTGCTGTATTAACGACAAAAAAACTTCACGAAGGTTTTGGGGAGTGGTACCGATGTTGATCCTTTGCCGGGTAAAATTGTTTCAAACTAATTCGGATTTCCTCCTTTTACCTTGTACAAACTTTCCTCAAACCCTTTCTAGTTTGGTTCACGATAAATCGATGATTGAATTTTTCTTTCTTAGTTTTTGATTGAAGAAGCGGTGTGGTTTATTTTGAGATAATTTGGTATTCTACCTTTTCACATGCCGTTCTATAGCAACATGTTGCAGATTCCATGATTCGGTAAATTTTGTTGTGGGATTTCGTGAGGTCGAATTATTATTATTATTTTTATTAATGGGTCTGGAAGCACTGCCACCTTTGTGCAGATCTATTGTGCAAGATCTTTCAGCCAAATTTTGTATCTGGAGTCTGTGGAATGCTATCGGCAAAGGTTTTAATTGGATGCAGCAGATTCTTCTGCCTCATCGCGATGGTGTGGTAAGATGATGAGCTTTACCAAGGGTCGTGTTATCTGGCCTTTCATCGTAATGATATTGACCACTCTGACGCGATCGTCAGGTCCTGGGTGTAATTTGACCACCCGTCCGAGTCTCCATTCGTTTGGAGACAAACTGTCCTCCTTGATTACGACCAGGTTCCCGATTTTGAGGTTCGTTTTGGGAAATCTCCATTTATTTCTTTTCTGCAGTTCAGAGAGTTATTCCGATTTCCACCTCTTGCAGAAGGAGAGATGTAGGGATTTTAACTTTTGCCATCGATTTATGATTGAGGCAGAGTTTTCGCTGGCGTTAGGTTCTGGTGGATATAAGAGATGTCCTCCTACCAGAAAGTGACCTGGGGTTAGTGGCTCCAGGTCTGATGCATTGTTTGACGCAGGGCTCAATGGTCGGGAGTTGAGGCAGGCTTCGATCCTGCATAGCAAAGTCGCAAACTCCTCAAAGGTGAATTTGCCATTTGAGGGGATTTTTGTGAAGTGGCTTTTAAAGCCTTTCACTCCCGCCTCCCACAGTCCTCCCATGTGAGGAGCTGATGCGGGAATGAAATGCCACGATAAAGGTTGATGGGAATACCTGGATAGGGTGTTGTCGCGGGCGTTTTTTAGGAATTCCCTCATTTCCGTTTTAAGTGCTCTAGAAGCCCCAACAAAATTGGTGCCATTGTCGCAAACCATCTTACTAGGGCAGCCTCTTCGCGAAACGAACCTCGCAAATGCTGCTAAAAATTATTGAGCGCTGAGGTCGGAGGTGGGTTCCAGGTGAATCGCTTTCGTTGCAAAGCAAACGAACAAGCATACATACCCCTTCGACACTCTACAATCTCGTCCTCGAAAGTACTTTATATCGAAGCGTCCCGCAAAATAGACTCCTGTATTTGTGAATGCCCGTGAGTACGTAGTTCTCTCCATGGTAAAATTTCCATTAGCTGGGTTTGAACACGTTTTCGGTAAATCGTGCATTCCTTGCAATTGTTGATCATCGATTTTATCATGTCCTTGACCCGTGGTATCCAATACTGCGTACGTATGAGGCGTAGCATAAGTTGGTTTTCCCCATGGATTGAGATCCTATGGGTGAATTTTACGATAAGACGCGACAACTGGAAATTATACGGCAAAATAACTGGGTGGCGCTCGTTGTACGGGATATCTTCGGAAGCTTTGAGGCGGCCGCCTGACCTCATAAACCCCTTTCATCTAAGAATGGGTTCAGTGGTAGTCCCTCGCTCTTTGCTCCTATAAGTGTTTTAGATTTTAAAGCTGAATACTTCTCCCCATAATGCCTCTTTTGATAGATAACAGTCAGACGTTGGGTCGTTGATTTTATTTCGCTCGAAGAAATTGAGCAAGAATTCGCCTGAAATGAGGCTCTTGTTTTTGGGTTAGATCTTTGAAAGAATCTCCAGACGTAGGATAGTACTTTCAAAGCTCTCGAGAGGTCAGGAAATCTTGTGATATCCGAGTCTGTATCTACTATTGATGAGTGTACCTGGACCCGCTTTTCTTCTGACGTGGTGGTATATTCTGTTTCTTGGGTAGGTCAATTTGAGCTGTCTTCATGAAGCCAAGAAGGGCCCTCCCACCACAGGGCTTTGTTGATAAGATCTTCAGCGGGTATACCCCTACTTGCGAGATCTGCCGGGTTTGATGCCGAGTCGACATGAAGCCAGTTTTCTTTCCCTACTTTTTGTCACCCTATGGGCAACGAAAGTGTACCACGAGCATGGGGTTTGCGAATCCATGCAAGGACGATTGTCGAATCCGTCCATAGATAGGTTGTAGGGTTGTTAAAATTGAGACTTTTTGCGGCTGACTCTACTATTTCTGCTAGTAGAACTGCACCACATAGTTCAAGGCGGGGAAGAGATATGGTCTTGACCGGGGTTACTCTGGTTTTTGCAAAGAGCAAGTTTACGAACAGATGATTCTCTATTTGTACCCTCAGGTATATTGCGGCTGCATATGCTATCTCAGAAGCATCGCAAAAGCCATGTAGTTCGATGCTCGCTACTGGGGAAAATCGTACCCAAAGTGGTATACGAATGTCAATGTTTCGGTAGCTTTCTAAAAAATCATGCGATCTATCTAATATCGCGGGAGATACGGCTTCGTCCCAGCCCGTGCCTTCCAGCCAAATACCTTGCATAATGATTTTCGAGGTAATAATAAATGGCCCTAGCCAATCTAGTGGGTCAAAAAATTTTGCTATAGCAGACAATATTGTTCTCTTTGTGAACACGACTTGGTTATCTATGGGTTTCGTAGAAAAATAGAAATAATCAGAGTGGGCATTCCACCTGATCCCTAAGGCTTTAACCCTGCTAGCATCTTCAAAATTTAAACAGTTTTTATTTAATAAATGCGATCTTGGAATACCTT
Organism: Eurosta solidaginis; assembly: GCF_040869045.1. Lineage (NCBI taxonomy): Eukaryota > Metazoa > Arthropoda > Insecta > Diptera > Tephritidae > Eurosta > Eurosta solidaginis. The sequence continues at coordinate 136,660,183 of NC_090324.1, forward strand.
CCAGTAGCTGGTCGCAATTTGAATTCCACTTCCTGAGAGAGAAGCCGGCTGATTGTAATGCCGCTTGGATTTCGTCCCTTGCCTTCGTGGCGGTGGAAATGGTATGGCCGCCCGCTAAAACGTCGTCGACATACATAAACTGTCGTAGGATGTCCGAAGGACGAAGAAGGGCCCTTTTGGCCAGGTAGGGCGCGCAGTTCATTCCGAAGTTCACGATCTTCAATTCGTATAGGCTGATGGGTTCGCTGGTGGATGACCTGAAGACTATGCGTTGATACCTGGTGTCGCTGGACTCTAGCAATATCTGCCGGTACATTTTTTCGATGTCACTGTTGAATACGTATCGGAACAATCTCCAACGGATTATGAGAATCGTTACATCACTCTGAAGGACTGAAAGACATCATTTAAACTGATTCCATTAGCAGTGGGACAGGAGGCGTTAAAAACAACTCTCACTTTAGTGGTGGTGCTTTCTTCCTTAACTACTGCGTGATGGGGTAAAAAATGTGTATCGCATGTGTCTGCCGGAACATGTTCTTGTACCCGTGCCATATGAGCTAATGTTTCGTATTCTGATACGACTCGATTGTATTCCGTTTGCAATTCGGGATTCTTCGCTAACCGGGTTTCATTTCTAAACAAGTAAGGAAGGTTAAGTTCGGGTGTAACCGAACATTACATACTCAGGTGAGAGCTATGGTGACAACATAAGGGAAAATAACCATCTAGGAAAATGAACCGAGGGAAATCCTGGAATGTGTTTGTATGACATGTGTATCAAATGAAAGGCATTCAAGAGTATTTTATGAGGGAGTGGGCCATAGTTCTATAGGTGGATGCCATTTAGGGATATAGCCATAAAGGTGGATCAGGGTTGACTCTAGAATGCGTTTGTACGATATGGGTATCAAATGAAAGGTGTTAATGAGTATTTTAAAATGGAGTAATCCTTAGTTCTATAGGTGGATGCCGTTTCGAAATATCGCCATAAAGGTGGACCAGGGGTGACTCTAGAATGTGTTTGTACGATATGGGTATCAAACTAAAGGTATTAATGAGGGTTTTAAAAGGGAGTGGTGGTTGTTGTATAGGTGGTCGCCTTTTCGAGATATCACCATAAAGGTGGACCAGGGGTGACTCTAGAATGCGTTTGTACGATATGGGTATCAAATGAAAGGTGTTAATGAGTATTTTAAAAGGGAGTAATCCTTAGTTCCATAGGTGGACGCCGTTTCGAGATATCGCCATAAAGGTGGACCAGGGGTGACCCTAGAATTTGTTTGTACAATATGGGTATCAAAAGAAAGGTGTTAATGAGTATTTTAAAAGGGAGTAATCCTTAGTTCCATAGGTGGACGCCGTTTCGAGATATCGCCATACAAGTGGACCAGGGGTGACCCTAGAATTTGTTTGTACAATATGGGTATCAAAAGAAAGGTGTTAATGAGTATTTTAAAAGGGAGTAATCCTTAGTTCCATAGGTGGACGCCGTTTCAAGATATCGCCAGAAAGGTGGACCAGGGGTGACCCTAGAATTTGTTTGTACAATATGGGTATCAAACGAAAGGTGTTAATGAGTATTTTAAAAGGGAGTGGGCCTTAGTTCTATAGGTGGGCGCCGTTTCGAAATATCGCTATAAAGGTAGACCAGGGGTGACTCTAGAATGTGTTTGTACGATATGGGTATCAAATTAAAGGTATTAATGAGGGTTTTAAAAGGGAGTGGTGGTTGTTGTATAGGTGGTCGCATTTTCCAGATATCGCCATAAAGGTGGACCAGGGGTGACCCTAGAATTTGTTTGTACAATATGGGTATCAAAAGAAAGGTCTTAATGAGTATTTTAAAAGGGAGTAATCCTTAGTTCCATAGGTGGACGCCGTTTCGAGATATCGTCATAAAGGTGGGCCAGGGGTGACTCTAGAATTCGTTTGTGCAATATGGGTATCAAACGATAGGAGTTAATGAGTATTTAAAAGGGAGTGGGCCTTACTTCTATAGGTGGTCGCCTTTTCGAGGTGACTCTAGACTTTGTTTGTAGGATATGGGTATCAAATGAAAGGTTTTAGTGAGTATTTTTAAAAGGGAGAGGGCCTTCGTTCTATAAGTGTTCGCCTTTTCGAGATATCGCCATAAAGGTGGACCAGGGGTGACTTTAGAATATGTTTGTACGATATGGGTATCAAATGAAAGGTGTAAATGAGTATTTTAAAAGGGCGTGGGGCTTAGTTCTATAGGTGGACGCCTTTTCGAGATATCGCCATAAAGGTGGACCAGGGGTGACTCTAGAATGAGTTTGTACGATATGGGTATCAAATTAAAGGTATTAATGAGAGTTTTAAAAGTGAGTGGTGGTAGTTGTATATGTGAAGGCGTTTTCCAGATATCGACCAAAATGTGGACCAGGGTGACCCAGAACATCATCTGTTGGATACCGCTAATTTATTTATATATGTAATACCTGCCAAGATTTTAAGGGTTTTTTATTTCGCCCTGCAGAACTTTTTCATTTTCTTCTACCTAATATGGTAGGTGTCACAACCATTTTATAAAGTTTTTTCTAAAGTTATATTTCGCGTCAATAAAACAATCCAATTACCTTACCATGTTTCATCCCTTTTTTCGTATTTGGTATAGAATTATGGCATTTTTTTCATTTTTCGTAATTTTCGATATCGAAAAAGTGGGCGTGGTCATAGTCGGATTTCGTTCATTTTTCATACCAAGATAAAGTGAGTTCAAGTAAGCAAGTGAACTAAGTTCATTAAAGATATGTCGATTTTTGCTCAAGTTATCGTGTTAACGGCCATGCGGAAAGACAGACGGAGGACTGTGTATAAACACTGGGCGTGGCATCAGCCGATTTCGCCCATTTTCACAGAAAACAGTTAACGTCATAAAATCTATGACCCTACCAAATTTTAAAAGGATTGGTTAATTTTTGTTCGACTTATGGCGTTAAAAGTATCGTAGACAAATTAAATGAAAAAGGGCGGAGCCACGCCCATTTTGAAATTTTCTTTTATTTTTGTATTTTGTTGCACAATATCATTACTGGAGTTGAATGTTGACATAATTTACTTATATACTCTAAAGATATTAACTTTTCTTTTAAAATTTGAATTAAAAAAAAAATTGTTTTAAAAAGTGGGCGTGGTCGTTCTCCGATTTTACTAATTTTTATTAAGCAGACATACAGTAATAAGAGTAATGTTCGTGCCAAATTTCATCATGATATCTTCAACGACTGCCAAATTACAGCTTGCAAAAAATTTTAAATTACCTTCTTTTAAAAGTGGGCGGTGCCACGCCCATTGTCCAAAATTTTACTAGTTTTCTATTCTTCGGCATAAGTTAAACTCATCTACCAAGTTTCGTCGCTTTACCTGTCTTTTGTAATGAATTATCGCACTTTTTCGGTTTTTCGAAATTTTCGATATCGAAAAAGTGGGCGTGGTTATAGTCCGATATCGTTCATTTTAAATAGCGATCTGAGATGAGTGCTCAGAAACCTACATACCAAAGTTCATCAAGATACCTCAAAATTTACTCAAGTTATCGTGTTAACGGGCGGACGGACATGGCTCAATCAAATTTTTTTTCGATCCTGATTGTTTTGATATATGGAAGTCTATATCTATCTCGATTCCTTTATATATGTACAACCAACCGTTATCCAATCAAACTTAATCTGTGAGCTCTGCTCAACTGAGTATAAAAACTTTGAGCACGTGCTCTTAAGCGACGGTCCTAATGAGATACCCTTTTGAATATCCTGCTTTAAAGGCAAAGACACGATAAATTTGCCAAGCAATTGCAAAAACAGAATCGAAAAGACGATAAAATTTGCTATAAATGCTTCATGCATTGTTTTTTGCTCGGTCAGACAGTTTTCGAGATATTAACTTATCATTTCAGATTTTTGTTTTTTTATGAAAAAATATGAAAAAAATTACTCTTTGCGAGGGCAGCATTCCAAAACCACAACCTTTTTTCAAGATATATTTCCTGTACGTAAAGCTCTGTTTAATTAGAAAAAAGATAAGCTATCATCGAAGAAAATCGATGCAAAACTACGTGAGTTATAAGCGATCAAATAAAAATACCCAGGTTGCGCAACTTCAATGTATGTATACATACATATATTAAAGGTATAAAGTGTAAATGGGATATTATCCTTACTTACTTACTTAATTGGCGCTTAACCGTCTAAACGGTTATGGCCGTCCAACAAGGCGCGCCAGTCGCTCCTTCGCTCCGCCAACCGGCGCCAATTGGTCACACCAAGGGAGTTTAAATCGTTTTCCACCTGGTCCTTCCAACGGAGTGGGGGCCGCCCTCTACCTCTGCTTCCATAGGCGGGTTCCGATAGAAACACTTTCCTGGCCGGAGCATCATCTTTCATTCGCATAACATGGCCTAGCCAGCGCAGCCGCTGCGTTTTAATTCGCTGGACTATGTTGATGTCTGCGTATAGCTCGTACAGCTCATCATTAAATCTTCTTCGGTACTCGCCATCGCCAACGCGTAGAGGTCCATAAATCTTTCGAAGAACTTTTCTCTCGAACACTCCCAAAGCCGCTTCATCTGCTGTTGTCATGGTCCATGCTTCTGCCCCATATAGCAGGACGGGTACGATAAATGACTTGTAGAGTATGATTTTCGTTCGCCGAGAGAGGACTTTACTTTTCAATTGCCTACCTAGTCCAAAGTAGCATTTATTGGCAAGATTGATTCTTCGCTGGATTTCAGTGCTGATGTTGTTGCTAATGTTGATGCTGGTTCCCAAATAAACGAAGTCTTTTACTATTTCGAAATTATGGCTGCCAACAGTAGCGTGGTTGCCAAGGCGCATATGCGCTGACTCTTTGCTCGATGACAGCAGGTACTTCGTTTTGTCCTCATTCACCATCAAACCCATCTTTACCGCTTCTTTTTCCAGCTTGGAGTAAGCAGAACTAACAGCGCGGGTGTTTAGGCCGATGATATCAATGTCATCAGCATATGCCAGTAATTGCACGCTTTTATAGTATATTGTTCCAGTGCGGTTAAGTTCTGCAGCTAGTATAATTTTCTCCAGCATCAAATTAAAGAAATCGCACGATAGGGGGTCACCCTGTCTGAAACCTCGTTTAGTTTCGAACGGCTCGGAGAGGTCCTTCCCAATTCTGACTGAGCTGATGGTGTTGCTCAACGTCATTTTGCACAGCCGTATAAGTTTTGCGGGGAAACCAAATTCAGACATAGCGGCATATAGGCAGCTCCTTTTCGTGCTGTCGAAGGCGGCTTTAAAATCGACGAAGAGGTGATGTGTGTCGATTCTCTTTTCACGGGTTTTTTCCAAGATTTGGCGCATTGTGAAAATCTGGTCGATGGTAGATTTACCAGGTCTGAAGCCGCACTGATAAGGTCCAATCAGCCGGTTCACGGTGGGCTTCAATCTTTCGCACAATACACTTGAAAGGACCTTATATGCGATATTAAGAAGGCTGATTCCACGATAGTTGGTGCATTTTGCAGTATCCCCCTTCTTGTGGACTGGGCAAAGAACACTTAGATTCCAACCGTCGGGCATGCTTTCGTCCGCCCATATTTTGCTAAGAAGCTGCTGCATGCGCCTTACCAACTCCTCGCCGCCGAACTTGAATAGCTCCGCAGGCAATCCATCAGCGCCCACGGCCTTGTTGTTTTTCAATCTGGTTATTGCTATTCTAACTTCGTCATAATCGGGCGGGGGGACATATATTCCATCATCATCGATTGCGGGATCGGGTTCTTCATCTCTGCGCGGTGAATTGCTGCCTCCATTTAGGAGAGCAGAGAAGTGTTCCCTCCATAATCTAAGCACTCTCTGGACATCAGTTACAAGGTCGCCGTTTTCATTCCTACAGGAGTTTGCCCCGGTCTTAAAACCTTCCGTCTGTCGCCGTATTTTTTGGTAGAATTTTCGGGCGTTATTCCTGGTGGCTAGCAGCTCAAGCTCCTCGCACTCACGCCTTTCTGCTTCTGCTTTTTTCTTCCTGAAAAGGCGTCTCGCTTCCCTTTTCAACTCACGATAGCGTTCACACACTCCTCTTGTCGCGCTCGCTTTTAACGTAGCCCTGTAGGCAGCGTCTTTTCTTTCGGTTGCAACGCGGCATTCTTCATCATACCAGTTGTTTTTTCGTGGCCGCCGGTAACCAATTTTTTCCTCGGCGGCAGTATGAAGTGCTTTGGAGATATGCTCCCACTGCTCCTGTATTCCTTCAGGATGAGTTGTGCCCTCAGAGAGCAGGTGTGAGAGTCGAGTTGCGAAATCATTGGCAGTCTGTTGTGATTGAAGCTTTTCGACGTCTAGCTTTCCTTGTGTTTTTTGTTCCTTGTTTTTAGCCGCGTTGAGGCGGGTGCGTATTTTGGCTGCAACGAGATAATGGTCCGAATCGATGTTAGGTCCTCGGATCGTTCGCACATCTAAAACACTGGAGGCATGCCGTCCGTCTATCACAACGTGATCGATCTGATTGCGAGTATTTCGATCAGGAGACAGCCATGTAGCTTGATGTATCTTTTTATGCATGAACCTCGTGCTTGATATGACCATGTTTCGAGCACCGGCAAAGTCAATCAGCCTCAGTCCGTTAGGAGAAGTTTCATTGTGTAGGCTGAACTTTCCGACTGTAGGGCCAAAAACACCTTCTTTGCCCACCCTGGCGTTAAAGTCGCCAAGCACGACTTTTATATCATGACGGGGGCAGCGCTCGTATGTGCGTTCTAATCGTTCATAAAAAGTGTCTTTCACCTCACCGTCTTTCTCCTCTGTCGGCGCATGGGCGCAGATGAATGATATATTAAAAAATTTTGCTTTTATTCGAATAGCGGCGAGACGCTCGTCCACAGGCGTGAACGCCAGCACTTGGCGACAAAGTCTCTCTCCCACCACGAATCCGACGCCGAAACTGCGCTTATTCACATGGCCACTCCAATATATGTCACAATTTTTGATCTTCTTTCTTCCTTGCTTCGTCCAACGCATTTCTTGGATGGCGGTGATGTCAGATTTTGCTTTGACGAGGACATCAACCAGCCGGGCATCTGCACCAATCCCATTCAGGGAGCAGACGTTCCAGGTGCATGCCCTCAATTCATTGTCCTTCAAACGTTTGCCATGGTCGTCATCAATAGAGAGTGTATTTATCCGAGGCTTGTTATATTTCATTGGAGTATGGTTTTACGTGACTGGTCCCAAGCCCAGCGCACAACCCGCTCAGCGGGGGTGAAAATATTAATTGGCACGTTTATATAGCGAGCCGCTTGCTCCAAGACAGACGCCCGCTTGCAGCCGCACCTAGAGGTGTACAGACGCTGCCGATGAAATCTCCCCCGGCTAGCCCTTAAACCGATTATGTCAGAGTGGCCTAGCCAGGTTGTCGCCTTCTCACATTAGCTCACCGCTAAACGGGTGTTTAGCGGCTACCCAGAGGATACTTGGCCGCAAGCGACCGGCAGTAGTGAGCTGCTTGAACCGCATGCAAAAGAATCGCTCTGGCCATTCCCAGGTGAATGGCGGTCAGAAGCTTTCCCCACTTTCGTGGACTTCTACACACGGCCCCACCCTCCTGGGATATTATCCGGATAAACTAATAACACCATAGCAATGATAATACTTTTTCTTTAAATAAATCAAATAGTACTTTTAATACTCGAATTATTTTATAGTAGGTAGAGTGGTTGCACCGAAAGGAAGAGTGGTTGGGTTCGAAACCTGCTGTAGGCATGTAGTTATAAACATGTATTTCCGTCACTTATGGGTAAGTATGCAGGTAAATTTTCAAAATTATAAGACACAGGAAATTTTTAAAGCCTACATCTAAAGCAGGTAGTATTTTCTTTTCCCGGCTTCGTATAAAAAGGAACCTTTTTGTCTAGGTAAGATTTGATTTTTTCAATTTTATTCTTGTTCCGAGTATAAATATGAGTTAATGCGCCTTGAAACTTCATAACATCTGCAAGGCTCGCCGGAGATAGTTCAGTTCATAAGTCAAATTTCAAAACCGTGATTTATTAAAAAAAATAAAATGAGTAAAAGGACGCGAGAATTTGAGTGTAATAACGATCCAGATATATTCTGTTTCATGTGTGGTCAATATACTATCATAAGGCGACGACGAGTGTTCTCAGATCATATCAAAACTTTATACTCCAAGTATTTTGGCATTGAGCCTAAAAATTATGAAAAACCATGGACACCGAACACTTTGTGTACATCGTGTCGAGTAGAATTGATTCAGTTGGAATCAGGACAACAAATAAAATTTGATACATCAATGATATGGAAAGAACCTACTTGCCATTTAATAGAGTGTTATATTTGTCAAACAAAAGTACTTGGCGTTGGAAGATCAAGAAGAGTAACCTATGCCAGCGTACCTACAGTGACATTACCAGTACTACATTCAACGGCAGTTGCGGATCCAGTTCCATTGTGATCAGTAATATCTGAGTGCGGGGAATCAAGTTGTACTGAATTTCGCATGGGAAACGAGAGAAACGTTCTGTCACAAGCACAACTTAATGATTGGATAAGAGATTTGGAACTATCCAAGGAAAAGGCCGAGATCCACATTTCTCGTATGCAACAATTTAAATTTGTGTCATCCGATGTTAAGGTGAACCGGAAAGAGTCGAGTTTACCGTTGGTGTGGATAACATCAAATACACCCATCTTGTCAAGAAAGAGAAAATCATACTTCCACCCTTACACATCAAGATCGGTTACATTAAAAACTTTGTTAAGGCTTTGGATAAAGAAGGCGGAGCATTCGACTATTTGAAAACAATTTTTCCAGATATTTCTCAAGCCAAGATAGAGGAGGTATTTTTGTTGGACCACAAATAAAAAAAGTTGATCACCAATAATCAATTCGAAGGACTACTCTCATCAGTTGAGGCAGCAGCGTGGGGATCCTTTGAAAAGGTCGTTGCTTCTTTTCTCGGTAGACACAAAATCAAATTAAGATAAAGATTGTTAGAATATAGTATAAACATAAATAAATTTAAAAAAAGTTAAAAATATGGGTAATTTCATTCATAAATTGAACTTTTAACTAGAAACAGAGCATAGCTAGATATTTCACTCTTCTTTATACCATACATACGTTTTGAGGTATACGTTGAAATTGCGCAACCTGGGTATTTTTATTTGATCGCTTATAACTTACGTGATTTTGCATCGATTTTTTTCGATGATAGCTTATCTTTTTTCTAATTAAACAGAGCTTTACGTAAAGAAAAAATATCTGGAAAAAAGTTATGGTTTTGGAATGCTGCCCTCGCAAAGAGTAATTTTTTTCATATTTTTTTCATAAAAAAAAAAAACAAAAATCTGAAATGATAAGCTAATATCTCGAAAACTATCTAAAAAAAATAAATGTAAGGCGCGATAACCTCCGAAGAGATCTAAGGCCGAGCTTCTCTTCCAATTTGAGTCGTGCTCCTCTTGATTTTCCCTACAAATTGGCCGGACGGGACCTACATGTTTTATGCCGACTCCGAACGGCATCTGCAAAGCAGATGAGTTTTCACTGAGAGCTTTTCATGGCAGAAATACACCCGGAGTGCTTGCCAAACACTGCCGAGGGGCGACCCCGCTTAGAAAAAATTTCTTCTAATTGAAAAATCTTATTTCTAAAATTTTGATGTTGCTTTGCCTGGGACTGGAACCCAGGGCATACGGTATGATAGGCGGAGCACGCTACCCATCACACCACGGTGGCCGCCAACTCGAAAACTATCTGGTTGAGCAAAAAACAATGTATGATGCATTTATAGCAAATTTTATCGTCTTTCCGATTCTGCAAACTGCAATTCCTTGGCCCATTCGTGAGATATACGTAATTAATTAATCTTTTTGGTTTTTTCGAATAACGGTAAATTGCAAATATCTCAAAAACGGTACCATAGAATCAAAAATGAACTCGATTTTCGAAATCAGGGGGTGGTTTTGCATATGAATTTCATAACGGGGTCTCTGGTAAATTTTGGCCGTCGACCAGTGTTATTCTTTAACTCTCCTTGGTGAATGGTTAGAGTATATTTTGTGTGTTCAGCTTGAGGTCTGTCGTTGAACTCAGCCTCAACTGTGCCACCTCATCAGCTGCTTTGATGAATTTCTCCATATCGTTTGATATTTAAACGAGAATAACTACTATACAGGGCCTAGTTGGAAAATTCGAGTTTGGTACTCAGAAACAAAGGGAAGGGTTTAAATAACCTAACACCACCACTCAAAAAATTTTAACGCAAAAGAAAAATTTTGGAATCACCTCTTTATGGTCTTTTCTTAAATTTATTATAACCAAATACACGACTATAAATTTAATTTTCAGCTCTTCGCCACTGAATACCAGAATTTATGAAAAATAATTATATGCGTGTGTGTGTTATAAGTATAATAAAATATGTGATATAAAGATACAGTGAACAAAAAATCGAATATAAATGTGAGGATTAAACGACTCAAACCCAATTTATATTGCTTTTAAAGAAAAAGAAGATATTGTATTTAGTTTTACAAAATAGTGGGCCTGTATGTGTGACCGGTGTGCAATATGCGAAGTGAGGTTATGTCTCCTCTAATAAAATGTATATTGCTGGTGCTGAGTGTCCAAGGAAAATTTGCTTGCCACAAAATTAACGCTTGTAGCTAGAGCCAATAAATGGTCTTTTGCAACAAAACGTGTGTGTGTGCACGTTTAAATTTTTAAACGAGCAGAAAGCACTGTGTTAGCGACGTTAGGAATAAAAAGGCAGTGATTAATATTAAAATTTACAATAGTATTTTATTTCAAGGGAATGTGCAATATAAAAATAGAACGTAGAGTTCAAAAAGCAAACATGCAATTGCTACAATGTTAAATAAAAAAAAAAATAAACGTAAGGCGCGATAACCTCCGAAGAGATCTAAGGCCGAGCTTCTCTTCCAATTTGAGTCGTGCTCCTCTTGATTTTCCCTACAAATTGGCCGGACGGGACCTACATGATTTTATGCCGACTCCGAATGGCATCTGCAAGGCAGATGAGTTTTCACTGAGAGCTTTTCATGGCAGAAATACACCCGGAGCGCTTGCCAAACACTGCCGAGGGGCGACCCCGCTTATAAAAATTGTCTTCTAATTGAAAAACCTTATTTCTAAAATTTTTGATGTTGCTTTGCCCGGGGTTTGAACCCAGGGCATCCGGTGTGGTAGGCGGAGCACGCTACCATCACACCACGGTGGCCGCTACAATGTTACCTTTTAGTATATACGGAGACTCTGCGTTCTGGCGGTGTTGATCGCTGGAGTGACCTTTTTTTGTGGTTTTTTAAAAACTTGATAATTTGAGAACTTACGGCTTTAAGACGTTCGAGCGTGCGTATACTGCGGCTGCTTCAATCCAAGTGACCGGGTTCCATTCCACACGTTCCGTTTACCCCCAAAGCTAACAGGCCTTTGGCGGGGTAACTTAACGAAACGTCACTTTTTCGCCTTGTATGAGTGATAACGGCCGAAGTTAATAAGCGGTTTTATATCAGTTTACATGAGGGTGGCCGGTCCTTAATTTCCTTTGGGGTTAGCCTGCTGGCCTAAACACGGGGACAAACCTTTTTTTCGTTATGGGTTGTATAGCAGCACCAAATCTCCTCCCTGAAATTGTTCCGAATTAATTGCTTTATCGTACCTCGCTTTAATCTTGTCACTCATAGCCTTTGCTCGTTGCCTTACCAGATCGTGTATCTCTCTCAGATTTTCTTCCAAGACACTAGTGGATTTCTTGACATTTCTCTCCGCATCGACATCTATCCCATACTTCAAATAAACTGGCAGTCGTAGGTCATTGCCAAAAATTACCTTTGCGGGAGTTTGGCCCGTTGTCTCATGTTCATGACCTCCGCTTGGACAATTATGCAGCACTCTGAGCACGTCAGGAATCCTCTTTCTGGGAACAAGTATCAGTTTCTTCTTGCACTGACCATCCTCACTCTCCCATACGCGATGCAAGCAACCGGATATCAATTCTAAACTGTTCCACTGTGCCCAATATGACTTCGCAATGGGACTCTCTGCTGACATCTCCTCTCTATTTGGTCTTTCGTTTCGTTCGAGCCCTTGCATAACATGTGACAGATTTGTATCTTCTAGCTGACACTTCCTTAGTTGTTCCTTGTCCCATTCATCCGCACACGTTATAGTCATTAGCCGGACATCTATAATGTCTTCTTTAGCCTCGGCCTTTGAACAGTGCTTGCATTCCAAACTACATGGTCTTTGTGACATTGCATCGGCATTCCCATGTGTACTACCTTTCCGATGCTCAATGGAAAAGTCTTAGCTTTGTAGCCGCTCGATCCACCGTGCCAATCGTCCTTCTGGATTACGGAACTGTAGAAGCCATTTCAACACTGCGTGATCTGTCCTGACGCGGAATCTCTGGCCGTAGAAATATTTGTGAAAGTGTTTAATGCACTCTATCAATGCCAACAGCTCTCTCCGTGTAACGCAATAGTTCCTCTCTGGTTTTCCAATCGAACGGCTGTAGTATGCAACTACCTTCTCCTGTCCATCGACCAGTTGTAATACTTTTTGCATCCTGCTCTTCCAGTTTCGCAAAGAGCTGCGATGATACCTGTTCCGAAATTTTTGTCGACATTCCAGATATACGTGCCTCTTGCGCTTCCAGTTGAGATGACATATGTATATGTCTTCTGCTCTTCCAATTGAGATGACATTTGTGACGCCATTTCTGAAATGCTTGCCTTCTGTGACTCCAGCTGAGATGCCATTGTCGATATTTGTGCAGATATTGTGCTCGTCACTGTCTGCGGTGTTTCGTTTTTTCTTCCATTTTTGTTGTTGTTTTGTCGCTATCATAATAAAAGACATACTCCTCAGCATTGTTCCTTCAAATACCATAGCTACACTTAGTCGTCTTTGTAGCTAGGATTTATCGCCAAAAGTAGCCAATCCACGGACTTCCCACTCCTCCTTTAGTCACTGGATCGTCAATTCACTCAACTTTTTCATGTCCAAGTTTTATTCGAAGTCTTCGGAATGTATTCAACAATTCCTCTTCTGACACCAATTGTAACGAATTTACTGCAATTCCCCTTATTTGCAATCTTCTGCTAACGTTCGAATCACTGAACTGTTGAATAAATAACTCCACTATTCAATAATGCAAAATGGCATTTATTAAAATTCTTCACAATATAGTGCACTTCACAATAAATAACTCTACTACTGCTCGACAGATAGCGTGCTTAATCAAAACTGATTCTCGCGCCTCTAATGTTGGTGCTTTTATACTCTGTGATTTCCTCGTTGCATCTTCTAGGCGCTTCCAGAATTTACTTAGTTACTGCCATGTAATTATAACTACAGATACAGGTGTATAGCTCTCATATCCACGTGTATTTGTGAGCGACACTTCCACAATTACAATTGCATACTTTTGGGAGCATCTCAGATAAGATATATGCATGTGTTTGTGCGTTGCTTCTCCGCTGCGTGTACGTACATATGTGTAGACATAATGATTGATTCGTTCATGTAGATACATAATGATTGATTTATGGATGTGCATACAAGTCACTCTTATCATAGGCTTAGAGATGATAGTACCCTTTAGTGTTGCTAATATTCGTAACAATATACTTGCTGGTGGACACTGCATCCAATCAGCAATTTCTGCCAGAGATCAAATATCTCAAGCCTTGCAATTAGCCGGCTTTCCAACACGAAAGTGGACAGCCAATTGCGAGCAAATTCTAAAAGATATTCCTAAACAATATCTACTCAACAAAGACTTCCTGGAATTCGAAGATGCAAGTTCAGTGAAGGCACTAGGAATAAGATGGAATGCACACAATGATGAGTTTTACCTCTATCCAATGGAAAATTGCGAAGGTTTTAATAAAAAGAGCAATCCTATCGGCAATCGCTAAACTGTTCGACCCATTAGGATGGCTTGCTTCAATAATTGTGGTAGCAAAAAAAAAATCATGCAAAACATTTGGCAACGCAAATGCTTCTGGTTCAAAAAGGTGTTGTCTTCATTTTCTAGTTGGTTGGAAGCTGTCCTTGGTGAAGTTTCCACTAGCTCTAGGCTAATAGCTTTGTGGTCGCTGTGTATGTAGACGTTACTTATGGACCATTTTGCTCGTCTCGCTATTTCGCTGCTAGCAACCGTGACATCTATAATGGAGCGTATATTGCCAGTGTCGAATGAATATTTCCCTGCCTCGTTTAGAAGTTCTAGCCTCAGGGGCGTACGGCTTTCGAGAAGAACTCTACCTCTATCGTTAGTTCTACTACTACCCCATACAGTTGACCATGTATTGAAGTCTCCACATATTATAAGCGGGTGTTGACCGTGTGCTTCTATGGTCATCCCAAGAATCATGTTCTCAAACTCTGTGCTAGTCATTCTCGGAGATGCATAGTAACTAAAAATGTATATTCCTTTGATTTTTGCCCAGGTGAATCCAGCCACTGTGGGTGCCATTTTTCCTGCGGAAGAAGTTGCGCTGGTATCCAAATTGAGGGTTTCCCACCCAAGTACGTGAGCCAGCCTTGCTCCTGCTTATTTCTGTACGGCTCAGATAGTATCGTATGTAAAATTCTCCTTCAAATATTGTTTGGGGTAAGAGGTCTTGTGCCGCTTCATGGTGGTTTAAATTAAGTTGCAACAATCTGGTTGCTTCCTTCCCGTTGTGGGCATCTAAAACTGCCTGCAGAATATTGTCCCCCACATAACCCACATTTCGGTGCGTTGGAGGAGTTGCCTTATGTCCCTCCTGACCGCATTTCCTACAAATATTTTACCTATCTCTAGTATTTTTGCACTTCTGGGCTATACGCCCATAGGCCCAGCACCTATAACAGTACCTCTCTTGTTTCACCTCTCTAATTATTCTTTGCTCCTTTAAAACATCTTTAGTATCATCCGCCATAAGGCTTACAAGGGCCGATTTTGTACCTCTGCATCCTGTACGTATACTTTTTTGGCAGTTGGATCAGGCCGTTCTATCCTGCATTGCTGATGGATCGCACCACAAATGTCATCGGGCGTAGTAATCTGATCGAGGACTCTGATCCCCTTGTTTTCCCCTCTTGAACAAATATCATTTTCCGGTCCTTCTAAAAGTTTTGACGTCACCCCCTAAGGCTTTTAGTTCACCACAACTCCTCACTTACTTTTCGCAGTACTTCAGCATACGTAGCATCTCCAGCCTTTGAAATTATGGTTGCATGCGGCCTGGCTTTAATCATTTTCTTCCTATTTGCCACTATGTGTTTGGCTACCTGCGACTCTCATGACTTTTGAGATGTGGCATCTTCTTTTCTTTCGACCTTTTTCTGATTCAGTAGCGCTTGCGATTTTACTCGCTTGTAACTCTCCTCATGCCTTGGCGTAATATCCTTGGCGAAGATCGTGGGCTTGGCTACTTGATTTTCCACTGTCTTTATAATTGGAAATTAATTTCTTCTTTAAGTCCTTAACCTCCAGTGCGGATTCTATGTACAATGCCTTGATTATGGAGGCGAAGCGCTTAATTTCAGCGTGTATATTATTACGTAGTATGGCGGCCACCGTGGTGTGATGGTAGCGTGCTCCGCCTATCACACCGTATGCCCTGGGTTCAACTCCCGGGCAAAGCAACATCAAAATTTTAGAAATAAGATTTTTCAATTAGAAGAAAATTTTTCTAAGCGGGGTCGCCCCTCGGCAGTGTCTGGCAAGCGCTCCGATTGTATTTCTGCCATGAAAAGTTCTCAGTGAAAACTCATCTGCCTTGCAGATGCTGTTCGGGGTCGGCATAAAACATGTAGGTCCCGTCCGGCCAATTTGTAGGGAAAAATCAAGAGGAGCACGACGCAAATTGGAAGAGAAGCTCGGCCTTAGATCTCTTCGGAGGTTATCGCGCCTTACATTTATTTATTTTTTATTTTATATTATTACGCCCTTTAAAAAACTCAAACAGATCATCAATTGATCTCCCTAACTTGGTCATCTTATTTTTGATCCCTCCTTCTTAATGAGGTCACTTGTGCCTGTTTTAGCCTTCTCCTGTCTTGCCCTTGGAGTAACAGCCGGAGAAGAATTGCCTGCCGTTGGCTTCTGCTTTCGTCCCATAAATGGGTTGATCTATATTTTTATTTAAGTTACTCATTAATGTGATTTGGTCCCCACTTGGGGCCGCTATCTTAGTCCGAATGTACAGTTACCTTGAATGATCCCGTGGATATCTATCGAGGGCAGGGAAGCCACGTGAAAGTTGACGCAGTCCCTTATGAAAACTGCGTCCAGAGCCAAATCAGGGTTAATCGGGAGAATCTCAACCGAACCTTCACCACCAACTTATTGATGCGGACTGCAAACGTACCCCAAGGTCTGCCAAGGTTTAAACGGGACGCAGACTAATATCACATTAGCCGTAAAGTCGTTTTGACGGGTTGTGAAGCCGTGTACTAAGATTTTAACAAACATATCCAAATCGTTATTCTAGTATACCTTAATTAAGACCTTACTGGGCTAAGTCTTAATATGCTATCAAATTTAAGCCTTCCTAAACATTAAGAATTGAGCTGTTTTCCTTCGTAAGTGCCGCATAGTTGTCTCCCCATCTTGGTTAGGTGTTCCCTCGGTTCAGCCTCGATGTGGGTTGCGGATGCTTAAATTACGGGCGGCATCTATTCGCCCCGTCACTGGGGGCTCACAGGGTGCATGAGGCCTTTTAAGCCAACCCCTCCTCGCCAGCCGCTCTTGGTCAGGGGCTGCTTATTTGAATATTTGCACCTAACCTAAATTTATAGGCCGTTCACTTTTTGCCACCAGTGACCCCCTTGGCCTGAGCTCAGTTCCCCACTTACATAACTGCAAGTTAGCTTTATAACTCAGAGTTAAACTGACATGAGGGTTTAAACTCATACATATTTTAAACAAAATTTCAACTAAAGTGGACCTTAAAGGGAAAATTTTTTTTATAGAAGCAATTCCAGGTACTTTGTCAATCCATTCTCTTTTAGGTATGTCCACTACTAAGGTTTTGACCGCAGCTGTATATATTGAGACTATATTTGGTTTGACAGATTTTATCAATAGCTTAAGTGACAGCTTTACTTTTGGGGATCAACATCTTACCTGATTGTGGTGATGTTCAAGTCTGCATAAAAACTCATGAACATGGAAAACACCATTCAGAAGCGGCTATGACTTGTTGGAGAACATTTTCGATTGCGAAAGCATGGCTTTATTTCTTAATTTCCTTATACTATGTAAAAACACACACCAAATTGGCAATTTATACCATTTGGGCAATTTATTACGCAATTTATATTATAATAAATTGTATTAATAAATTGGCAATTAAAAAAAAATTGCTTAATAAATTGTTTCTAATTGCAAATGCAACCTTGTAAAGTTTGTTTATTGAGTAGATTTAAACGTCAGTTTCACGAAATAACCCAAATGTAAAAGTAACAGCACGTCAAATAAAATAAATCAATATTTTTTAAAAATGACGGCGAACGGCGTAAATGGTGAGTAAATTTGAAATTTTAAAAGCCAACCTTGATTCTAAACTTGATTCTATGGCTTTAAATAACAACACACGTTTAGAAATTTCCATATTTTTGAAACTATTATTTATTTTCACAAACAAATTTTAAATTTAAAAACCCACCAGCTGTCCAATTACTACTTTGTAATCTAAACTAAGTTGTATGAACACCACTCAATTAAAACCGAAATTGCCTCAATTTATTTTTCTGTTTGAACATATTATTAGTATAAAAAAGCATTGGTTGGCTAGAGTAATTCTTCGCTGGATTTGTCAGCAGATACTAACAATATTATAAAATTTTTACATTGTTGGCTAAGTTATGTTCTGCGAACGGATGAAGACGCTTCGGCCAATAAAGTATTTCAATCGACACCGAAGTGAATGAAGCAAGAGAATTTGCATTGACTAAGCTTTTCGTTGCAGAAATACACTGCGAGAGCTTGCCCAAATGCCGAGGGGCGGCCCTACTTAAAGAATTAATATGGCTTTTCCCGGGACTTGAACCCAGAAGTTAGTTTATAACTCAGAGCTAAACTGACATGAGGGTTTAAACTCATACATATTTTAAACAAAATTTCAACTAAAGTGGACCTAAAAGGGAACATTTTTTTTTTATAGAAGCAATTCCAGGTACTTTTTCAATCCATTCTGTTTTAAGTATGTCCACTACTAAGGTTTTGACCGCAGCTGTATATATTGAGACTATATTTGGTTTGACAGATTTTATCAATAGCTTAAGTGACAGATTTAATTTTGGGGACGTTCAAGTCTGCATAAAAACTCATGAACATGGAAAACTCCATTCAGAAGCGGCTATGACTTGTTGGAGAACATTTTTGATTGCGAAAGCATGGCTTTATTTCTTAATTTCCTTATACTATGTACAAACACACACCAAATTGGCAATTTATACCATTTGGGCAATTTATTACGCAATTTATATTATAATAAATTGTATTAATAAATTGCCAATTAAAAAAAATTGCTTAATAAATTGTTTCTAATTGCAAATGCAACCTTGTAAAGTTTGTTTATTGGGTAATTTAAACGTCAGTTATACGAAATAACCCAAATGTAAAAGTAACAGCACGTCAAATAAAATAAATCAATATTTTGTTAAAAATGTCGGCGAACAGCGTAAGTGGTGAGTAAATTTGAAATTTTAAAAGCCAACCTTGATTCCAAACTTGATTCTATGGCTTTAAATGACAACACACGTTTAGAAATTTCCATATTTTTAAAACTATTATTTATTTTCACAAATAAATTTTAAATTTAAAAACCCACCAGCAGCCCAATTACTACTGTGTAATCTAAACCAAGTTGTATGAACACCACTCAATTAAAACCGAAATTGCCTCCATTTATTTTTCTGTTTGAACATATTATTAGTCTAAAAAAGCATTGGTTGGCTAGAGTAATTCTTCGCTGGATTTCTCAGCAGATACTTTTGGCAGTATGTCAGCAAACGTAGCATCTCCAGCCTTTGAAATTATGGTTGCATCCGGCCTGGCTTTAATCATTTTCTTCCTATTTGCCATTTTGTGTTTGGCTACCAGCGACTCTCACGACTTTTGAGCTGTGGCATCTACTTTTCTTTCGACCTTTTTCTGATTCAGTAGCGCTTGCGATTTTACTCGCTTGTAAATCTCCTCATGCCTTGGCGTAATGTCCTTGGCGGAGATCGTCGGCTCGGCTACTTGATTTTCCCCTGTATTTATAATTGGAAATTAATTTCTTCTTTAAGTCCTTAACCTCCATTGCGGATTCTATGTACAATGCCTTGATTATGGAGGCGAAGCGCTTAATTTCACGTTTATATTATTACGCCCTTTAAAAAACTCAAACGGATCATCAATTGATCTCCCTAACTTGGTCATCTTATTTTTAATCCCTCCTTCATAATGAAGTCACTTAATGAAGGAGTGCCTGTTTTAGCCTTCTCCTGTCTTGCCCTTGGATTAACAGCCGGAGAAGCCTTGCCTGCCGTTGGCTTCCGCTCCTTTTGGTTTTGTCCCCGTATGCCACGAAATATTTTGACCGACGATCGATAGATCAGGCCCTTCTGGGGAGCGAAATAGCTTTCGTCCCATAAATTGGTTGATCTATATTTTTATTTAAGTTACTCATTAATGTGATTTGGTCCCCACTTGGGGCCGCTATCTTAGTCCGAATGTACAGTTACATTGAATGATCCCGTGGCTATCTATCGAAGGCAGGGAGGCCACGTTAAGGTTGACGCAGTCCCTTATGAAAACTGCGTCCAGTGCCAAATCAGCGTTGATCGGGAGAATCTCAACCAAACCTGCACCACCAACTTAATGATTACGGAATGCAAACGTACCCAAAGGCCTGCCAAGGTTTAAACGGGACGGAGACTAATATCACATTAGCCGGAAAGTCGTTTTGATGGGTTGTGAAGCCGTGTACTAAGCTTTTAACAAACATATCCAAATCGTTATTCTAGTATACCTTAATTAAAACCTTACTGGGCTAAGTCTTAATATGCCAACAAATATAAGCTTTCCTAAACATTAAGAATTGAGCTGTTTTCCTTCGTAAATGCCGCATAGTTGTCTCCCCATCTTGGTTAGGTGTTCCCTCGGTTCAGCCTCGATGTGGGTTGCGGATGCTTAAGTTACGGGCGGCATCTATTCGCCCCGTCACTGGGGGCTCACAGGGTGCATGAGGCCTTATAAGCCAAACCCTCCTGCCAACCGCTCTTGGTCAGGGGCTGCTTATTTGAATATTTGCACCTAACCTTAATTTATAGGCCGTTCACTTTTTGCCGCCAGTGACCCCCTTGGCCTGAGCTCAGCTCACCACTTACATAACTGCAAGTTAGCTTTATAACTCAGAGTTAAACTGACATGAGGGTTTAAACTCATACATATTTTAAGCAAAATTTCAACTAAAGTGGACCTAAAAGGGAAAATTTTTTTTATAGAAGCAATTCCAGGTACTTTTTCAATCCATTCTGTTTTAAGTATGTCCACTACTAAGGTTTTGGCCGCAGCTGTATATATTGAGACTATATTTGGTTTGACAGATTTTATCAATCGCTTAACTGACAGCTTTAATTTTGGGGATCAACATCTTACCTGATTGTGATGATGTTCAAGTCTGCATAAAAACTCATGAACATGGAAAACTCCATTCAGAAGCGGCTATGACTTGTTGGAGAACATTTTCGATTGCGAAAGCATGGCTTTATTTCTTAATTTCCTTATACTATGTACAAACACACACCAAATTGGCAATTTATACCATTTGGGCAATTTGTTACGCAATTTATATTGTAATAAATTGTATTAATAAATTGCCAATTAAAAAAAATTGCTTAATAAATTGTTTCTAATTGCAAATGCAACCTTGTAAAGTTTGTTTATTGGGTAATTTAAACGTCAGTTATACGAAATAACCCAAATGTAAAAGTAACAGCACGTCAAATAAAATAAATCAATATTTTGTCAAAAATGTCGGCGAACAGCGTAAATGGTGAGTAAATTTGAAATTTTAAAAGCCAACCTTGATTCCAAACTTGATTTTATGGCTTTAAATGACAACACACGTTTAGAAATTTCCATATTTTTAAAACTATTATTTATTTTCACAAATAAATTTTAAGTTTAAAAACCCACCAGCAGCCCAATTACTACTGTGTAATATAAACTAAGTTGTATGAACACCACTCAATTAAAACCGAAATTGCCTCAATTTATTTTTCTGTTTGAACATATTATTAGTCTAAAAAAGCATTGGTTGGCCAGAGTAATTCTTCGCTGGATTTCTCAGCAGATACTAACAATATTATAAAATTTTGCATTGCTGGCTAGGTTATGTTCTGCGAGCGGATGAAGACGCTTCGGCCAATAAAGTATTTCAATCGACACCGAAGTGAATGAAGCAAGAGAATTTGCATTGATTAAGCTTTTCGTGGCAGAAATACACTGCGAGAGCTTGCCCAAATGCCGAGGGGCGGCCCTGCCTAAAGAATTAATATGGCTTTTCCCGGGACTTGAACCGAGAACTATAGGTGCGGTAACGATTACCCTGAGATAAAGAAAGATTTTCTTATTTCGGGTCACCCTGTCTGTAATATCGCCTAGTTCCGGAGAGTTTCTGCCCTGTTATGACTGAGCGTGTGTGTTTCTCAAAGAAGATATCGAAGGAGGCTTAAATTTGAGAAATTTTTCTTTTTGCTAAATCTATCATTATGCAAGTAGTCCCATGTATTTGCTTTCACCTCCTTCTGGGGTCTTTATACATCGTATTTTTTGGGCTGAAATGCGGAATTCTTTATATACGACTCGTTTCAACTTCTTCATTTTATTCTCGGGGCAGCATGAAGTGCTCTAGAGATATGCTCCAACTACTTATGCTTTCCGCTTGACTGAATTTCGCTATCAATTAGTAGTGTTGCTGCAGTATACAGATCCCAATCGATCTTGGTACCGTCGACGCAACGTCCCTCTATCGCAACATTTTCAATCCATCGATAACTAGCTTGAAGGAGCTGGATATGTCTAAGCCGAAATCTACATATTTACAAATGTCTGAATTTGTTGTTTTTATTATTATTTATTTTTGTTTGTATGAACAACAATTTGTCTTTTCACCCGGACATAATTTGCATAGCTATGTACGACAAATAAATTTCAAGATTAATTAATGGTTTCACTTACCGTCCCCTCGCAAATAATCGTTAAGTATTTGAAATAGTGGAAACGAATCCCAGGTATCTGGAGGCTGTTCAGTAAGTACCCTTTCCATATCCACAGCAAAAAGAGACCAGAAAATCTCTGCATGTTCAACCAACAGATCACTAAACCATGCAAATGCCTGAAAGGCGAGTGATAGGAAAAGATACATAATGTAATAAATAATAAAAGCACTCATATTAAAATTTAATTTGCAGATATTTTAGGTAAAACAATCAAATCTTGTAATTTAGGATAAGAAGCAAAAAACTTTCATTCACATTTTTTCTGGACTGAGTGCGTTTTTAACCTGCAGTGGGCTGCCGCGCGGAGGTCGGTCTCGGGTGGGATGGATAACTCGTAAATATATATAAAGAAATTACACATAGGATTTTCCTTTTTTTAGCAGTTATGTATTTAATTCGAGTTTAAAAAAACCTCAGAACATCTTGATAATTTACCTCATTTTCGAACAAGCGGCGTCGATTTTTGGCGTGATGTGTCGTGGTCAGCAGTTGATTGAAACTAAAATTATTTAAAAATGAAGCAAATGTCTTTAAATTCAATATTCATTTTTATATGTTTCAATACAATGATATTTTTTGTATTTTTAAATAGTTTAAACTTGCAATTTATTTTTAACTTGCTCACACTGCAAAAAACAACTAATACCATAACCTCATTTTTGAAGCTATTCTTAAAGAGTACAGTTCGAATACAACAAAAACAAATATACCTTTTAAAAGGCTGTTCTAACACACATTTGGTGACAAACTTCACACTTTGATTTTTTTACTTTTGGCCTATGGAACCGACCACTGTGCACTGAGAGGTAACTTGCAACAAGCAAAACAATAACCCCAAAACCAAACAATAACCATAAAGTTAGCACCGATTCATGACAAATCTATTACATTGTAACGAAGCTTTCCATGTGCCCCAATGCTAATTGCTGGGGTATACTCGCCGTGTCCTGGCTTCCGTACAATAAATTTATACTTTGGGGCCCTTTTCCAAGTCGTACAAATTCACTTTATTTAACTAACTTAATTATTTATAACAAACTTATCCTAAAATTTCATTTAAGTTCAATTGTTCACGTTTTGGCATTCGGTGTCTGCGTGGCCTGGTTGGTAACGGTCCACCCGAGTCCCGTTGGCGTGCCTGCTGGCGTGCTTGCTTACGTTGTTATTACTATACTTTTGTATTGGCTAACGGTCCACCCAGTTACGTTAGCGCGTGATTATGGGACGCCTTAGTGGCGTGCCTACGCTGGTGTTCGTCGCTGCGTTGGCTGTCGTGCTGGGTATTCGCCGCTGAGGGCACGCTGCCGTCACTAACGCTATTACTGCGCTGGCGGTCGTGATCAGTATGTTGTCGCCGATGGAGGCTTGGCTGGGTATGCGGCCACTGGGGACGCTCGTTGGCGACGCGTTGACGCTGGCGTCGTGGTTAGTATTTAGTCACTGAGGACGCTTGAAATAAAAAGGGTATGCAGTCACTGAGGACGCTCGTTGATGGCGCTCTGTCGTCGTTGGCGCTGTCGTAGGGCTGGCTGTCGCGATTAGTATTTCGTCGCTGAGGACGCTCGATGATAATGGGTCAGCGGCCGCTTGGGTGCCTGTTGACGACGCTTTGATGCTGGCGTCGCGGTTCTGTAGCTCTTTACGGGTCGCCTCACGGTTAATTTTGAGGAGTCGGCGGAGCGCAGCCTTGAGCATTAAGTGAGTGGGGAAAACCCACACACTCACGCACAGCTTAGTCTGCGTCTACGTCGGGTGGTGATGTCTCGCGCTGGTGAACATTCCTAACTACGAGCTATCACCTTCCGTCCCTAGATCGGACCAGTAATCACGGCACCGGGCTATACCGGTAGCTGGCCTCGATGTTGTCACGATAGGCTGCGTCGGCGTCGAAGGTTCTGTAATTGGCACACTTGGTTGCATCGGCGTCGATGACTCAATTGCTGGCACGTTTGGCTGACTGTGTCGGCGTCGGCGTTGCTTTGATATTATTGCGTTCACTCAAGTTAATATAGCGGTTCACGTTTGGTTGTGTAATGTTGTAAAATAAATAAAAGGGGACGCTGATGAGTAGCGTTAGAATATGATTGACTTTATTGAAGAAATGCATTTCTTTTTGTACAAAATTTCTTATTATACACATACGTAGTTACTCTAATACTCACAAACTAAAAAATTCCTAATACAGGTATTCTGAGTCAACGTATTACTTTGACCTAATTTTAGATATTTGTTATTATGTACATATAAATATTTTGGCAGGCACATTGACAAACTGTTAATGACGTTCAGTCATGCTGATTAGCGAGCTGGTCAATGTGACAGTCAAATAGAGTTGACGAATATAAACAGATATGGGTCTTGCTGTCGGCATTTGTATATGATGCTGAAATCCCGCTGTGTTGGATTACTACAAAAAACAAAAATTTATATTGGTTTAAGTCTATCCTTATAAATTATTATTTCCCTATATTTATTGGTCCTAATACTATCTCCTACTCCATGTGGTATTAACGTAAAGTTGTTGTTTTTATCGATACTTTGAACTTTATAATGTCCTTTATATTTACTATATAACTATGCGAGGCCTCTTCTCTAACTAATACTAAATCCAATATATATATTTCCTTATTGTAGCTACTTTTGACGTAATTAAATTTTTGCTTTTCTTTAGCTTCTTGGACGAATCTCCTTGCTCTTTGTTATGCTATCTTAAGTCTATATTTTACTTCTTTATCATAGGCTTCGTGATTGTATAATGGACTGATTTTATTTTCTTTTAGAAATTCGAAATTCGGGGGATTCTTTGCAAATATAAGTTCAAAAGGGCAATATTTATGTATGGTTGATGGCGTTGTATTGTAACAATATGCGAAAGACCTGCTGTATTCATCCCAATAGTCTTTGTCACTGGATATGTATGAACGTACATATTCAATTAATGTTCTGTGACTGCGTTCTACAGTACCTAAAGTTTGATGGTGATACGGTGTTGAGGTTTTATGCTCAATTTTTAGCATTTTACACAGTTCTCCAAATAAGCTATTTGTGTACTCTGTGCCCATGTCCGTTATGATTGTTTTCATGCATCCATAGATCAAAATGAAATGCTCGAACACGGCTTTCGCGACTGTTGTTGCGTGTTTGCTTGGGACTGGGATCGTTACCAAGTATTTGGTCAGATCGCATATAATGGTAACCGCATATTTCTTTCCATTTATCGACTTCGGTAATGGTCCGACTGTATCGATTTGTACAACATCGAAAGCCTTTGGATGTGTCTCCGTTATTGTCATTTGCTTCTTTATATGCTTATTAGTTTTATTTTTCTTACAGTGGATGCAGTTCTTTACGTATTTTCTTACGTCGTTTTTCATATTTGGCCAGCTATATTACCGCTTCGCTTGATTTTATCTGTCATGCGGTTTATTCCTGGGGGGCCACCATCGTCAGGATCGTCATGACATTTGTGCAGAATTTCTTTAATTTTCCCCGAATTTGTCACATATATAACCTCTGGGGTTAGTGTTATTGTTAACTTTTTGAGAACCTTGGTACCTACTTTTATAAATTTGCCTACTCGAATATAATTATATTTAAACAATCTGTTCCCTAAGGACAACTGTATTTGTACAAGTCCTAAATTGCCGGCTTCTTTTTCAAGCCTGGTAAAGAATTGTTCTAAGTCAATCTTATCCTCAACAAATAGGTTGCTTGTATCCAAATTGCTATAAGTTTTTTTTTTTTCCATTTTATACTCAGTTGAGCAGAGCTCACAGAGTATATTAACTTTGATTGGATAACGGTTGGTTGTACAGGTATAAAGGAATCGAGATAGATATAGACTTCCATATATCAAAATCATCAGTATCGAAAAAAAATTCGATTGAGCCATGTCCGTCCGTCCGTCCATCCGTCCGTCTGTCCGTTAACACGATAACTTGAGTAAATTTTGAAGTATCCTGATGAAATTTGGTACGTAGGTTCCTGGGCACTCATCTCAGATCGCTATTTAAAATGAAAGATATCGGACAATAACCACGCCGGCCAGAAAGCTCCAAAAAAGTACTAATACTCATTAGCACCTTTCATTTGATACCCATATCGTACAAAAAAATTCTAGAGTCACCCCGGGCCCACCTTTATGGCGATATCTCGAAAAGGCATCCACCTATAGAAGTAAGGCCCACTCCGTTTTAAAATACTCATTAACACCTTTCATTTGATACCCATATCGTACAAACAAATTCTAGAGTTACCCCTGGTCCACCTTTATGGCGATATCTTGAAAAGGCGTCCACCTATAGAACTAAGGCCCACGCCCTTTTAAAATACTCATTAACACCTTTCATTTGATACCCATATCGTACAAACAAATTCTAGAGTCACCCCTGGTCCACCTTTATGGCGATATCTCGAAAAGGCGTCCACCTATAGAACTAAGGCCCACGCCCTTTTAAAATACTCATTAACACCTTTCGTTTGATACCCATATTGTACAAACGCATTCTAGAGTCACCCCTGGTCCACGTTTATGGCGATATCCCGAAAAGGCGTCCACCCATAGAACTAAGGCCCACTCCCTTTTAAAACACTTATTAACACCTTTCGTTTGATACCCATATTGTACAAACGCATTCTAGAGTCAACCCACTTTTATAACGATATTCCCAAAAGGCGTCCACCTATAGAACCAAGGCTCACTCCGTTTTAAAATACTCATTAACACTTTTCATTTGATACCCATATAGTACAAACAAATTCTAGAGTCACCCCTGGTCCACCTTTATGGCGATATCTCGAAAAGGCGTCCACATATAAAACTAAGGCCCACGCCCTCTTAAAATACTCATTAACACCTTTTATTTGATACTCATATCGTACAAACAAATTCTAGAGTCACCCCTGGTCCATCTTTATGGCGATATCTCGAAAAGGCATCCATCTATAGAACTTAGGCCCACGCCCTTTTTAAAATACTCATTAATACCTTTCATTTGATACCCATATCGTACAAAATAAATTCTAGAGTCACCCCTGGTCCACCTTTATGGCGATATCTCGAAAAGGCGTCCACCTATAGAACTTAGGCCCACTCCCTTTTAAAATTATCATTAACACATTTCATTTGATACACATGTCATACAATCACATTCCAGGGTTACCCTAGGTTCTTTTTACAACATGGTGACATTCCCTTACTTTGTTTCCACAGCTCTCAACTGAGTATGTAATGTTCGGTTACACCCGAACTTAGCCTTCCTTACTTGTTTGAAATATAATTTCGGAGGATCGAAAACGAGCTCGGCATGTCTTTTTATTTCAAATTTATTTAGCGCTTCGTATATCTTAGGGTTCTCTTTGTGACTTTCTTTATTTTCAATATTATTGCTGTTATTTTTAGCTGCTGATCTTGTTGTTATTTTTAACATTTTACTTGCCTCCACTGACATGTCTTTTAAGTTTGTAAATGTTATGCGGGATAATGCATCCGCAATGTGATTTTCTTTTCGAGCTATATACTCCACTTCAAAATCGTACTCTTCTAAATCGAGTCTTACTCGTGTTAGCTTAGATTAAGGGCTCTTCGTCGAAAACAGATATGTTAAAGGGCGGTGGTCTGTTTTAACCAGGGAAGGAAAATAAATATTATTTTATTTTTCGGAGTCGAAAAAATCCTGGTAAAAAAATTGTCCTAGTTTAAAATGTTTGAGTTCACAGGTATCTTTATAGCAATATCATGTCGAATCATGCATCCTTTTTATTTTTCGAACTTTTTCCATAAAAGTCCACATATAAAAGTGAAATCTTTATTTTTACTTTTTGAGTCCGATAGAACTAGTTAAACTCGGACTTTTAAAAATAAAAGTACGGAAATAAAAGTTAAATCCTGACTTTTATTTTTTAAGGCCAAAATAAAAGTCCGGCTTGATAACAAAGGAACGGCTTATACGAATTAAAAAAACTTGGCACCAGTCGATTCTCCTGGATTCCCAAAATATAAAACCTTATGGACTTTTGAAAATTTATGTTAATAATACTAGAAATTTATCATAAACAAACTAGGTCGAAAATCTCGAGTATAAATGGCGAACTTGCAGTGGATTTTTGCAATAAATTTCGTTCCAATTCAACTATTAGAGTGAAAATTGGTAAACCGCATTCTGCTATGATGGGAAAGCTTTCTAAAAAAAATGGGCGAAATCGGTCAGTAGCCACGCCTCTTTCTGTATATAGAAATTTCCGCACAGAACATGCAATATTTTAGTATCTAAAGAAGCCACGTTATTTAAATTTGGCATGTAAATTACTGACAGTGCATGTAGTTGATCCCCATAATTTTTTTGGACAATGGGCGTGGCACCGCCTACTTTCCAAATAAGATTTTTTGGACATTCAAGTGCGATAGCTTGTACATCCTTTGAACTATGTTTTTGCAAATTGGTAAGCGAACTTCATATTTGTATTTGTGCATGACGACAGAAAAATTTGAAGATCGAATTAAAGTCACACCCACTTGTATATAAAAATATCGATACATACATACATAGCTGGAAATATCACTGCACTGTTGTTACTAGTCTTTACTAATTTCTTCGTTGGAGAGCATTATTGATAGCCACCCACATTCGTCATCGTCTTAGTCGCTGCAGCATACATCACAAGCATTCATACATACATGTTGCTATGGATACAAATATATGTGTCTAAATACGGTCATACATAATTACAAGCAGAATTTCATATAATACTTTTCGCACCTATCATATTATAATTAGCCTTCTCATGAAATCATCCGATGTATAAATTTTGCATTTTGTCAATTTGAAATAACAGGAATTTTCCATGGAAAATTCTTATGACTAATTTTTTACAGCTTACCTATTTGAACCTTGTCTTCGTTTTTAAGAATCTTTCCATTTGTAATCGTGATCAAGTGAAGCTGCCCAAAATTAAAATATCTGTATAAAAGCCAAGGTGTTCACCCATTTATTCTTTCGCTAAAACAATTGTAGAAAACGCTCTACAATTCTCCAGCATTCATTTAAGGTTAATCATTTTACCCATCATCTCTTTGTTTAAGCTTATAGTTTAGCGCCCGTTCGTCCCAGGTAGGAGCACTAGTCATAGTGTTGCACTTCTTATATGCATTTTATTTTTAATTTAGAAGTGTAACCATGGATCGCAGGCGTGACATTTATATTCGTGATTATTTTGAATTCATTGATAGATGTGGGAAATTCAAAGTTTGTGCGCAAAAGATTCAACACGATAGAATATACTACCGAACGATCAAAGCTATCAAGCACGGCAACAGATTCAAAAGATAAAAAACTTATATTTTATTGTGAAATGATCCAAAATGTGATCATTAATGCGTGCATTTACTTTATCACTAAAAAAGGATCATTGCCTCTTTCGATTATCGATTCGGTAATAACCAAAATAATTTAACAAAAAAAATTTAAAAAGCAGTCTCAGCATAAACATTCTACTTTACTCGTCAAGCACAAAAAAAATTCAAATGCAAACACAATATGTTTAAATTAAAAAAAAAAAGTTAGCATAATAGATACACATGTAAAGCAAATGTAAACAAATAAAAACAAAAAACACATAAACAAACAAATTCATTACCGTTAGCATCAAGTTTCCATTATGTCATAAATTACAATTGAATGTGAAAGACAATTGAAATTTGGTAACCAAAAGCAAGTTAAGTGGGTCATTAAATGTATGTTGAAACATCACGGCACACCTTTGTCAACCACCTGGATAATCGTAAATAATTTAGCGCGCAAATTATATACGATCATTCTTCAAAGGATGGTGATGTAGTGTTAAAATTTGATTTTAAAATTTTTCTGTCGTCATGCACAAATACAAATATGAAGTACGCTTACCAATTTGCAAAAACATAGCTCAAAAGATGTACGAGTTATCGCAATTGAAAGTCCAAAAAATCTTATTTGGAAAGTAGGCAGTGCCACGCCCATTGCCCAAAAAAATTATGTGGATCAACTACATGCAATGTCAGTAATTCACATACCAAATTTAACCCTTTCATGTCCGTTGTTGGTTATAGCCAACATTGTATATTTCAGTTTATAACTGTTATTTTTTAAATATTTTGACTAACGTTTTTTTTTAGTCAACAACCTAGAATATTGTGAACGCATAGAGTTGAGTTAAATTATGTTAGCTTTACGCGTGCTTAGTTGCCATCGCTCTTCCCTAGTGGTTATATGTTCAGAAAAAAACCCACAATAAGTGTTTGTGCAAGATTAAAGAAAAGTACAATAAATAAGTAAATTTGTTTACAAAAAGTGAAAGATATTATAAAAAAAAACAGGTAAGAGAATAATGCAGTGTAAAAGAAATTAAAAAAATTTCTTTGGTTTGAGCCACACATTTTTGCAAATGCAAAGTTGCCTATAGGCAACATTGGTCCATTGGGTACATATTTCATATCTGGCATTTTTTATATTAGCAATCCGTCGGCGAGGTTTGACACATTCGGTGATCAACAAAATAATTGAATTTGATTGGGACGATTCAGAAGATGGTGAAAGTGATGAGGAAGAAATAAGTACCGGGGTGCATTTGGAGAATATTATTGAAGAAATCCTTCAAATTTTGCATGACCATGACTTCAGGCAATCAGTGACCGACTGACGGTAACCAACCCAATAGAATCTCTGGTTAATTTTCTCGAGCGTCTTCGTGATTCTCTCCACTTGGACCATTATGTAGCTCGTTGAGAACGTCAGGAATCCTTTTCCTGGGAACAACTATCAGCTTCCTCTTACATTGGCCATTTTCACTCTCCCATACTCGATGCAAGCAACCGGATATCAACTCTAAACCGTTCCACTGTGCCCAATATAACAGGACTCTCTGCTGGCATCTCTCTATTTGGTCATTCGTTTCGTTCGAGCCCTTGTATAACATATGACAGATCTGTATCTTCTAGCTGACACTTCCTTAGTTGTTCCTTGTCCCATTCAGCCGTACGTGTTATAGTCATCATCAGCTTTTAATTAAGCAAACTCACACAAAAGTTATTTAAAGTCTAACTCAATAGCACCACCACTGCATGTTTTGTCAGATGAGCCATTGTCTGCGATCGAGTGAGTATAATTTTCTGACATTTTATTTAGCGAGAAAAAGGGCGAGCGAGGGGAGTTACGACGCGCCCTCTGACAAGTTGCACAATAGAAAGCAATGCTTGATTTACTTAAGTAGTCAAGATCAGTTGGAAGAACATTAGCACAGGAAAGATGAAAAAATTCACTGCATCTAGCACATTGGATCTTAGGTTGATTGCCGTCAACTCTCTGCCCACAATTACAAGGCATTTTAATGATAAAACGAAACGAATGGATATAAAAGTTTCGCTCTCGCACAGGTGATTTAAACAAATCTTTAAAATTTTAAAGCGAGCACTTAGCAAACAGCGCGCCAATCAACTGTTACAACACAAATCTAAGAAGGCATTTACAAAGAAAATACGCTGATTTATATCAAGAATATACCACCAAACGATCAAAGCTATCAAGCTCTGCAACAGATTCAAAACATAAAAAACTAAATTTAATTGTGAAATTACCCAATATGAGGTCATTAATGCGTGCATTGACTTTATTACCAAAGAATCATTGCCTCTTTCGTTTTTCGACTCGGAACCTTTTAAAACTCTTTCTAATCATATATTTGATATATTAAATATGAACAAAATAACATCAAAGAACATAATGCAGTTGGCTAAACTAAAATCCTTGATTAAAAAAATGTTAAGTGGAAGGATGATATGCCTCAAAATTGATACTGCAACTCGAAGTGATCGCGCGGTCCTTTGTATTAATGCTCAAATCTATCTAAACGGAAAAATTGAAATAGGTACACTTGCTATGGAAGAAATACGGGGCCGACATACCGCTGAAAATATGAAATATGAAATAGTTCAAAAAGTATTGGTTAGTTACGATATAAAAAATAACAAGTTTACGCCATAACTAGTGATAACGGACGCAACTTAGTTAAAGTGGTTGAGCTTCTGTCAGAAACGGTCAGCGATAACGAGGATGATGAAAGTGAAAACGCGATATTGGAACAATGTATTAGCGATGATTTAAGACCGATTGTCGGTGAACAAATTATATCCATGAAATGTGCCGCACAGACGCTTCAACTAGCTGTGAAAAATTTTCTGGAAAGCTGTGGAAGTAATAAACAGCGCCCGCAGAGTTGTGAAACTTCTAAGGGCTCCACTTTTGCGTTACGTAACTACAAGTATACGCGTATATATCATTATATTTTAGTAGTATGGTTTTTTGATTGATTATCTTTATATTATACAGAGCGAAGATAAAAGACTTAGGTCTTTTGAAACCGCAACTAGATGTTCCAACTCGTTGGAGCTCTTGTTATAATATGATAAATCGACTTTGCCAGCTGAAAGAGTTTTGTATGGGAAATCTAGCCGATTTTGAGAATTTATCTGATGACAATTGGCTATTATTAGAAAACATTGTGAAATTGTTAGAACTCCCTTTTAGTCTCACATTAAACCTTCAGGAGAGTCAATTACGTTTGGGTGACTTCTACAAAAATTGGTTGGAAATGCTGCTTCAGCTAAAAAGCAACAAATGCAACATCAGGAACCAATTTTTAAGCTGCGTCGAAAAAAGTGAGAGTTCGCTTCTTGAAACAAGAACTATACACGCTGCTTTGTTCTTGGATCCTCGGTTTTGGGATCTCCTTTCTAAATAAAAGTTCGATTCTGCGAAAATGCACCTTAAAGCTTTTGTTCGTGGAAGGGAGAATTTGAAAGATGTTACTTTTCTATTCATTACTTTAACTCACGCAAGCTCTTTTTCTTATTTATTTATCATTTTTAGAATTCAAAACATCCTTCCCAAGATCTTAGACACAGCGATGATATCTCATTTTTGATTGATGAAACATCTACGCAAAGCACGTCTTCAGTTTTGAGAAGCTGTACAAGAGAGCTCGAATTAGCGGATTCATTATCCGATGAGGACTCCATGGACATCCGTGATGAAATAAGGCAGGCATTCTATAAAAGTGGCATGTATAAAGAAAAACGAGTGGATATAAATATTATAGAGTACTGGAACAGCAAAAAATATAGCTTCCCGTGGCTTCGAAAAGTTGCTTTCGCCATTCATTCGGTACCTGCTACGGAAGCCGGCGTCGAACGAGCTTTTTCAGCGTTAAAGCTAGTTTTAACAGATTTGCGTTACAATTTGACCGAGCACAATTTGCAAACGATCTGCTTATTAAAGTTTAACAGCAATATATTTAAAAATATGCGCGTGCTTAGTTGCCATCGCTCTTCCCTAGTGGTTATACGTGCAGAAAAAAACCCACAATAAGTGTTTGTGCAAGATTAAAGAAAAGTACAATAAATAAGTAAATTTGTTTGCAAAATGTGAAAGATATTATAAAAACACAGGTAAGAGAATAATGCAGTGCAAAAAAAATTAAAAAAATTTCTTTGGTTTGAGCCACACATTTTTGCAAATGCAAAGTTACCTCTAGGCAACATTGGTCCATTGGATACATATTTCATATCTGGTATTTTTCATATTAGCAATCCGTCGGCGAGGTTTGACACAGTGGTGATCAGCAAAATAATTGAATTTGATTGGGACGATTCAGAAGATGGTGAAAGTGAGGAGGAAGAAATAAGTACTGGGGTGCATTTGGAGAATATTATTGAAGAAACCCTTCAAATTTTGCATGACCATGACCATGACTTCAGGCAATCAGTGACCGACTGACGGCAGCCAACCCAATAGAATCTCTGGTTAATTTTCTCGAGCTTCTTCGTGATTCCCTCCACTTGGACCATTATGTAGCTCGTTGAGAACGTCAGGAATCCTTTTCCTGGGAACAACTATCAGCTTCCTCTTACATTGGCCATTTTCACTCTCCCATACTCGATGCAACCAACCGGATATCAACTCTAAACTGTTCCACTGTGCCCAACATAATATGACTTCGCAATTGGAATCTCTGCTGGCATCTCTCTATTTGGTCATTCGTTTCGTTCGACCCCTTGTATAACATGTGACAGATCTGTATCTTCTAGCTGACACTTCCTTAGTTGTTCCTTGTCCCATTCATCAGTACGTGTTATAGTCATTTGCCGGACATCTATAATGTCTTCTTTAGCCTCAGCTTTGGAACAGTATTTGCATTCCAAACTACATGGTCTTCGTGACATTGCATCAGCATTTCCATGGGTACTACCTTTTCGATGCTCAATGGAAAAGTCATAGCTTTGTAGTCGCTCGATCCACCGTGCCAATTGACCCTCTGGATTACGGAACTGCAGGAACCATTTGAACGCTGCCTGATCTGTCCTGACGCGGAATCGCTGGCCGTAGAAGTATTTGTGAAAATGTTTAATGTACTCTACCGATGCCAACAGCTCTCTCCGTGTAACGCAATAGTTCCTCTCTGGTTTTCCAATTGATCGGCTGTAATATGCAACTACCCTCTCCTGTGTATCGACCAGTTGTGATAAAGCGCCTCCCAACGCACATCCACTCGCATCTGTATCTAGAATAAACGTTGCTCATAGAATCGGATATGCCAACATTTGTGGCAGTGCACAAACGCTCTTTCAATGTTTGGAAAGCCCCTTCCTGCTCATTCTTCCATTTAAAAGCTTTATTTTTTCTTGTAAGCTCGTGGAGGCTATGGGCACGCTGGCAAACGGTTCACTGGGTTGAATGGGGAGAAAAGGGAAGGTGCAGACTATGCCACACTGGATTTCCACGCTCAAAGTGCTCTAAGTGTAAAGTTTTTTTATGCTATAATCCACAAAAATTTGTTTCCATTCTGCTCTTCCGAGTTGATCTAAAATATCATCAATTCTTGGGATTGGGAATTTATCTGCTGCTAACTTTTTGTTTACCTGTCTGTAGTCAACAATCAATATCCATCTTTTTTCAGTGTCCCCTGGAAGTGATTTTTTAGGGACTAGTAGGATTGGACTATTGTATTCTGATATTGAGGGTTCTATAATGTCATCTTCGATTAGATTATTTATCTGTTTGCTTATCTCCCCTTTTTGTTTTTGAGGCAATCTATAGTTTTTTTTGTAAACGGGAATGTCGTCCTTCATGTGTAAATTTGTTTGTAAAAATTGTTAGAGGAAATTGGTTCTGTTTGTAGTGCAAATATGTCTATGAATTCTGTGTATAGTATTGTTAGCTGAGAATTAACAAATTTTGGAAAGTTTTTGGTTAGTCTTCTTAATTTTTCTTTATCATTGCTATTTTTATTGTGCGTGCTTGTTTGAATTAGTGTAAAGTCATCTAAATTTTCAGTATTAATTTTGTAATTTTGAATAGTTGTGTTTTTATGTGTTGTGTTGATAATTCCAACGAAAGTTTGGTCTTTATTTGTAATTGCGTTTGCTATAAAAATGCCTTCAGACAATTGTTGATGGGGTATGAAAATGTTTTTATTGTCAGTGTTTACTTTAATTTGTCTAATGACTTCAGATCTAGCAGGGATTTTGATTGTATTAACCGACAGACAATTTGTTAGGTGCATTGTTATTGTTTGGGGAAAATCATATATTCTTAAGATTAATTTATCCTCTGTCTTGTCATAATCTAGAATACAATTATATTTCTTTATGAAATCTAATCCTATAATTCCATCGCATGGAATTGGGAAATCGTCTTCTACAACATGAAATTTGTGATAAATTAATAGCACATCACCATTTAAATCAGTTTTAACTGTGCCTAATGTGCTGGTTATACCTTGATCAATGCCCTTTAAATCTGTAATTTGTTCTGTATTTACTTTAAGATTATTACTGATTTGGTTATTTTTAATAATGTAGATATCTGCTCCAGTGTCTATTAAGAAATTTGAATTTGAATTGTTTAATGTTGTTCTTGTGGTTATTGTAGTGTTGCGTGGAATTCACCTCACTTCGAATGCGTTTAACGATAAAAATATACATACATACCACTATGAGTTTATTCGCATTTTCCAACCGCCCAATATATCGATTCGTCATACCAACAAGCTTATGTGCGGATGATATTGACAATATGTAGGTCAATACAATAATATGCTGACAAACAATTATTTATTATGAAATCATGTACTTTTTAGTATGTAAGCATTAATGTAAGTATGTATGTGTAGGTTAAGAACTTTTGTATAAATATAAATGGATTACTTTAATAAAGAACAATCACTTTTTAACGCTACACTTCGGCGTTCCTCATTATTGATTTAAAATATTATAACATATAACTGTTTAGGTGTAGATTTAGTACACATATTTTCCTATCCACTGATCTTGACTCGGAGTTTCCTGGTTTTCCTGTTGGGTGCAACTGCGCACGTTACATGTCTGATTGTAAGATCTATTACTATTTTCGGTTTGCGATGTTCTTTGGGAATTATTATTATTATTTGATCTAAATGTATTATTGTATCTTGCCTGAGGTGTAAATCTACTACATCGGTAACCTCCATAGTTTTTACTTCGGAAACCTCCACGGTGGCTGCCATGGTTTGATGGTAGCGTGCTCCGCCTACCACACCGTATGCCCTGGATTCACACCCCGGGCAAAGCAACATCAAAATTTTAGAAATAAGGTTTTTCAATTAGAAGAAAATTTTTCTAAGCGGGGTCGCCCCTCGGCAGTGTTTGGCAAGCGCTCCGAGTGTATTTCTGCCATGAAAAGCTATCAGTGAAAACTCAACTGCCTTGCAGATCCCGTTCGGAGTCGGCATAAAACATGTAGGTGTTGTCCGGCCAATTTATAGGAAAATCAAGAGGAGCACGACGCAAATTGGAAGAGAAGCTCGGCCTTAGATCTCTTCGGAGGTTATCTCGCGCCTTACATTTATTTATTTTAACCTCCACGGAAATTTCTCCGGTATTGATTTTTTTGCCGTATGTTTAAAATTGTATTCGAGTTGCCTGTTATTTCTGTACAGCTATTTGTAAATTTGGAGATTGCGTCATTCATTGATGTGAACGTACCTGCTTCCACGATCAAATTAACCTTGTCTTTGGATCAGTTTTTATCATAGCCTTTACTGCTGCTTGTGTTGAATATCTCGTTGCCAAGTCTGGATTAAGTCCGTCCGAGATATAAGCTCCTTCTAATGACCTAGTAATTTTTTTCTATTTCTGCGGCATATTGATTTGCAGTTTTATTGCGTTGCTGGATGTTCAGGAGTTTAGCTGTTAAAACTTCTACTGATTCACCCTTTATTGCTGATTTTAACTTCAATTTTATTTGTGCGATTGTATTTTCGTTACAAATAAATTTTCTTGACGTGCCTTTTAGCTTGGTCTTTATCATTGTTATTGCTAAGGCCTCGTGGGCATCTTTAATTTGATCAAGTATATCAAGAGCGTCTAGGAAGCTGTGCAAATTTTCCGGCTTACCACCAAACTCCGGTAGTACTGACGAAGCAGTTTCAATGAACTCAAATACGGTTTGTACCATTGTTTTATTTATAACTGGGAAATCTAATGGTTTATTTTCTTCCACTGATGGAGTCTGACTCAATGAAGGCGATGGAGTCCGGCTCCGGGAAAGTTCTGAGAAAATAAAATTAAACTCAACCTGGAATTTCTTTTCTACTGTGGTTGGTATGGGTATTTCTATATTGTGTCTCGCTAACGAAGGTACTAAATTATTCCGTACGGTTGAAAAAAATTGGTGAGCCTCTTTTTGGTGCTCTTTAGTGAGTATTGATCAATTTTATTATATTATTTAGTGCTTCTAAGATTATATTCCAATACTTTACTATTGTTTAGTTTTTTATAGTAGTATTTTTGTCTATGCATTTGTATGACTTATCAGCTTTTAATTTTTCTTTAGATAAGGTGTCATGAATTTCTTGCCATTGATTCATTTCTTGGCATATACGATTTTTATACTCAGTAGAGCAGAGCTCACAGAGTATATTAACATTTATTGGATAACGGTTGGTTGTACAGGTATAAAGGAATCGAGATAGATATAGCCTTCCATATATCAAAATCATCAGGATCGAAAAAAAATGTCATTGAGCCATGTCCGTCCGTCCGTCTGCCCGTTAACACGATAACTAGAGTAAATTTTGACGTATCTTGATGAAATTTGGTATGTAGGTTCCTGAGCACTCATTTCAGATCCGTATTTAAAATGAACAATATCGGACAGTAACCACGCCCACTTTTTCGATATTGAAAATTTCGAAAAACCGAAAAAGTGCGATAATTCATTACCAAAGACGGATAAAGCGATAAAACTTAGTAGGTGAGTTGAACTGATGACGCTGAATAGAACATTAGTAAAATTTTGGACAATGGGCGTGGCACCGCCCACTTTTAAAAGAAGGTAATTTAAAATTTTTGCAAGCTGTAATTTGGCAGTCGTTGAAGATATCATGATGAAATTTGGCAGGAACGTTACCCCTATTACTATATGTATGCTTTATAAAACTTAGCAAAATCGGAGAACAACCACGCCCAATTTTTTAAAAAAAAAATTTTTTTAAGTCAGATTTTAACAAAAAATTTAATATCTTTACAGTATATAAGTAAATTATGTCAACATTCAACTCCATTAATGATATGGTGCAACAAAATTCAAAATAAAAGAAAATTTCAAAATGGGCGTGGCTTCGCCCTTTTTCATTTAATTTGTCTAGGATACTTTTAATGCCATAAGTCGAACAAAAATTTACCAATCCTTGTGAAATTTGGTAGGGGCTTAGATTCTGGGACAGTAACTTATTTCTGTGAAAAAGGGCGAAATCGGCTGAAGCCACGCCCAGTTTTTATACACAGTCGACCGTCTGTCTTTCCGCTCGGCCGTTAACACGATAACTTGAGCAAAAATCGAGTTCAATTTCACCCTTTTTCACAGAAATAAGTTACTGTCCCAGAATCTAAGCCCCTACCAAATTTCACAAGGATTGGTAAATTTTTGTTCGACTTATGGCATTAAAGGTATCCTAGACAAATTAAATGAAAAAGGGCGGAGCCACACCCATTTTGAAATTTTCTAACTCAGTTCACGTACGATACTAAACTCAGTTCACGTACTTATCTGAGCTCACTTTGTATTGGTATAAAAAATGACCGAAATCCGACTATGACCACGCCCACTTTTTCGATATCGAAAATTACCAAAAACGAAAAAAATGCCATAATTCTATACCAAATACGAAAAAAGGGATGAAACATGGTATTTGGATTGGTTTATTGACGCAAAATATAACTTTAGAAAAAAATTTGTAAAATGGGTGTGACACCTACCATATTAAGTAGAATTAAAGGAAAAAGTTCTGCAGGGCGAAATAAAAAACCCTTGAAATCTTGGCAGGAATACTGTTCGTGGTATTATATATATAAATAAATTAGCGGTCACCCTGGTCCACATTTTGGTCGCCTTAGCATATACAACTACCACCACTCCCTTTTAAAAGCCTCATTAATACCTTTAATTTGATACCCATATCGTACAAACACACTCTAGAGTCACCCCTGGTCCACCTTTATGGCGATATCTCCAAAAGGCGTCCACCTATAGAACTAAGACCCACGCCCTTTTAAAATACTCATTAACGCCTTTCGTTTGATACCCATATTGTACGAACGCATTCTAGAGTCACCCCTGGTCCACCTTTATTCCGATATCTCGAAAAGACGACCACCTATACAACTACCACCACTCCCTTTTAAAACCCTCATTAATACCTTTAATTTGATACCCATATCGTACAAACACATCCTAGAGTCACCCCTGGTCCACCTTTATGCCGATATCTCGAAACGGCGACCACGTATACAACTACCAACACTCCCTTTTAAGACCCTCATTAATACCTTTGATTTGATACCCATATCGTACAAACACATTCTGGAGTCACCCCTGGTCCACCTTTATGCCGATATCTCGAAAAGGCGACCACCTATACAACTACCACCACTCCCTTTTAAAACCCTCATTAATACCTTTAACTTGATACCCATATCGTACAAACACATTCTAGAGTCACCCCTGGTCCACCTTTATGGCGATATCTCGAAACGGCGTCCACCTATGGAACTAAGGATCACTCCCTTTTAAAATACTCATTAACACCTTTTATTTGATACCCATATCGTACAAACAAATTCTAGAGTCACCCCTGGTCCACCTTTATGCCGATATCTCGAAAAGGCGACCACGTATACAACTACCAACACTCCCTTTTAAACTCCTTATTAATACCTTTAATTTTATGGCGATATATCGAAACGGCGTCCACCTATGGAACTAAGGATCACTCCCTTTTAAAATACTCATTAACACCTTTTATTTGATACCCATATCGTACAAACAAATTCTAGAGTCACCCCTGGTCCACCTTTATGCCGATATCTCGAAAAGGCGACCACGTATACAACTACCAACACTCCCTTTTAAACTCCTTATTAATACCTTTAATTTTATGGCGATATATCGAAACGGCGTCCACCTATGGAACTAAGGATCACTCCCTTTTAAAATACTCATTAACACCTTTTATTTGATACCCATATCGTACAAACAAATTCTAGAGTCACCCCTGGTCCACCTTTATGCCGATATCTCGAAAAGGCGACCACGTATACAACTACCAACACTCCCTTTTAAACTCCTTATTAATACCTTTAATTTTATGGCGATATATCGAAACGGCGTCCACCTATGGAACTAAGGATCACTCCCTTTTAAAATATTCATTAACACCTTTTATTTGATACCCATATCGTACAAACAAATTCTAGGGTCACCCCTGGTCCACCTTTATGGCGATATCTCGAAACGGCGTCCACCTATGGAACTAAGGATCACTCCCTTTTAAAATACTCATTAACACCTTTTATTTGATACCCATATCGTACAAACAAATTCTAGAGTCACCCCTGGTCCACCTTTATGCCGATATCTCGAAAAGGCGACCACGTATACAACTACCAACACTCCCTTTTAAACTCCTTATTAATACCTTTAATTTTATGGCGATATATCGAAACGGCGTCCACCTATGGAACTAAGGATCACTCCCTTTTAAAATACTCATTAACACCTTTTATTTGATACCCATATCGTACAAACAAATTCTAGAGTCACCCCTGATCCACCTTTATGCCGATATCTCGAAAAGGCGACCACGTATACAAATACCAACACTCCCTTTTAAAATACTCATTAACACCTTTTATTTGATACCCATATCGTACATACAAATTCTAGAGCCACCCCTGGTCCACCTTTATGCCGATATCTCGAAAAGGCGACCACGTATACAACTACCAACACTCCCTTTTAAAACCCTCATTAATACCTTTAATTTGATACCTATATCGTACAAACCAAGTCTAGAGTCACCCCTGGTCCACCTTTATGGCGATATCTCGAAAAGGCGACCACCTATACAACTACAATCACTCCCTTTTAAAACCCTCATTAATACCTTTCGTTTGATACCCATATTGTACAAACGCATTCTAGAGTCACCCCTGGTCCACCTTTATGTCGATATCTGACCACCTATACAACTACCACCACTCCCTTTTAAAACCTTCATTAATACCTTTAATTTGATACCCATATCATACAAACACATTCTAGAGTCACCCCTGGTCCACCCTTATGGCGATATCTCGAAAAGGCTTCCAGCTATGGAACAAGGATCACTCCCTTTTAAAATACTCATTAACACCTTTTATTTGATACCCATATCTTACAAACAAATTCTAGAGTCACCCCTGGTCCACCTTTATGCCGATATCTCGAAAAGGCGACCACCTATACAACTACCACCACTCCCTTTTAAAACCCTCATTAATACCTTTAATTTGATACCCATATCGTACAAACACATTCTAGAGTCACCCCTGGTCCACCTTTATGCCGATATCTCGAAAAGGCGACCACGTATACAACTACCAACACTCCCTTTTAAAACCCTCATTAATACCTTTGATTTGATACCCATATCGTACAAACACATTCTGGAGTCACCCCTGGTCCACCTTTATGCCGATATCTCGAAAAGGCGACCACCTATACAACTACCACCACTCCCTTTTAAAACCCTCATGAATACCTTTAATTTGATACCCATATCGTACAAACACATTCTGGAGTCACCCCTGGTCCACCTTTATGGCGATGTCTCGAAAAGGCGACCACGTATACAACTACCAACACTCCCTTTTAAAACCCTCATTAATACCTTTGATTTGATACCCATATCGTACAAACACATTCTGGAGTCACCCCTGGTCCACCTTTATGCCGATATCTCGAAAAGGCGACCACCTATACAACTACCACCACTCCCTTTTAAAACCCTCATTAATACCTTTAATTTGATACCCATATCGTACAAACACATTCTGGAGTCACCCCTGGTCCACCTTTATGGCGATATATCGAAAAGGCGTTAACCTACAGAACTAAGCCTCACGCCCTTTTAAAATACTCATTAACACCTTTCGTTTGATACCTATATTGTACAAACACATTCTGGAGTCACCCCTGGTCCATCTTTATGCCGATATCTCGAAAAGGCCACCACCTATACAATTACCACCACTCCCTTTTAAAACCCTCATTAATACCTTTAATTTGATACCCATATCGTACAAACACATTCTAGAGTCACCCCTGGTCCACCTTTATGGCGATATCTCCAAAAGGCGTCCACCTATAGAACTAAGACCCACGCCCTTTTAAAATACTCATTAACGCCTTTCGTTTGATACCCATATTGTACGAACGCATTCTAGAGTCACCCCTGGTCCACCTTTATTCCGATATCTCGAAAAGACGACCACCTATACAACTACCACCACTCCCTTTTAAAACCCTCATTAATACCTTTAATTTGATACCCATATCGTACAAACACATTCTAGAGTCACCCCTGGTCCACCTTTATGCCGATATCTCGAAACGGCGACCACGTATACAACTACCAACACTCCCTTTTAAGACCCTCATTAATACCTTTGATTTGATACCCATATCGTACAAACACATTCTGGAGTCACCCCTGGTCCACCTTTATGCCGATATCTCGAAAAGGCGACCACCTATACAACTACCACCACTCCCTTTTAAAACCCTCATTAATACCTTTAATTTGATACCCATATCGTACAAACACATTCTGGAGTCACCCCTGGTCCACCTTTATGGCGATGTCTCGAAAAGGCGTCCACCTATAGAACTAAGGCCCACTCCCTTTTAAAATACTCATTAACACATTTCGTTTGATACCCATATTGTACAAACGCATTCTAAAGTCACCCTGGTGCACCTTTATGCCGATATCTCGAAAAGGCCACCACCTATACAATTACCACCACTCCCTTTTAAAACCCTCATTAATACCTTTAAATTGATACCCATATCGTACAAACAAATTCTACATTCACCCCTGGTCCACCTTTATGGCGATATATCGAAAAGGCGTTAACCTACAGAACTAAGCCTCACGTCCTTTTAAAATACTCAT
Source organism: Eurosta solidaginis (assembly GCF_040869045.1). NCBI lineage: Eukaryota > Metazoa > Arthropoda > Insecta > Diptera > Tephritidae > Eurosta > Eurosta solidaginis. The sequence goes on from NC_090324.1 coordinate 136,704,052, forward strand.
TAACACCTTTCGTTTGATACCTATATTGTACAAACACATTCTGGAGTCACCCCTGGTCCATCTTTATGGCGATATCTCGAAAAGGCGTCCACCTATAGAACTAAGGCCCACTCCCTTTAAAATATTCATTAACACCTTTCGTTTGATAGCCATATTGTACAAACGCGTTCTAGAGTCACCCCTGGTCCACCTTTATTCCGATATCTAGAAAAGACGACCACCTATACAACTACCACCACTCCCTTTCAAACCCCTCATTAATCCCTTTAATTTGATACCCATATCGTACAAACACATTCTAGAGACACCCCTGGTCCACCTTTATGGCGATATCTCGAAAAGGCGTCCACCTATGGAACTAAGGATCACACCCTTTTAAAATAATCATTAACACCTTTTATTTGATACCCATATCGTACAAACAAATTCTAGAGTCACCCCTGGTCCACCTTTATGCCGATATCTCGAAAAGGCGACCACGTATACAACTACCAACACTCCCTTTTAAAACCCTCATTAATACCTTTGATTTGATACCCATATCGTACAAACACATTCTAGAGTCACCCCTGGTCCACCTTTATGGCGATATCTCCAAAAGGCGTCCACCTATAGAACTAAGACCCACGCCCTTTTAAAATACCCATTAACACCTTTCGTTTGATACCCATATTGTACAAACGCATTCTAGAGTCACCCCTGGTCCACCTTTATGCCGATATCTCGAAAAGGCGACCACCTATACAACTACCACCACTCCCTTTTAAAACCCTCATTAATACCTTTAATTTGATACCCATATCGTACAAACACATTCTAGAGTCACCCCTGGTCCACCTTTATGGCGATATCTCGAAAAGGCGTCCAACTATAGAACTAAGGCCCTTCCCTTTTAAAATACTCATTAACATTTCGTTTGATACCCATATTGTACAAACGCATTCTAGAGTCACCCTGGAGCACCTTTATGCCGATATCTCGAAAAGGCCACCACCTATACATCTACCACCACTCCCTTTTAAAACCCTCATTAATACCTTTAATTTGATACCCATATCGTACAAACATATTCTAGAGTCACCCCTGGTCCACCTTTATGGCGATATATGGAAAAGGCTTTAACCTATAGAACTAAGCCTCACGCCCTTTTAAAATACTCATTAACACCTTTCGTTTGATACCTATATTGTACAAACACATTCTAGAGTCACCCCTGGTCCATCTTTATGGCGATATCTCGAAAAGGAGTCCACCTATAGAAATAAGGCCCACTCCCTTTAAAATATTCATTAACACCTTTCGTTTGATAGCCATATTGTACAAACGCATTCTAGAGTCACCCCTGTTCCACCTTTATGCCGATATCCCGAAAAGGCGACCACCTATACAACTACCACCACTCCCTTTTAAAACCCTCACTAATACCTTTAATTTGATACCCATATCCTCCAAACACATTCTAGAGTCACCCCTGGTCCACCTTTATGGCGATATCTCCAAAAGGCGTCCACCTATAGAACTAAGACACACGCCCTTTTAAAATACTCATTAACACCTTTCGTTTGATACCCATATTGTACAAACGCATTCTAGAGTCACCCCTGGTCCACCTTTATGCCGATATCTCGAAAAGGCGACCACCTATACAACTACCACCACTCCCTTTTAAAACCCTCATTAATACCTTTAATTTGATACCCATATCGTACAAACACATTCTAGAGTCACCCCTGGGCCACCTTTATGGCGATATCTCGAAAAGGCGTCCACCTATAGAACTAAGGCCCACTCCCTTTTAAAATACTCATTAACACATTTCGTTTGATACCCATATTGTACAAACGCATTCTAGAGTCACCCCTGATCCACCTTTATGGCGATATCTCGAAAAGGCGTCCACCTATATAACTAAGGCCCACTCCCTTTTAAAATATTCATTAATCCCTTTCATTTGATATCCATATCGTACAAACAAATTCTAGGGTCACCCCTGGTCCACCTTTATGGCGATATCTCGAAACGGCGTCCACCTATGGTACTAAGGATCACTCCCTTTTAAAATACTCATTAACACCTTTCATATGATACCCATATCGTACAAACAAATTCTAGAGTCAACCCTGATCCACCTTTATGGCGATATCCCTAAATGGCGTCCACCTATAGAACTATGACCCACTCCCTCATAAAATACTCTTTAATACCTTTCATTTGATACACATGTCATACAAACACATTCCAGGATTACCCTCGGTTCATTTTCCTACATGGTTATTTTCCCTTATGTTGTCACCATAGCTCTATACTGAGTATGTAAGGTTCGGTTACACCCGAACTTAACCTTCCTTACTTGTTTATTATATTATTGAGCTGATCCAGTTATTCTTCTTAGAGGACTTTTTTTGTATGTAGGCTGTTATGGATCCATATAGTGAAATTAAAAAACCAGGTTTTTGAAAATTTTTCACTTAATGCCCGACTTTTCGCTAACGGATCTTAGCTTCTTCTGGGGCTTATCTTTTTATTTATGCAAAGAAACAGAAAAAATGTTGTATAAAATTAACAACCCTGTACACAGGCAAATTCAAAAATGTAAAAAACACTCACATAAATTGACGTAACAATTTTCTATAAAAATTAAATATACATATTTATATATATATATATATATGTCTGTATTAGTACCAGCAGGTTTCGGTACATTTGTCATACTAATTTGTGTTTTGTGTTTTGTAAACACAAGAGGTAGATTACAGCAAAATCTTTGGTGTCTTCCTTTATGTTGACAGTTTGTTCTCTATTTTCCAATATACGAGGGCTTTCCATGGTGTATCTTATTCTTCCTCTCTTCTCAATATCTAATATTTTGGTGTTTTTTATATCTGCTTCGTGTCCACTGTTTAATATATGTTGTGATAGCGCGGTATTATCTTTCTTCTTCCTTATGTCTGCTTCATGTTCTGACAGTCGCACTCCAAGGGCTCGTTTTGTTGTTCCAATATAAACTTTGTTGCATTGTTCGTTCTCTTTACCATTACATCTTGTTTCATATACTACATTGTTTAGTTCTTGCAGCTCTACCGGGCTTTTTGTTTTTGTGAAAACCGAAGATAAAGTGCAATTTGGTTTATATGCGAGAGTTATTTTGTGTTTTTTGTTGTCTAAGTCGCGATGGAATATCTCTGTTAATTTTGGTATATATGTAACACTGAAGAATTTATTGTTATCTGTGTCTGGGTTTGTTGTGGTTTGTTTTATATGTTTATTATTTATTGACATTAGGTTGTCCTCTATTAAGTTGTTTATAAGTTGACTCGGAAAATTATTGCTTTTTAGTATTTTATGTATTTTCTGTATGTTAGCTTCTTTGAACTTATGATGGCTAATGGTGAGTATCTTTTGTACTAAATTTCTCGTGGTATTTATTTTGTACTTAAGGGGCTGAGCAGATAGAAAATTAATTATACGACCCGATGAGATTGGTTTGGATTACCAGTTTAGAATTATTTTGTTGGCCTCCCTGTGTACTTTTAAATCCAGGAAAGGGATGCTAAGATTTTCTTCCTTTTCTACCGTGAATTTTAATTTATTGTGATATTCGTTTAGTGTTTTAAGAATGATATCAACATCTGTTCGTCGTACGATTGCGAAAATGTCATCTACATATTTCACAATAAATTTGATGTCTATATTGTGTACATTTTTCAGCTCGTACGTCGTATATTCTAGAAGATCGTCCATGACAATGTCCGCGATTGTTAGCGAAAGGGGGTTTCCCATTGGAATACCGTATGTTTGTGTAAATATTTTTCCCTCATACATGAAATAATTATTTTCTTTTAAACAGAAATCTAAGATTTTATGAAATGTGTTCCGCGAAATATTAAGTTTTTCTTGTATTGAACCAAATTTTGTCTCAAAGAGTAAAACAACAAATAGAAACAACAAAGTGTAACTTCATGAGAAAAGTACTTAACATAGAAATAACACAAACAAATATAGAAATCAAATCAACAAAAAATAATCTAAACCGCTATGAGAGGAATCTAGGAAATTATATAAACGATTTCGATTTTAGCTCGTTCATTTCCCAAAAAAACTGCGATAAAAAGAGAGACATTCAAACGTCAAAACTAGAGAGACTTAAAAACCAACAACTATAAAAGTTGGGTATACATACAAATGACGATTGGTTTATAAATAAAACGAATATACAATTTCCAAAAGAAGTAAAATGGTTACTCTCTCTAGGGAGAAAATTCGCGTTACCCACAACAACAAACAACCTTAAACCTATTAAAATAATTGCAGAACTAGAACAAGTAATTCAAGAGACCGCGGGAGAGACCGATAAAAAAGAAGTAGCCAGAAGCAAATTGAACAATAGAATCTTAGAATTCAAACGAAGAATCAGAAGCAAAACCACTCAGAATTTATATTGGAAGCATTAAACAAAACAAAAATCATACTAAATAAGCACAAGGAAGACTTAGTTGTGACAGATTCGGATAAGGGGAACAAAACGGTGGTTTTCTACAAAGCAGACTACAAAAGGAAAATGAACGACACAAAAAATCATACAAGGTACTAAGAAACGACCCAACAAACACGCTCCAGAAGAAAAACAACCAACTGATAAATGAGTTACACATAAGCAAAATAATAAACACTACACAAAAATATAAAATGAACATTAGCGCCGCCATAGCACCCCGCCTGTTCGGCTTACCGAAAATCCATAAGCCAGACCTACCTTTAAGACCAATAGCATCATCATTCAACGTACCATGCTATAATCTATCCAAATTTATAGTAAATGCCTTAAACGACTTAACTTCAGAAAAGTACAATATAAAAAACTCGTACGATGTAAAAGATAGGCTCAATAGTATAAATATAAATGATGATGAAATAATAGCTTCATTTGACGTTGTCTCGTTATTTACAAATATATCGACATACCTAGCTACAAAAATAATAATGAACAAATTTGGTTCAATACAAGAAAAACTTAATATTTCGCGAAACACATTTCATAAAATCTTAGATTTGTGTTTAAAAGAAAATAATTATTTCATGTATGAGAGAAAAATATTTACACAAACATACGGTATTCCAATGGGAAACCCCCTTCCGCCAACAATCGCGGACATTGTCATGGACGATCTTCTAGAATATACAACGTTAGAGCTGAAAAATGAACACAATATAGACATCAAATTTATTGTGAAATATGTAGATGACATTTTCGCAATCGTTCGACGAACAGATGTTGATATCATTCTTAAAACACTAAACGAATATCACAATAAATTAAAACTCACGGTAGAAAAGGAAGAAAATCTTAGCATCCCTTTCCTGGATGTAAAAGTACACAGGGAGGCCAACAAAATAATTCTAAACTGGTACTCCAAACCAATTTCATCGGGTCGTATAATTAATTTTCTATCTGCTCAGCCCCTTAAGTACAAAATAAATACCGCGAGAAATTTAGTACAAAAGATACTCACCATTAGCCTTCATAAGTTCAAAGAAGCTAACATACAGAAAATACATAAATTACTAAAAAGCAATAATTTTCCGAGTCAACTTATAAACAACTTAATTGAGGACACCCTAATGTCAATAAACAATAAACATATAAAACAAACCACAACAAACACAGACACAGATAACAATAAATTCTTCAGTGTTACATATATACCAAAATTAACAGAGAAATTCAATAGCGACTTAGACAACAAAATACACAAAATAACTCTCGCATATAAACCAAATTGCACTTTGTCTTCGGTTTTCACAAAAACAAAAAGCCCGGTAGAGCTGCAAGAACAAAACAATGTAGTACATGAAATAAGATGTAATGGTAAAGAGAACGAACATGTTGCATTGTTTATGTTGGAACAACAAAACGAGCCCTTGGAGTGCGACTGTCAGAACATGAAGCAGACATAAGGAAGAAGAAAGATAATACCGCGCTATCACAACATATATTAAACAGTGGACACGAAGCAGATATAAAAAAACACCAAAATATTAGATATTGAGAAGAGAGGAAGAATAAGATACACCATGGAAAGCCTTCGTAATTGGAAAAAAGAGAACATACTGTCAACACAAAGGAAGACACCAAAGATATTGCTGCAATTTACCTCTTGTGTTTACAAAACACAAAACACAAATTAGTATGACAAGTGTACCGAAACCTGCTGGTACTGATACAGACACATATATATATATAAATGTGTATATTTAATTTTTATAGAAATTTGTTACGTCAATTTATGTGAGTGTTTTTTACATTTTTTAATTTGCCTGTGTACAGGGCTGTTAATTTTATACAACAATTTTTCTGTTTCTTTGCATAAATAAAAAAGATAAGCCCCAGAAGAAGCTAAGAATCGTTAGCGAAACGTCGGGCATTAAGTGAAAAATTTTCAAAAACCTGGTTTTTTAATTTCACTACATGGATCCTACATACAAAAAAGTCCATATACGATTTTTGTTTAAATGCGTTGTTGTACGTTATTTTCTCAATTTATTCTTTATATAATTTTTTATAAAAATTGCAATTGTGACAATCAAGAATGTAATTACGCATGCAAAAATAGTTAACCATTTATCTGAAATTTCTTCTTATTTTTCTATACTTAGTTTTGGTTCGTATTTGACCATCTTATTTTCAGAATTTTTCTCAATATTTTCCTTGCCGACTTCGTATCCTGCTATACCTATTAGGATACCATTTAATATGGTTTTCCACCATGCCATATTTAAAAAATTTAGAAAAATTTTTATGTTATATTTTTTTTTCTTTATTTATTTATCAAAACGTATATATATATTTTTTTTTCAATAATTTTAAAATTTTTAAACTTCCTTACAATTAGTAAAGGTTGACATGTTGCTGACAAAAATATAGCACAAAAACAGCAACAAAAACCAAAATTTCTTTGAAAACCGCCGTACCAAGCATAGCTTTAACACATAATTGCATACGAAGTATGCAATGTGTAAAAGATTAAAATATGCATAAAGAAGGCAATTGGGAAAGACTTCACAACAGGCATGACGTAGCTGAATGCGTTTACAACCATTTCAACTATCGTAGGGGTGCGAGTTCGACTCCCACTCCCGGGAGAAAAGGCTTTGAAGAGATTTACAAGGTATAATCGAAACAGCTGTCGCCTTGTCCGTCCTGATGTCACGTTGTTTAAATTTTTCCCAAATTATTAAATAAATTATAAAATTAAAAAATTGCTTCAAATAAATGTTTTCATACATTTAAAAAAAAGCAATATGGGCAATCCCTGATTATTAAAAATCATACAAACAGACAAAATTGGTTAATTCGTTGTAGTTCTATAAATAGAACGAAAACAGCAACAAAAACCTAAGTTTCTTTGAAAACCGCCGTACCAAGCATAGCTTTAACACATAATTGCATACGAAGTATGCAATGTGTAAAAGATTAAAATATGCATAAAGAAGGCAATTGGGAAAGACTTCACAACAGGCATGACGTAGCTGAATGCGTTTACAACCATTTCAACTATCTTAGGGGTGCGAGTTCGACTCCCACTCCCGGGAGAAAAGGCTTTGAAGAGATTTACAAGGTATAATCGAAACAGCTGTCGCCTTGTCCGTCCTGATGTCACGTTGTTTAAATTTTTCCCAAATTATTAAATAAATTATAAAATTAAAAAATTGCTTCAAATAAATGTTTTCATACATTTAAAAAAAAGCAATATGGGCAATCCCCGATTATTAAAAATCATACAAACAGACAAAATTGGTTAATTCGTTGTAGTTCTATAAATAGAACGAAAACAGCAACAAAAACCAAAGTTTCTTTGAAAACCGCCGTACCAAGTATAGCTTTAACACATAATTGCATACGAAGTATGCAATGTGTAAAAGATTAAAATATGCATAAAGAAGGCAATTGGGAAAGACTTCACAACAGGCATGACGTAGCTGAATGCGTTTACAACCATTTCAACTATCGTAGGGGTGCGAGTTCGACTCCCACTCCCGGGAGAAAAGGCTTTGAAGAGATTTACAAGATATAATCGAAACAGCTGTCGCCTTGTCCGTCCTGATGTCACGTTGTTTAAATTTTTCCCAAATTATTAAATAAATTATAAAATTAAAAAATTGCTTCAAAAAAATGTTTTCATACATTTAAAAAAAAGCAATATGGGCAATCCCCGATTATTAAAAATCATACAAACAGACAAAATTTGTTAATTCGTTGTAGTTCTATAAATAGAACGAAAACAGCAACAAAAACCAAAGTTTCTTTGAAAACCGCCGTACCAAGCATAGCTTTAAGACATAATTGCATACGAAGTATGCAATGTGTAAAAGATTAAAATATGCATAAAGAAGGCAATTGGGAAAGACTTCACAACAGGCATGACGTAGCTGAATGCGTTTACAACCATTTCAACTATCGTAGGGGTGCGAGTTCGACTCCCACTCCCGGGAGAAAAGGCTTTGAAGAGATTTACAAGGTATAATCGAAACAGCTGTCGCCTTGTCCGTCCTGATGTCACGTTGATTAAATTTTTCCCAAATTATTAAATAAAAATATATTTCACTCACGAGGACTTTAAATGATAACTAAACATCACATATAACAGATAATAGCAATTAATAATTTATAATTTTCAACAAAGCATTTATTGGCTGTAACTTGTTATTATTTTCGTGATGGTGTATCACGGTATTATCTGGTACCGCTTACGTGCTCCACATAGATGTCCCGCGACCAGCGGATGGTATCGCTTATCATGAGCCTCCTCATCAGGCTTGCATAATAGCGCGTGATGTTCAGAAGGTTTATGACTCGTTCGTTTGCCGGGTCCCATCCGCCCAGTGCTCCAACTATAAAGGCCTCCACTCTAACTTCGTAGCCAAGTGTCGATAGCTGGTCAGCAAGCGGCTGGTATTTCTGTAGCTTTTGCTGCCGAGCATCCTTAAAAGCCTCGCCTCTATTTTCAAACGGAATAGCAACGTCGATCAGAGTGATTCGTCGGCTTACTTCGTCCCGTATGACAATGCCTGGTCTTAGGGTGCCAGCAGTACCGTGGGAGCCTTCTACTATTCTATTTACTCTCACGTTCCCGGGGCACCTCAGGGCTATTACGAGTCTGTCTTGGACGTTGTTGTGGCGTTGCTGTCGTGCCGCGGAGTGGGGGTGCAGTGGTTAAGCACACGTGGTAATGTCTCCAGGTCTCTTCTGCACTTGCGGCAGCGCTTGTCTATAAGCCACCTCTTTGCAGCGTTCAACGGGAGGACATTGAGACGTGCCCGGTGTATAAAACCCCAGTCGCAAAAGCGGGTGAATTTTCCCGAGCGGAGAAAGTGGTTGGCTGGTGGTGTCCTGCACGTCACTTCGAACACCTTACCTTGGTCGGGTTTGTTTATTAGCATGGCTTCGTAGTGTTGTGTTACACACCGTAGCAATGTCTAAATGATGCGATGGGCGTCCCCAGGTTCGACAACTGTGAAGTCCGGATCAGTTGGTGTACCACACTGGATCCAAAACTCGGACTCCGGTGAGGACCATGTCCAGCGTAGCTTTAGCTTGCTGCTAATTCTGGACGTTGCCGTCCGCACCTTCGTCCAATAGTTCCCGATACTACTTGAATATGGGACGTTGGATTCGCTGGACAGGTAACTCGCACCACCTTTGTGGGGCGGCATGAAGACGAGTTCTGGACTAGCCCGTTGGGGCAGGTTCATCCAGCGTTTGGCTGCTCTCTTTATTACCTTATCTGCCTCGCTCAAATACTCTTTGTCTACGTCTGCCCCTTGCAAAATAAAGTCTAGGCGTGGCAATAAAAACTTTGCCGTAGCATCTATCTTCTGCCATGGGGCCAGCCCTGAGCGATCCAGTGCCCGCACCTCGCTCAGCATACCAGCTATGGTGCTCACCGGTGTCTGTCTAATCTGGAAGCCAGTGGGTACTCCGAGGTGGTCGTAATACTCCCCTGGCCCCAGTGCTCGAACAGGCTGGCCCTGGACCAGGAAGTTCGTAGCCATTACGTCATTGCCCCTCCCTGGTATGTGGAGCGTTGCGCATTTAGCAGCATTATATTTAAGCCCAGTAGCCCTCGCCCCCTTTTCAGCGGCCTCAAGCAGTTTCCGCAGAATTTCCCGGGTATCCGCTATTAGCACCACGTCGTCGGCATATGCCAGGTTATTAATGAGGGCGTTGCCCAGTTGGTATCCGAACCCTTCTTGGGCCACCGTGCGAACGACGACCTCCAGAATGAGATCAAACACTATAGGACTCAAGGGGCATCCCTGGCGAACTCCAGCCTGCATGTTGATGGGCGGGGACGTGCCCTCTGATACCTTGAGTCGTGTTGTCATGCCGTTGTAATTCTGCCTGATTATATTAATTATTTTAATTTTTATTATATTAATTATTTTTCTCGGTAGGCCATGTGCTTCGAGAGTCTTAAAGATTATAGAGTGTGGAACGGATGTGAACGCGTTGGAAAAATCTAGCCACGCGACTACCGCTTCCTTTTTATTTTTCTTAGCGTCACGCAGTACTTCCTGTAGAACGTAATTGTGCTCAAAACACCCCTCAAATTCTAGAAACCCTTTTTGGGAGGGGCTTATACGGCTATTGGCCATGGCCCACTTTTTTAGGCGGTCAGCTAGTATCGCGGCAAAAAGCTTCGGCACCGTGTCCCCTAGGGATATCGGTCTCCAGTTTGCCACCTCATTCTAGTCGCCCTTTTTGTACAATAGAATTGTGTGGCTTTCTTTCCATTTTACTGGAAAAGACTCCGTTCTCAGCACTGCGTTGAATCACGCTGTCAGCACTTGAGCCTTTGGGTCGGCCTTCCGCAGGTCGGAGTAGGTCAGGCCATCAGGACCGGGAGATGAATTTTCTCGACCTTTTAGCCTGTCCATAACTTCCTCTCTGGTGAATAGACGAGTCAATGCCTCGTTGCTTGAGGTGGAGGGGTCTTCACGATCGAATATATTCGGCCAGTCTTCCTCGACGTCTTTGGGCGCAGCTAGGGTACGAAAGTGGAAAGTAGTAGGAAAGTAGGAAAACCGCCCTAATCAATCTACATATTTCCTCTTCTGTAGTAGTAGGGTTTATTACATCTTCTAGGGTTGGTTCCCTATTCATTCCTTTATGTTTCCAGAGAGTTTTCAATGATTCCATTTCTTTTTCGAGGTTCCTAGTTTTTAATGTATTTTCATCCCAATATTGGAGGGGGTATTTTGAAATGCCCCTCGGCATTCCAACTTAATCAATTAAAAAAATTGTCCTTTGTTTATTTTCTGTTTCTTAGTATTTTTGTTTTTCTTCTTTTAATTTTAGTCTATCTATTGTATTGGTAATTAAATTTAAGTGCTTGAAGATTTCAGCTATTTGTTTTTTCTTTTTAAACTGTTGCCTCCGCTCTTCCTTCTTCGCTTTACTGGTGAGGGGATCTAAGGAATTTCTTCCTTTTTATTAGGCTTAATCCGTCGGCGATACTCTTCTCAGAGATTTTATTTAACTCTTTTATTGTGTCTTCACATTTTTTGAATACTCTGTGAAATTTTTCTTCTGTTTCTATTTCCTGCATAACAAAGAAATAACTGAACCTCTTTTTTTTAGCAAACTATTTTAAAATTTTTTAATTTTTTTTTTTAATTTTAGTAATATTTTCCTTTATCCCTTTTTCAACTAAATACTAGTCCTAATTTAAAAAAAAATAAAATTCCTAAGCAAAAACAATAGTCTTTGCTCATAGTTAAGCGTCCATAAGGCCGCTCAATTGATTCTAAATCTTAAATATACTTATAAAACTTGCTCCAGTTTGCTGCCAGTCAGGATTGTTGCCAGTCAATAGTTATCCGTCGTGCTGCTAGTCATTTCCTTGTTTGCTATTATACCGATTTTATATTCCACTTCATTTGTTCGCCATTCACGTTTATTGTTGAGATCCTGTTGCTGTTATTTCACTTTATTTTTTTCCTCTTCTTCTGCTGCCAGTATAAAATATGTATAGTAGTATTCCACTCTATTATGCAGCAGAACCTCCAGTCATTAGCCGTTTATTGCTGGATTATTCTGTTTGTGTCAGGGCTGTTTAATAACATAGTACGCTGTGTTTTTGTAGAATCATCCATTGTTTTTGTTGTCCAAATGTCCAGGCTTTTTGCTGCGAAGTTTTGCTTTGCCCGCAAGTACGAATATTTTCTTGATATAATTTTTGAGCGTGAAGATCAATTTTTGCAGGATAAAAAAAATTGTTGCTTTTGCCTTATTGGCAGGACTATTAAATTTTAATTTTCTTTAAACTTGGCAGGATCTCTTCCAGTAAGATCTTTTTAGCGTTGCTTCATCAGCATCTGTTATGCTTAAGGATCCAACTGGCAGGATCGCCATGTAATGTTGTAAAATAAATAAAAGGGAACGCTGATGACTAGCGTTAGAATTTGATTGACTTTATTGAAGAAATGTATTTATTTTTATACAAAATTTCTTATTTTACACATACGTAGATACACTAATACTTACAAACTAAAAAGTGTCTACATTCCTAATAAATGCATTCTGAGTCAACGTATTACTTTGACCTAATTTTAGATATTTGTTATTATGTACATATAAATATTTTGGCAGGCACATTGACAAACTGTTAATGACGTTCAGTCATGCTGATTAGCGAGTTGGTCAATGTGACAGTCAAATAGATTTGACGAGTGCAAACAGATATGTGTCCTGCTGTCGGCATTTTTTTTTATATGATGTTGAAATCCCGCTGTGTTGGGTTAAACAGAATTTGGGTGGGTCGATGTAATTTGAATGTGTGCGGTCGATATTTATGTACGCATTAAAAATGCATTGGCAGAGAAGTGCATTTGGTAATGCTACAGTTGTGGCGGAACGGCGTTACGCAACCTAAAGCTTGGTTTGGCTCAGTTCGCGTCTAACCTGAGTAGTGATGTTTCGCGCTGAGGAACACCGCTAACTACGAGCTAACACCATTCAACTTAGAACTGTTCACTACAACGGCTCCATGCTGACTGACTCAGTGCTTGCTATGGTCGTCCAATTATGGACTTGAATAAACGTAGTAAATGTGTTGATGATTCTGGTTTGCTCGCCGTCGTGTTGCGACCGTGTTGTTATGATCGGTCGTGTGTCGGTAGAAGCTGTTGTTGTTGTTGTCGCATGGCTTGGGTGTATTGTTGTTTGATGTTGCGGTTGAAGTTGGTATGGCGTAGTCTATTGCTTGGTGTATTCGTGTGTGTGACTTGCTGTAGGAATAATATGTTTCTTGTGTGATCGTGTTGCTGGCTTTCTTTCATGTTGCGGTGATAATATTGTATGTTGCTGGCTTCGCTCAGCCTTATGTTGTGTGTTGCTGGTTTCGTTCGGCTATATGTTGATCTGCCAAAGTTGTGTGGGCCAAATTTGTCGTCAATATTTGGTCCTCACCGCCCCCCTCCCCTCACTTCGGAGGTCGAAGGCTTCCTCCTTTCTCTCGTATGTCAGCTATATTTCGGTATATTCATTTTTATAGATTCTCATCTTTGTTGGTTGTTTGGAAATAATTCCTAGGTTTGCGTTTGCGTTTATCCTTGTTCCGTGCTCTCGTGGGCGCTAGATCCCTCCACTATTATCCTTCCTACGGTGCAGGTTGGTACTGGCCTTGGAGACGTACTGGTGGCGTGAGCTTTGGTTTACTGAAAACTGGTGTTGTCACTTCGATGATTAGTGATAGAATGAAAAATGGCATTGGGTGTTGTCCTTTCGGTGGTCGGTGATGGAATGAAAAATGGTATAGGGTGTTGTCCCTTCGAGTGTGCTGATCTAATTTTATTTATGTTGGATGTTTTTTTTTCGTAGGCTTAGTTATGGTTCTACGGCCTCGACCGTGTGGAATAAATTTTAATTCGCTGATGTTCACCGTTTTCTCTTTTCCTCCGTTGATTTCCTAGCTGGACGATAACTGGTGACATGTACCTGAGGATTTGGTACGGCCCATCATGTTTCGGCGCCAGTGTTGCCGCAAAGCCCCCTCTGGCCTTTGGTAGGTAATGCGAGGATATTTTCCCTGCTGGTTTCTGTTGCCTCTCCTTATATTCTTGGCAAGACTCGTATTGGCGTACGTAACGGCTGATGTCCCGAAACATCCCCGGCCAATAATAGCAGTTAGTTATCCGTGCTATTGTCCGGCGAATACCCATATGTGCAGCGCTTGGTCATGGTTCTCTTGTAGTAAACGCTGTCGAAGCGGTACGAACAATTTCCACGGCACTGTATCCTCGTCGTGGGATCTGCATGGGATGTGACGGTAGTGTTGCCCGTCCTAACACTAACACATAGTCGGAGTACTTCTCCGGGTTGGTGTGTACTTCATCGACGCATCGCTGCCAGCACCTGCATTGTGGGTTCGTTGTCGTGGCCTGTAGTAGGGTCTCCTATGGCTGTCGGGACAATGCGTTCGCCACGTTTTGGTGATTGTTATTGTATGTGCCCTTGGTATTATGGCCTTGTTCGGGGCGTGTGGTAAAGAACGTCGCGTTAGTCAATTGACTGGGATGTGCTGCTTGATTCCCGGCAACATATATGGATACGTGGACTTTACTAACCGACCCAGGTTGTTGTTATGGTGACAGCCCGAGTAAGCCCTGCTTCTGGGAGCTTGTGTGATGGAACTGCCTTGATTTGTCCTGTCGGCCTTCTCACCTCTTGTTTTGATTCGACTTCAGCGCCTTCCTTTGGTCTTCTTGGATTGGACACCGTTCGTGGTAACAGGTTCTTTTCTATCGTTTGCCACTTGTGGTGCGATAACACATGGTGTGGATGCGTTTTGCCTAAACGGTTCGGCCAAAACGATGTGGCTTCCTCCGCAGGATACTGTAGTTCCCATGCCCCATAGTGTTTCAAGGACGATTATAATGCCATCAATGGCCCCAGGCATAACGTGCAACACGGTGTGGTGCGGCGATTCGACGAGGCGTACTTCGGTCCGTATGGCGTCGAAGAATTGGCTGTACCGTCGGCCATGGTTATTTGGAGAGCTGCCGCTATCCTTTCTCCGCCTCCTGAGATTACCATGCTTTCTGCTAGGACGGTTGATATGAAATTTCGTGAGGCCCCGGTGTCGATGACGGCTTCTGCTGGTTGTCCGCCAAGTTCGACTAGGGCGTAGAGGCGGTCACGCTCTTGACGCATGTTTACTGGTATTTCGGCGTTGGGTCTTTTGGGTGCACCGCACCTTGTGCATTGGTATTGGTACATAAGGCTGACCACACCCCCAACAGAATAACTTTCTCTGATTTCGGTATAAATTAAGTGTAGTGTCCTTCTTGGCCACACCTCCTGCAAACCTTTTCCGGAGTTCTGGGTGAGGCGTGGTGCTGCGTGTGTGCGGAATCGACTCTCGTGGTGGCTGCGGGTGGTGACTGGTTTTATCATGGGATCGTTGCTTTCTCGCCTACGACTTGTCTCGCCATCTCCCGTCGTGGTACTTCCGACGTCTGTCGGTGGCCTTCGTGGATGCCCGCATAGTCTTCCGCGAGGATGAGAAGTTCCGCTAAACTGTTGAAATCTCGTCGGCGGATTTACAGTAGGTAATCCGGATGGCTGTTTTTAATAATATCCTTTCTAGCCGTTGCTCATTACTGTAGCCACCGCGTCGCATCAAATTCTATATTGACAGCACGTAATCCTTGTATTTCTCCCGTGCGTGTTGCTTTATCTGTCGTATGTCATCTTCTAGAGGCTTGAAATATCTGACCGGTAAGAAAAATCGGAAGAAAAATTCTTCCAGCCGCTCTATGAAGGGTAGGTGATCCCGTCCACCATCGTATTTCACTGACCATTTCCGTACTTGATCGATGACGGGAGCGATTACGAGGGTCGATGCCTGATTACCTTGAGCTGTCACATCCTTGGGGTTTACGGTGTTTGCTACGGGTGGGTACTGGGGTGATGGTTGTAGGTTCTGTGTCGGAAATGTGAATTGTGTCGGTTCCGGCGTTTTTCGGATCTCCAGAGTTGTGCCTATGTGCTCGATGTCTAGATCTTTGGCGACGTTATCCAGCAACGTTGTAACGAGTGGATCTGTCATCTTGTGAATTTTTGCGGGGATTTTTCCCTCTGAATAGTTAGTTATACGCATTGGAGGGGGTCTCTGCTCGGGCGCCAATTGTAACGAAGCTTTCCCTGTACCCCGATGCTTCTTAACTAACTTCTGAGGTGTACTCCCCGTGTCGAGGGTTCCGTACACTAAATTTTTACTTTGGGATCATTTTTCAAATCGTACAAATTCACTTTATTTAACTCACTTAATTATTTATAACAAACTTATCCTAAAATTTCATTTAAGTTCAATTGTTCACGGTTTGGCATTCGGTGTCGGCGTGGCCTGGTTGGTAACGGTCCACCCGAGTGCCGTTGGCGTGCCTGCTGGCGTGCTTGCTTTAGTTGTTAATACTATGCTTTTGTATTGGCTAATGATCCACCCGGTCCCGTTAGCGCGTGGTTATGCGACGCCTTAGTGGCGTGCCTACGCTGGCGGTCGTCGCTGCGTTGGCTGTCAAGCTGGGTATTCCGCCGCTGAGGGCACGCTGCTGTCGCTAACGCTATTACTGCGCTGGCGGTCGTGATTAGTATGTTGTCGCCGATGGACGCTTGGTTGTGATGAGTATGCGGCCACTGGGGACGCTCGTTGGCGACGCGTGGACGCTGGTGTCGCGGTTAGTATTTAGTCACTGAAGACGCTTGAAATAAAAAGGTTATGCAGTCACTGAGGACGCTCGTTGGTGGCGCTCTGTCGTCGTTTGCGCTGGCTTTCGCGATTAGTAAATCGTCGCTGAGGACGCTCGATGATAATGGGTCAGCGGCCGCTTGGGCGCCTGTTGACGACCCCTTGATGCTGGCGTCGCGGTTATGTAGCGCCTTACGGTCGATTGTGATGAGCCGACAGAGCGCAGCCTTGAGCGATAAATGAGCGGGAGAAAAAACCACACACTCACGCACAGCTCAGTCTGCGTCTACGTCTTGTGGTCATGTCTCGCGCTGGTGAACACCACTAACTACGAGTTATCACCTTCCATTCGTAGATCCGACCAGTAATTACGGCGCCGGGCTATACCGGTGGTTGGCGTCGATGGCGCTTTTGTTGTCACGGTAGGCTGACTGTGTCGGCGTCGCTTTTGATATTACTGCGTCCACTAACGTTAATATAGCGGTTCACGCTTGGTGGTGGCGGAACGGCGGTACGCAATCTAAAGCTTGGTTTGGCTCAGTTAGCGTCTAACCTGAGTAGTGATGTCTCGCGCTGGTGAACACCCCTAATTAAGAGCTATCACTCTTCAGCTTAGAACTGTGCAATACCACAGCTTCGTGCTGACTGACTCACTGCTTGCTATGGTCGTCCTATTATAGATTTGAATAAACATAGTAAATGTTTTGATGATTCTGGTTTGCTCGCCGACGTGTTGATACGATCGGTCGTGTGTCGGTAGAAGCTGTAGTTCTTGTTGTCGCATGGCTTGGGTGTATTGTTGTTTGATGTAGCGATTGAAGTTGGTATGGCATAGCCTATTGCTTGATTATTCGTGTGTTTGACTTGCTGTAGGCATAATATTTTTCTTGTGTGATCGTATTGCTGGCTTCGTTCAGCCTCATGGTGCGGTGATAATGTTGTATGTTGCTGGCTTCGCTCAGCCTTATGTTGTGTGTTGCTGGTTTCGTTCGGCTATATGTTTCCCTGCCAAAGTTGTGTGGGCCAATTTGTCCTTAATATTTGGTCCTCACAACATATTTATTCATTTATGAATATAAAGTTTAAATTTACCTTTCAAATATTTCATTTATCTCTGCTTGCTAAACACACACTAATGTTGTTAATATATGTATATAATTAAGTTAGCTTTAAATTTCAGTTTAATCCAATAACATACAATTTAGTTGCGTATATGCACATAAAAGAAAAAAACTTTTCTTTCTAAAAACGATTCTTATTAGAGTCTAAACATTATGTTAAAAATTAAATTAAAGTTTGATAGTGGCAACCACAATAAGTCACAGACCAAAAAAATATATATATCTAATCACTCAAATAATAGGGGGACTCATGTAACCGTATAAATTCCTTATAAAGTGTGTAAACGTATAACTTTATCTAGTGCGTAAACGAGCTGTCAAATTTTGAATGAAAAATCATTTACACAATTTGTATAAATTTACGCGCACATTTCATTGTGTAAACGCGGTAAACTCAAAGGAATGCAACCTTGCAGACATTACAGCAGGCATTTTTATCAGAAATTTCCAACATCAGCAAGTAAAGGCGTTTTAGTTTTTTTTCTCTTAATCTTGGCATTTTTTGATTTGTATAACAATCAAACAAATTTTGTTTGGTAATAATACAGCTGATAAACAATCAAGTTTATCAAGAGTATTACCAGGTGCGTTCATATAACCGCGTGTGTAAATGGATATAATTTTACACCTTATAAGTTTATATGCTTTCATGAGTCCCCCTAATATGCACAAACATGCTTCTGTTTTCTTATTACTTTCCTTCTCACTACTCACTATGTAGTGTAGTTACATTTATATATATGTATAGATACGTTTAGGAATTCTAAATTATAAAAGATACAATTTAAGAGCACTTACATGTTATCTCCAATTTTAAAACGAATGAAATCGGACTATAACACGCTCTCTTTTTCGATATCGAAAATTTCGAAAACACGAAAAGGTGCGAAAATTCATTACCAAAGACGAATAAAGCGATGAAACTTGGTGGGTGGGTTGACCTTATGACGCAGAATAGAAAATTTGTAAAATTTTGGACAGTGGGCGTCGCACCACACACTTTTAAAAGAAGGCAATTTGAAAGTTTTGCTAGCTGTAATTTGGCTGTCGTTGAGATAAAATTTGGCAGGAACATTACTCCTATTACCATAAGTGTTCTAAATAACAATTAGCAAAATCGGATGACGAACACGCCCACCTAAAAAAAATTTTTTTTAAGTCACATTTGAACAAAAAATTTAATATATTTACAGTATATAAGTAAATTATGTCAACATTCAACTCCAACATTTGTCTCCAAAGCTCTCAGCTGAGTATGTTATGTTCGGTTACACCCGAACTTAGCCTTCCTTACTTGTTTTCCTTTCCTTTTCTATATCCGAATTTTATTTTGCTTTAAAATTGAATCTTTTAAAGGTTAATTTAACTAAACTCAAATAGCAATGTGGCATTTAAGTTATTAAAAAATCATAATAATCTTTATTCCTCCTATTCCTTTAAAGGCATGTGACGCCAGAAGGTAGTGTGCAGTCGGAATACCCGTCATGAGTCTACAATCCTCTCTTTTTAATGATAGAAGCAACTTTGTTAGTCTAAGGTTGTAAGATCTACACATAATCTTGAACCCTCGCCTTTTCCGCTTGGTCGATCATGTGCACCTCTCGCCTTCGCTTAATCTCGCCCAGTCTAAATGGGACCTCTACGGAGCAAGCTTCAAGGGATGCGCCCTTTTTAGCTAGTTCTTCCGCTTTTTCATTCCCATCTATTCCCATATGCCCTGGGACCCAATATAGATGTATGCTTCTCCCTGTTCCGATTCTCTCCAGAGACTGCTTACACTCTAACGCGCATTTAGATGCTGTGCTATGTGAGATTATTGCCTTATTATTGTGGCCTTAAGATCTCCCTGGAAGCGCAGATAGGGAATCAGGTAGTCTGTTCGTCTCGTTATTGATGGCGCTATACTACTATGGTCATATGGTCGGCGCTTAAGCTGCCCCGAGTCACCCAGCCTGGTTGCAGTTGTTAATGCTATGTTCTTTGATACCAGGTCTACAGGTTGAATGTGCAGAATGGCATACAGTGCAGCCATCGGGGTTGTTTTCAGGGCTCCCGTAATGCTAAGCATCGATAGTCTGTATACCCCTCCAATTTTTTGAGGTATGTTGTTTTTTGTGTGGCTTTTCACCAAACAAGAACTCCATAGTATAGAATAGGGCTTACAATCGCTGTAAAAACCCAATGAGAAATAGAGGGCGATAACCCCCACGTACACCCCAGCATTCTTTTACATGCATAAAGTGCCGTTGAGGCCTTCTTCACCCTCTCCACTACGTTGAGCTTCCATGAGCTTACTGCCTAGGATGATGCCTAGTTATTTTGTGCAAGGTTTCTCATGTAAGGTCACCCCTCCTAACTTAGGCCTGATCCAATTTGGGACCTTGTACCTCTTTGTAAACAAGACCATATCCGTCTTTTCCGCATTGACTTTCAACCCGTCATTAGTTGCCCAGGTATGATTATCCCGAAGCGCCCGATCCATCAAAGAACTAATCGTTGGAAGGCACTTTCCACTTATGACAATTGCAACGTCATCTGCGTAAGCCGTAAGTTTTACGGGTCCCTCATCGAATCGCCTGAGCAGTTGGTTGATGATAGCGGCGTGCCCCTGTCCACTGCCTTCGTGGCCTCGTACAATCCCCATTGTGATGTAATCTTCCTGTAATTTAACATGCAGCCGATCCATCTGGTTAAGGCTGGATGTACTTTAATGTAATTGAGACCATCCATAATCGGCCATATAGAAACATTATTGAAAGCCCCGGCAATGTCCAAGAAGACTCCTAGAGCATATTCCTTATATTCCAGAGAATTCTCTATGCTTATTACCACCCTATGCAATGTGTTGTCTACCGACTTGCGCGTAGTTTGAGCAGAAATGATGTTAAGCTGATTGGTCTATAGTCTTTCGGATAAACGTGACGTTTTACGTATGTAAGAACTACATTAAAATTTACATACAAACGTATGTATGTACATATGTAGAAGCATTAGGGTGTGAAAGTAGCTAAGTAGGAAATTATTTACAATTTCATTTTCTTTTAAAACAACTTGAATTCAATTTTAGAATAGTTTAGATTATAAGTAGTTTTGGTTAAACTTCGAGTAAAAGATTTTTAATATGGTTTTAATCCGATTTACTTTTGACAATTTTAGTTAAAAAAAAATATTTTTAATAAGTTTTGAAGTATTTCTATTTTTTCGGATTTTTCGTTTCATTGAATTCACTAGTTTTAAGGAACTTTACATAAGCTTAAAGTAGTTAAGTTTTCAAAGCATTTTGAGAAATTCTTTTTTTGTGTGTTTTAATTAACTTGAAAGTTTAGTAGTTTAAGTAAACTTGAATACGTTTTCAAAATAATTTTACCCTCTTTTTATTTAACTTTAAAGTGGCTTTAAGGTGCCTGGTAAAAGTAAGCATGAATTGTGAGGATCCCAAAAATTGACGACTTTTTGAATCCTCTCAACATACATATTTTCCCTCATATATATATTTATTTTCGAAACAATGAATTATTTCAATAATTACATATAAATTGAATTATTTATATATATAAAACTCAAATTATGTATGTAGGTATAGATCGAGTTGCGTCCTAAACGTATGGACCAATCACAACCAAATTTGCACAACCCACTAGAAACCTTCCAAGGATGGTCATAGGCTAAAAATAATATCGATATATAAAAGGGGCGTGGCACCTCCCAAGCAAAATTAGTATTTGGTACTATATAACTCTCATGGTATTCATGCTAGAACATTGAAATTCAGTAAGGAGTTATATGACATCAATCCCTAACACCACCAAGAAAATGTGGGGTGGGGAAAAGGGGGCATGGCACCCCCATATAAATGGAATTTTTCATTCTGCATATCTCTGGATGTAGTAATGGTAGGATAATGAAAATTGGTAAGGAACTATATGAGGCTAAATCCTAACACTTCCAGTAAAATGTGGAATTGGGGAAAAGGGGACGTGGCACCTTCCCAACAAATGGGATTTTTGAGAACTATGGCTGCCGTACAAACTTAGGTTATTATAACAGCTAAAGTTTGACTATAGATTTGTTTGGCTGTTATTCCTTTTGGAGGTTTAGTAATCTTCCGCCGTTAAAATTTTATGTTCATTTCAGTCTATTCGCATCTTCTATCTATATATATAAAGTTAAAATTATGAATGTTTGTATGTAGGTATAAATCGGGTTGCGTCCTAAACGGATCGGCCGATCACAACTAAATTTTAATCACCCACTAGAAACCGCCCAAAGATGGGCATAGGCTAAACATAACTTCAATATAAAATAAGGAGGTGGCACCTATTTACTCTCTTTAGAAATATTAGAGGGCATTTTGGCGGAAACACTTCAGCAGCAGATTTTGCTACACAACTTCTTGAAATTAATTATGGCAAAATTCCTATTTCTTTACTAACAGATTTGATTTCTTTTCCTGCAAGTTTTTGAGAAATTATGACATCACCTGAAGCTTTAATATCTAATGTTTCTTCCAAATATTGAATCTATCTTTACAAACTGTAAATTGCTTTGAGAAAAGACCTTTTAGGCACCTAAAATGAGAATGTTTATATCACTAGAACCAAGACAACTTATCACTCTATTAACACAGTCGTGAAAGAGTCCCAAGCTGTGTATATTCGATTGAGTTTATTAGCTATTTTGAGCCATCAGAAATTTATCCTCATAAAAAAAGGGCCCATAACATCATAATATTTATGCTTCGTTATTTAGATTCTCCACGCTTATGGGGCAAGGCTTATCATCACAAAACTTTTACGGATGTCATTGAAGCAATTCATTTTATCGAATAATTTCGAAAACAATAAAGTTTAAAACCAAGGATTCCATTGATACCGATAGAATTTTCTTTTCAATTTTAAATGCCTCAAATTTCCTATCCCTATCAATGAAGCTCAACGACGATCATTAGATGCGATTCAAGGGATTGATGAGCGCAATACAAACCTTTATAGCTTCAGAGCTTCTGCAACTCAATTGTCAACCTCACCTATGCGAGGGGAATCCTGTTACAAATATGATTATATCATACAACAACAGTCATTATCTGTAGCAGAAGTCAATCTTACCCACTCATGTTTTATCAATGGTCAGTTGCGCGTAGCTTGCAGAAATGTGGGCTAAAACCCACGGGCATTAGCTAGTTAATCATAAAAAACATATGTAGGGTGAAGAAGCTTTTTTCTTACCGCGGAATAAATACAAAAACAGGAACTGAGCTGTGCTCTAAATTAAAAGAAAAATCGCGAAATTAAACAATGCCTCTTGGTGGTTCACTGTAGACTAGTTTATTCAATAAAATAAGAAATGTAGTTTACTTCTAGTTACATAGGCATATCATAAATAAATGTTTGTACGAATGTATATTCATATGCATGCACAAGCTAAGGATGGAAATGACAAAGTGACAAAATCTGTCGCTTTGTTTTGTTATATTAAGGGGACTCATGTAACCCTATAAATGCCTTATAAAGTGTGTAAACGTATAAATTTATCTAGTGCGTAAACGAACTGTCAAATTTTGTATGAAAAATCATTTACACAATTTGTATAAATTTACGCGCACATTTTACCGTGTAAACGTGATAAACTCAAAGGAATGCAACCTTGCAGACATAACAGCTGATACAAACTATTTGCGTTTGCTAAAAAGTAAATTCAAGCAATGGAGGAGGTAAAATAAACAATTCTTTTGTAATTTTTACATTTTTATATATAATCTATTGTATTTCAGAACACAAAACAAAAATCCAAATGAAGAGGAGTAAATCCATCACACCGATGGACAGAATCAGAAAATATGGATTTAATTGAAGCAGTTGCTGACCCAACTGGAGGCCGGCGGAGTCTTTTGAGGTATTTATACAATTGTTTTGAGTGCATTAATTGCTGATAACTAAAAGTAATCTGTTTAAAGTTTAACATATGCGGTAGTCGACTTAACCTGCCCAATATTGCTGCCACCAGCTCGACTAACTTTCAATTTAGCTGCATTATATACCAGCCTTGGCCAGGAGCAATGTGTCGCATATTTTTTTACATATTTATATGTGATTGTTTATTGCGTATTTTATGCCAACTTGCACTGACCCAGCGTTGCTGTTACATGTTTCAACTAAATATCGCCGTTCAGGCTGGG
Organism: Eurosta solidaginis; assembly: GCF_040869045.1. Lineage (NCBI taxonomy): Eukaryota > Metazoa > Arthropoda > Insecta > Diptera > Tephritidae > Eurosta > Eurosta solidaginis. Next base: position 136,728,096 of record NC_090324.1, read on the forward strand.
ACAGTCTGTTGTATACATATGTACATGAGCATAATTGTGGCCGTATGTATGTACGTTGGTTTTGTGATTCTTTTACTAGGAATCTATGATCTACCTACTTTGGCAAAATGATGTAAATACTTATATTCAAATATTTTGTTTGTCAGAAGCCGACAGCCGAACGGTTCTACACAAGAATAAAATCAATGGCAAGCAGTCTAGGACAAATAGAATGGGTGTCATTAAAATGCAAAATGAGATACCTCAAGGCATCGTACGTGTCTGCTCTCGATTGGAAGAACAAGACGGGGTCTGGTTTGTTGGCCAGTGGTGACGAGTCTAGTGTGACAGCATACATACAAAAAATATGCCCAAATTTCGATATGCTTGCTGATATATTTGGGCAGCGCAAAAATGTAAGACCGCCGTTTGTTTTCGACAGCCAAATTGATACGCAAATGACAATCGACCATTCCTACTAAATTTCCTATGTCACAGACACAGAACCAGAACAGGACTCCGTCTTTGAGCCTGTCGCCAGAAGCCAAACTAGTACTCCTGAGCCTCTTTGTCTTCAAAGTAGTGTTGATTTAACGCAGCACAAGCAGAACAGAATGTGTAATGCAAAACCGGTCAATACACAACACAGCACTTTTGAGCATAAATTGCCACAAGCCAGAACGTTATCACCGATTCAACAACGAAAAAACTAACGGAAAAAATGCCTACTACTAACACATTTAACGACCTTCTTCTTATTCAAGAAAAAAAAATGGAGTTAGAAGTTCAAAAACTAGAGCTTGAGAGGGAAAGGGAAAAAAATAAAGTACAACTAAAAGAGCTTGAATTGAAAAATCAAATTGAATTAAGAAAGATGGAACTTGAAATACAAAAAGAAGAGAAATTACAAATTGAAAAATTTAAATTAGAAAGTCAGGAAAGATTGAAGAAGTATGAAATTGATTGTAAGCTTAAGTTGTTTCATTCTTGTATTTTAACTAAGCAGACGGACACACTGCTTATTGTCATAGAGAAGCTCACCGAGACAAAGTTTAGCTATGATACTATGATAGCATAGTTGGGAACAATGCATTAGATTTAAATTTCCACTACCACTAAATTTTTTCATGGTAATGAAAACAATTTGGACTACTACTTAATTTTTTAATGGTAAACAATTTAATGCTAGTAGAGAACGTTACACTAAAATTATAATGGTGGTGGAAAATTTAATTTAAATCCAAAAATTAAGTGGTAGTAGAAATTAACACCTAATGCATTGTGCTCAACTATGAATAAAAGTAATTTTCTGGCAGCTAGATTCACGACTATTAATTTACCTGCTTTGTTGAACAAAAAATATGTGAGTAAAATGATTATGTTTGTTTTTTTAGGGTAATATAAATTTTTAGAAAATTAATAACTTAATTATATTTAATCAGATGTTAATGGCAACAAATCTGCCTACATCAGCACTTTTTAAAGAAACTAAAAATTTCAGTGCAATCGTATTTTTGTTTAATGAAATTTTACATTTTCAGTTCTTTAATTTAAAATTTTTTATTACAAAATAAAAGCGAATTCAAATGTAATGAATTATAAAAATTTATAAATATGAATATTTACAAAATGGATTGTGGAGTTTTCCCAACATATAACAAAAATTAATGTGTGTGTGTGATTTTGTAGATAGAGTGAGGGGAATAGAAATAAAAATTAGAACATGAATAGGAATAAGGATAGGATAAGAAACAGAGGCAGTGGAAAAGACGGAGAGAAAAATTGGTGGGAGGATGAAAATTGGGGAGATGAAGAGGAAGAAGAACAAGAGAGTAAGTGGAAGGAATAAAAGGGAAGGAGAGAGGTTGGTATGGTTATAGGTGTAGAGAGAGGGATAAGGATAGAAATGTGTAGTTCTGTTAATGTGATGCGTGCATAAAAGTTAGAATAGCACGCCGTTTTGCTTCACCCTCGCTGCTAGACCAATTTGGTGTTTCAGGCCCCTCTTCATCCTCGCCACCAATATCACCCTCAGTTATGTCGGTTATGTCAATGTTATCGTCTTTTTGCTGTATGACAATGTTGTGTAGAATTGCACATACTAATATCCACCTACAAGCAAATTTAACCGACTCATCATTTCGTATCGTAACTCTGAGCTCTTTTAAACTGTTAAAGCGCTCCTTCAATATACCATAACAATGCTCAATTCTTATTCGATATTAGCTAAATTGGCGGTTAAATGCATTTCGCTGATGCGAAGTCATTTCTGTAGAGGTGGATCTGAAGGGGGTTATAACAGCACTTGTTAATTTATAAGCACTGTCGCCTGCCAGCCATTGTGCACCTGTAAACAAGCTTGAAGCTTGGGTCACTAAACTACAATTGTTGTATATTCTGGCATCGTGGACGCTTCCAGGGAAGCCGAGCACCAAATGACGGATTCGTAGCTTATAGTCGCACACAGCCTGCGCTTTCAATGAATACACATGCTTCCTAGAAAATTAAGCTTCCGGATCGTCAAGCGGTTTCTCGGCTAACTTTATTTCAGTGTCATCAACATAGCTAATACAGTGGGGCAACTCGTCAAAAGTTTCAGCTACTAAGCTTTGACGCTCAGCACTGTCTGGCCAGTACACAAACTGCTGTCTCACCCTTAAAATGGCTTGAAATATTCTGTTCGTCATGTTCTGTATAAAGATTTGGTATTAGTTATTATTTTTCAAAAAAAAAAATGTTTTGTATTGCTCCGCCATCGCTAACTCCAAACAAACTCGCAATTTTGCTTATCGTGGCACCCTCTCCACTTGAGCCCAGGCGATATAAAACAACTAAAAGTTGCGTTTCTAGCGAGAACTGCTTGCAAGAGCGCGGACCGTTGAATATTTCGTCGTCCTTGATCAAGTCATACAATACTAGGAACGTTGAGTGGCTAACTCGAGCAATTGTTCGAAACGTCTTGCAAAAACTGGTGAGATTTAGGGACGGAATGGTGAACAAAGTCACACCCATACCTTATCTCAGTGAACGCAACCATAGCAAACGTGAAATCCTCCCAAATTTCGTCCTCTTTCCTTTTTTTATTCTCTGCAATGAAAATGGTTATTACACAAGCCATCTGGCCAAAAGCACAAATATTACCGTCATTTTCATCAGAAATCTCCAACATCAGCAAGTCATTTACAAGAATATTGCAACGAATTTGCTGCAAATCCTCTTATTTGCCCTTTTTGCTAGGTTCGTATCGCTAAACTGTTGAATAAATAACTCCAATATTGAATAATGGAAAAATGGCCTTTATTAAAATGCTTCACAATAACACTCAAACTGTGCAACGAATAGCTTAATAACCAAACTGATAGCTCAAATGAAACTCCACTAATCAAAATAATACTGGTATTGCTCGCTAGATATCTTCTTAGTCGTAACTGCTGATCAACTCAAATCAAACTGAATTACTTCTTACTCGCCTGCACGGCTTTTATAGTTTACGCTGCATCCTTCTAGGCTCTTCGATTTCCAGAAGTTACTACTAGTTGTTTCGGCTACAAAATCGCCAGCCACAACTACGTGCACAAATTATTGCCCTTTCTTGTGACCACTGAGATAAGATATATGCATGTGTTTGTGCATTGCCGCTCCGCTGCTCTATACGTACATATGTGTAGACGCAATTATTTATTCGTTTATGTAAACACATAAAGATTGAATAATTGATGTGAATGTTTATAGTTTACAGTCTCTCGCGCGCACATAGCCGTATAAGTAAATGCATCTGTGTGTGACATCTCTCTGGGCTGCCTTATATATGTGTATACTTGATTTGATTATTAACGTAAATACTGCTTGGCATTGCCTTAGCATCGCCTTAGTGATGGGATAACTTAGGGGTGGTAATATCCGTGATACTGCCCTCCACCTAAGTCTGATCGTCCCGATCAGACAAATCTCTCGATCTAAACGCTGCTAGCATCGCCAAATGTACCACTCTTCTACTCCGTGGTTTCTCAATGCTTTGTATGCGGTAGATGGTATCACTGATCTTCTTCACAACCTTGTACGGGCCTTCCCAACTGCACCGAAATTTGGATGGAACACCTGTCCGCCGTTGAGGTTTGTATAACAGTACCAAATCTCCCGCCAAGAAACCTTTCGAATTATTGTTCTCATGGTACCTCTGTTTCATCGTACCACTCAATACCCTGGTTCGTTCCTTCACACTCTGTTGTTTGGCCAATGAACCACTTCGTAGAGCTTGCGCTGTACGAATTTTCTTTGCATAATCGGTATCGTTCCCACATTTTACAACAGTAGTGCGCTCCGGCTTGAAACTGCCCTCGCATTCTTTCCCGGAAATTCGTTGCTTCGTTTTCCTGCGTCTTTTAGGTTTTGTCAATGCCAGTGTTTCTCTCGCAGGTACTTTTGATTTTGATTTATTTGGCCCATTCGTTTCATTAACCTTTACCTTTGACTTTCGTGGCCTTTGTCGACTTTTCTCCACCAGTACTCTATTACTGCTGAAACCTTTTTCCAAACTGAAGTTAATTGGCACATCCTGGTTCTTATAATGCATCACCCTTCTCTGCATATCGATCTTGATGTCATGGTCAACCAAGAAATCCACTCCCAATATAACTTCATCAACGATCTCCGCCACAACGAATTTGTGTAAAACCATGACCTTCCCAATTAAGACTTCACATATTACTTCTCCCTGGACTTGATTATACTCGCCAGTGACCGTACGCAACCTTGTTCCAGGTAACCGCTTTACTTTCTTGTTAACCAAATCAGATCGGATCAAGGAATGAGATGCGCCCGTATCTACAGTCAGTACACGTTCCTTGCCATCCACATTCCCTCTGACGGTAAGACTGCTTGATTTCCTTCCAATTTGCGACACAGATATCACAGGACATTCAATAGCCCGGTCTAGCTCTCTACCTCTTACTCGCTCTTGCTCATCTCCTCCAGCTTTGCGTTTATGGCCACCCACATTGTTGAACTATTAGGACCAAGATCGCAATGACGTGCAATGTGACCTGGGTTGCCGCACTTGAGACATTTAATAACTCCGGCATTCTTCTGTTGAGATCCCTTCAGTGCTTCCAAAATTGTTTCTACCCACTCTGACCTTTCTACTTCCACACGGCGTGCTTTGAAAACTGGCTTACACAGAAGCGACGCTGTTTCCTGAATCAATGCATGGGATACCGTTTCAGAAAATGTTTGCTTTGGGCTCGCGTATGTGGCTCGCTTCGTTTCGACGTCCCGTATGCCATTTATAAAGCTCTGAATCTTCACTCTTTCCGTGTATTCCACGGGTGCATCCGCATTTGCAAGATGAGCCAATCTTTCAATGTCCGAAGCAAACTCCTGCAAAGTCTCGTTAGCTTTTTGGTAGCGGTTATGCAATTCTATTTGAAATATCTGTTTCCTGTGTTCGCTTCCATATCGCCGTTCTACAGCAGCCATCAATGCGTCATAACTGTTCCGTTCGTACTCTGGAATAGTCTGTAAGATTTCGGCAGCTGGTCCTTTCAATGCTACGAAGAGTGCGGCAACTTTATCTTCCACATTCCAGTTGTTCACTGCTGCGGTCTTCTCAAACTGTAGCTTAAAGACCTGGAAAGGAACAGAACCGTCAAAGGATGGTGTTTTTACCTTTGGATTACTCGCTGAAACTGCTGGACGATTTAATTGTAACTGCTGAATCCGATCTTTCAAAGCATCCATCTCAGCTTCCATTTTATCTTGTCGTTCACTAAAACCCTCCAACTGCGATGATATGCGATCCTCTTGCGCTTTCAACTGCTGAGCCAACTGAGATATCATATATGTCTTCTGTTCTTCCAGTTGCGATGCCATATATGTCTTCTGTTCTTCCAGTTGAGATGACATTTGCGACGACATTTCTGAGATACGTGTCTCCTGGGATTCCATCTGTGATGACATATACGTTTTCTGTTCTTCCAGTTGTGATGACATGTTGGTGGATATTTGTGATGACATTTCTGTTATACGTGCCTCTTGTGCTTCCAGTTGAGATGCCAGTTGCGACGACATTGATGCTACTGTCGATGTTTGTGCAGATATTGCAGCCAATATCATGTTCAAGTCTGTGCTGCTAACCGTCTGCGATGTTTCGTTTTTCTCTTCAATTTTCGTTGTCTCTTCGCCATCAAGATGAAAGACATACTCTCCCACATCAATTCCTTCTGCTTCCATTGCCTCTCGTAGCCGTGCCTGAAGTTCAAGTTTAACGCCGCTTGTATTCAATCCACGGCTCTCCAACTCCTTCTTCAGCTGCTGGATCCTCAATTCACTGAACTTTGCCATGTCCTTGTTGTCCTCTAGAATTTATCCAACAATTCCTCTTCTGACACCAATTGTAACGAATTTGCTGCAAATCCTCTTATTTGCCCCTTTTGCTAGGTTCGTATCGCTAAACTGTTGAATAAATAACTCCAATATTGAATAATGGAAAAATGGCCTTTATTAAAATGCTTCACAATAATACTCAAACTGTGCAACGAATAGCTTAATAACCAAACTGATAGCTCAAATGCAACTCCACTAATCAAAATAATACTGGTATTGCTCGCTAGATATCTTCTTAGTCGTAACTGCTGATCAACTCAAATCAAACTGAATTACTTCTTACTCGCCTGCACCGCTTTTATAGTTTACGCTGCATACTTCTAGGCTCTTCGATTTCCAGAAGTTACTACTAGTTGTTTCGGCTACAAAATCGCCAGCCACAACTACGTGCACACATTTTGCCCTCTCTTGTGACCACTGAGAAAAGATATATGCATGTGTTTGTGCATTGCCGCTCCGCTGCTCGTATACGTACATATGTGTAGACGCAATTATTTATTCGTTTATGTAAACACATAAAGATTGAATTATTGATGTGAATGTTTGTAGTTTACAGTCTCTCGCGCGCACATAGCCCTATAAGTAAACGCATCTGTGTGTGACATCTCTCTGGGCTGCCTTATATATGTGTATACTTGATTTGATTATTAACGTAAATACTGCTTGGCATTGCCTTAGCATCGCCTTAGTGATGGGATAACTTAGGGGTGGTAATATCCGTGACAATATCTTTGTAAAGACGTTTTAGTTTTAATTTTTCACTTAATCTTGGCATTTTTTAATTAATAATAATAATGAAAATTTTTTTGACAGTAAAACAGCTGATCGACAATTCAGTTTATCAAGAGTATTACTAGGTGCGTTCATATAACAGCGTGTGTAAATGCATATAATTTTACACCTTATAAGTTTATATGCTTGCATGAGTCCCCCTATTAATTATGTGGGTACATAAATGTCTGTTTGTATTATAAGTTCATGCTCTAATATTGAAATGTCAATGCGACAGTTAAGTACATTATTAAATAGTAAGGTAATGATTGAATTTAAAGTAAATGCATTTGCAAGTGTTCCTGTCCTACGGCAACATGCAGGGTGTGTCTTTAGGTGACCCAACATCCCGGCACCATTGAAAGACCTTTCAAATTTGTAATATTGCAATCTTGTGGATTGGGCGTGGATTTGGTGTTCTGTTCCTGTGCTTTCAATTCAGCTCTTTTGCTGCAAGCACCAACTAAATTGGTCGCATTGTCACAAAATACGTCTGACGGAAGGCTTCTTCTTCCATTCATCCGTGTAAGCGATGCTAGGAACGCATCCGTAGACAAGTCTGAAACGACCTCGATGTGCAACGCCTTTGTTGCGAAGCAAACGAAGATGGCTACGAAGAGTTTATAGCGTACCTTGCATCTCATTCGAAGGTAAACGTTGATAGGTCCACAAAAATCGACGCCGTAACGGGAAAATGGACGTGATGGGGTCAATCGTTCAGTGGGAAGATTGCCCATTATATGTTGATGTAGTTTCGGCTTGTATCGGACACAATGGATGCATGACCGAACAATAAGTCTAGCAAGGTCGCGAGCGTTGACGATTCAAAATTGTATCAATTGGTCCTGCATGGTAATTTTTGATGTGAAGATATCGTACGTATCGTGTGACGAAATCACATTTACTTGGCAACAAGATCGGATGTTTTTGGGATTCTGGGATGTTTGCTAACTCAAGTCTTCCGCCAACTTTCAGGAGTTCAAATCCTTGAGTCGTCTGCAAGAACGGGTTTAAATTCCTTAGTGTACCATTTGTCATTGCCTCGCTTCGCAAGTGTCGAATACCTTCGGCGAAGTGTTGCTGTTGAATGTTCCATATAATGCTTAACAATGCACGGTGTAGTTCGTCGGAAGTGAGATATCCACTAGTAATATTTGTAACTGGTTCCTTAAGTTTTGTGATAAAACAAAACATCCAAAGAAAGATATCAAAATTATAATTATAAAACAAAGGTTTAATTTTCGCTAAGAGTCGGGACAGTAGTAGTGCACCACAAAGCTCCAGTTTTGGTAGTGACTGTCGTTTGGTAGGAGCCACCCTGGACTTCGCCGTGAGAAGGCGTACACGAATATTGCCATCATAATGAACAATGCGCGAATATAGTCCACAACCATACACGCGAATCGAAGAATCAATAAATCCATGAATTTGCAGAGACTGGATATTAGTTGATAAGCAGTACCTTGGAACCTTGATTGAGTAAGAAGAGAAAGATTATCAAGAAAAGTTTGCCTAGCTGATAAAATATTCTGCGGAACAGACTCGTCCCATTCGAGTTTCAGCAGCCATATTTTATGAAGAAGAATTTTATCCTTGACCACAATTGGTGCTAGAAGCCCGAGAGGGTCGAAGAGCGACGATGCAATGTACAGTATAGTTCTTTTTGTAATACGACCATTTATTGGCTGCTTTGGAAGAAAAGAAAATATAAAACTATCCTGGATTTCATCCCATTTAAGACCAAGAGTGGTGTTGAAAGGCGTATCGAGATTTGGGCCCTTGTCAGAGTGTTCGTCTCTGAAATGCTCATGATTAGAGTGCCATTTTGCCAACTCAAATCCCCCTAATTTTAATAATTCGGTTACCTTTTGTTGTATCCGCGATAGCTTAGCAATCGATTTAGCACCATATACTAAGTCGTCAACGTAGACTTGACAACATTTGAACCGACGACGAAAGTTGACTGCTATTGATCAGCGAGGTAGGGCAAACTGAGCACAGCGAGATATGGTGCAGATGCCACTCCGTGTGTGACTGTATTGAGCTGAAATGTTGGAATATCATCATCTGGCGAGCTTCTCCACAAGATATATTTAAACTTCCGATGGTCATCACTGACTAGTATCTGCCTGTACATTTTCACTATGTAAGCTGTAAGCGCAAGGCTATTTAAATGAAAACGAAGTAAGAGAATGACGAGCTCGCTTTTTATAGTTGGTCCAACCATGTGAATATAATTTATCGATATCTGAGAAGAAGTTCGACAAGATGCATCGAAAACCATTCTTAATTTGGTTGTTGTGCTATCAGGCTTCGAAGCGCAGTAATCTGGGATATATTAATGAGGTTCATTTAGTTTCGGGTTTGGTACTGTTACCATGTTACCCAGGCCTTTATACTCATCCATAAATGTGACATATTGTGTCTTTAGAAAAGGGGATTGTTGTAAGCGACGTTCTAATGCGTTAAACCTTCGTAAAGCTGTTGTGGATGATCCACCTAGGGAGGCAGGATTGTCCTTGAATTGAATTTTAACTACCACCCGACCCTCAAAGTTTCGAGTAACGGTGTCGTTATATAATTTTTCGCAACTATGTTCTTCAGGGGTCCAAACGTCCACATTTGTTGTAACTGCTTCAATCTTCCATAGGTTTTCCAACTTTGAATCGACGGAGTCCTCCTAAACAAGTAAGCAGTTTTTTTGTAAAATTGGAAGATTGTTACCAAGTTTTATTTGCCCTACAGAAAGTGAGCTGAAAAAGCTCTCTCTCCCTAAAAGCAAATCATTTTTTTTTTATTTATAAAATTGATCATCAGCAAGCACAACGTTTGATGGGATATGCCAAGAAGATGTGTCTACCTTCGGCTGTGGCTGATAAGCGATGTGCGACGTGATACAAAACGTGAGTGGTAATTCAAACCCTGTGGCTTGTGACATAATATTCGTAGATGTTTTTTATTTAATACTGGTGAAGGACTGACCTATACTCTTAATCTCAATGTTAGGTTTGCTGCGTGGTAGCATCAGTTGTGCGAAAGTTCATCCGTGATCGGCCAAGACGATAATTTCCGGAAGCGTCGCGAACCAAAGCCATAGCCGTGGCGAGGGTAATGTGGTCCGACAAAGTATTGTTCATGTGCGTGTGAACGGCGGATGCCCAAGAAGTATTTGATGACTCCGGAGTAGTACCTCGATGCAACAAACTATGATGTTGACGGGAGCAAACTCTGCACTTTAACGTTGATGTGCAGTTCGACAATTGATGTCCCTTCGGCAGGCAATTAATGCAAAGCCCCATTTCTAAGAGCCTTGAACCGGTCGCAGTTTTGTATTTTGTGTGTGTTAATAAAACACACCGAACACGATGAAGTTGAGTAAGCAAGTGAATAACCCTTGTTTTGATTCTTTACCTTTTATACCTTGATGAGGCTTTGACGTACAGGTCCGACGGCGTGAGCGTTTTCAATTGAGTCGAGGTAGTGCCAACGTCTATCTAAAACTTTGGTGCAATCTGGCCAGCTCGGTAGTGTTTTGAAATCCAACGACACCTTCCATTTGCGATTGGTTTCTTCATCTGCTTTCTGCAAAACGAAATAAATAAGCATGGCTTGTGCAATTTGGCTCTCACTTCCCAATGACAATAACGAACCATAAATTGCAGACGCTCGATAATTCATTACCAAAGACGGGTAAAGCGATGGAACTTGGTAGGTGGGTTGACCTTATGACGCAGAATAGAAAATTAGTAAAATTTTGAGAAATGGGCGTGGCACCGCCCACTTTTAAAAGAAGGTAATTTAAAAGTTTTACAAGCTGTAGTTTGGCAGTATTTAAAGATATAATGATGACATATTTCAGGATCGTTACTCCTATTACTATATGCATGCTTAATAAAAATTAGCAATATCGGAGAACGACCACGCCCACTTTAAAAAAAAATTTTTTTAAAGTCAAATTTTTACAAAAAATTTAATATCTTTACAGTATATCAGTTAATTATGTCAACATTCGACTCCAGTAATGATATGGGGCAATAAAATACAAAAATAAAAGAAAATTTCAAAATGGGCGTGGCTCCGCCCTTCTTCATTTAATTTGTCTAGGATACCTTTAATGCCATAAGTCGAACAAAAATTTACCAATTCTTGTGAAATTTGGTAGGAGCTTAGACTCTAGGACGATAACTGTTTTCTGTGAAAAAGGGCGAAATCGGCTGAAGCCACGCCCAGTTTCTATACAAAGTCCACCGTCTGTCCTTCCGCTCGGCCGTTAACATGATAGCTTGAGCAAAAATCGATATATCTTTACTAAACTCAGTTCCCGTACTTACCTGAACTCACTTTGTATTGGTATAAAAAATGGCCGAAATTCGTCTGTGACCACGCCCACTTTTTCGATATCGAAAATTACGAAAAATTAAAAAAATGCCATTATTCTATACCAAATACGAAAAAAGTGATGAAACATGGTAATTGTATTGGTTTATTGTCGCAAAATATAACTTTAGAAAAAAACTTTGCAAAATGGGTGGGACACCTACCATACTGTTCGTGGTATTACATATATAAATAAATTAGCGGTACCCGACAGTTGATGTTCTGGGTCACCCTGGTCCACATTTTGGTCAATATCTCGAAAACGCCTTCCACCACACCCTTATAAACTAGTCATTAACACCTTTCATTTGATACCCATATCGTAAAAACAAATTCTAGTGTCAGCACTGGTCCACCTTCATGACGATATCCCTAAATGGCGTCCATCCATAGAACTATGGCCTACTCTCTCTTGAAATACTCTTTAATACCTTCCATTTGATACACATGTCATACAACCACATTCCAGGGTTACCCTAGGTTCATTTTTCTACATGGTGATTTTCCCTTATTTTGTCTCCATAGCTCTCAACTGAGTATGTAATGTTCGGTTACACCCGAACTTAGCCTTCCTTACTTGTTTTATACTCAGTTGAGCAGAGCTCACAGAGTATATTAACTTTGATTGGATAACGGTTGGTTGTACAGGTATAAAGGATTCGAGATAGATATAGACTTCTATATATCAAAATCATCAGTATAAAAAAAAATTTTGATTGAGCCATGTCCGTCCGTCCATCAGTCCTTCCGCCTGTCCGTCCGTCCGTCTGTTCGTTAACACGATAACTAGAGTAAATTTTGAGGTGTTTTGATGAAATTTGGTACGTAGGTTTCTGGGCACTCATCTCAAATCGCTATTTAAAATGAACGATATCGGACTATAACCACGCCCACTTTTTCGATATCGAAAATTTCGAAAAACCGAAAAAATGCCATAATTCATTACCAAAGACGGATAAAGCGATGAAACTTGGTAGGTGGGTTGACCTTATGACGCAGAATAGAAAATTAGTAAACTTTTGAACAATGGGCGTGGCACCGCCCACTTTTAAAAGAAGGTAATTTAAAAGTTTTACAAGCTGTAGTTTGGCAGTCGTTAAAGATATAACGATGTCATATTTCAGGATCGTCACTCCTATTACTATATGCATGCTTAATAAAAATTAGCAATATCGGAGAACGACCACGCCCACTTTAAAAAAAAGTTTTTTAAAGTCAAATTTTTACAAAAAATTGAATATCTTTACAGTATATCAGTAAATTATGTCAACATTCGACTCCAGTAATGATATGGGGCAATAAAATACAAAAATAAAAGAAAATTTCAAAATGGGTGTGGCTCCGCCCTTCTTCATTTAATTTGTCTAGGATACCTTTAATGCCATAAGTCGAACAAAAATTTACCAATTCTTGTGAAATTTGGTAGGGGCTTAGATTCTAGGACGATAACTGTTTTCTGTGAAAAAGAGCGAAATCGGCTGAAGCCACGCCCAGTTTTTATACAAAGTCCACCGTCTGTCTTTCCGCTCGGCCGTTAACACGATACCTTGAGCAAAAATCGATATATCTTTACTAAACTCATTTCCCGTACTTATCTGAACTCACTTTGTATTGGTATAAAAAATGGCCGAAATTCGACTGTGACCACGCCCACTTTTTCGATATCGAAAATTACGAAAAATTAAAAAAATGCCATAATTCTATACCAAATACGAAAAAAGTGATGAAACATGGTAATTGTATTGGTTTATTGTCGCAAAATATGACTTTAGAAAAAAACTTTGCAAAATGGGTGGGACACCTACCATACTGTTCGTGGTATTACATATACAAATAAATTAGCGGTACCCGACAGTTGATGTTCTGGGTCACCCTGGTCCACATTTTGGTCAATATCTCGAAAACGCCTTCCACCACACCCTTTTAAACTACTCACTACCACCTTTCATTTGATACCCATATTGTACAAACAAATTCTAGAGTCACACCTGGTCCACCTTTATGGCGATATCTCGAAAAGGCGTCCACCTATAGAACTAAGGCCCACGCCCTTTTAAAATACTCATTAACACCTTTCATTTGATACCCATATCGTACAAACAAATTCTAGAGTTACCCCTGGACCACCTTGATGACGATATCTCGAAAAGGCCTCCACCTATAGAACTAAGGCCCACTGCCTTTTAAAATACTCATTAACACCTTTCATTTGATACCGATATCGCACAAGCACATTCTAGAGTCACCCCTAGCCCACCTTTATGTCGATATCTGGAAAATGCTTTCACCTATAGAACTAAAGCCCATTCCCTTTTAAAATATTCATTAACACCTTTCATTTGATGCCCATATCGTACAAACACATTCTAGAGTCACCCCTGGCCCACCTTTATGGCGATATCTCGAAAAGGCGTCCACCTTTCATTTGATACCCATATCGTACAAACAAATTCTAGAGTCACCCCTGGACCACCTTGATGACGATATCTCGAAAAGGCATCCACCTATAGAACTAAGGCCCACGCCCTCTTAAAATACTCATTGACACCTTTCATTTGATACCCATATCGTACAAACAAATTCTAGAGTCACCCCGGGTCCATTTTTATGGCGATATCTCGAAAAGGCGCCCACCTATAGAACTAAGGCCCACTCCCTTTTAAAATACTCATTAACAGTTTTCATTTGATAGCCATATCGTACAAACAAATTCTAGAGTCACCCCTGGTCCACCTTTATGGCGGTATCCCGAAAAGGCGTCCTTCTATAGAACTAAGGCCCACGCCCTTTTAAAATACTCATTAACACCTTTCATTTGATGCCCATACGTTACAAACAAATTATAGAGTCGCCCCTAGTCCACCTTTATGGCGATACTCCAAAAGGCTTCCACCTATAGAACTAAGGCCCACACCCTCTTAAAATACTCATTAACACCTTTCATTTGATACCTATATCGTACAAACAAATTCTAGAGTCACCCCGGGTCCATTTTTATGGCGATATCTCGAAAAGGCGTCCACCTATAGAACTAAGGCCCACTCCCTTTTAAAATACTCATTAACAGTTTTCATTTGATAGCCATATCGTACAAACAAATTCTAGAGTCACCCCGGATCCATTTTTATGGCGATATCTCGAAAAGGCGTCCACCTATAGAACTAAGGCCCACTCCCTTTAAAATACCCATTAACAGTTTTCATTTGATACCCATATCGTACAAACAAATTCTAGAGTCACACCTGGTCCACCTTTATGGCGATATCTCGAAAAGGCATCCACCTATAGAACTAAGGCCCACGCCCTCTTAAAATACTCATTAACACCTTTCATTTGATACCCATATCGTACAAACAAATTCTAGAGTCACCCCGGGCCCATTTTTATGGCGATATCTCGAAAAGGCGTCCACCTATAGATCTAAGGCTCACTCTCTTTTAAAATACTCATTAAAAGTTTTCATTTGATAGCCATATCATACAAACAAATTCTAGAGTCACCCCTGGTCCACCTCTACGGCGGTATCTCGAAAAGGCGTCCTTCTATAGAACTAAGGCCCACGCCCTTTTAAAATACTCATTAACACCTTTCATTTGATGCCCATACGTTACAAACATATTATAGAGTCGCCCCTGGTCCACCTTTATGGCGATACTCCAAAAGGCTTCCACCTACAGAACTAAGGCCCACTCCCTTTTAAAATACTCATTAACACTTTTCATTTGATAGCCATATCGTACAAACACATTCTAGAGTCACCCTGGTCCACCTTTATGGTGATATCTCGAAAAGGCGTCCACCTATACAGCTAAGGCCCACTCCCTTTTAAAATGCTCATTAACACTTTTCATTTGATAGCCACATCGTACAAACAAATTCTAGAGTCACCCCTGGTCCACCTTTATGGCGTTATCCCTAAATGGCGTCCACCCATAGAACGATGGCCTACTCCCTCTTAAAATACTCTTTAATACCTTCCATTTGATACACATGTCATACAAACACATTCCAGGGTTACCCTAGGTTCATTTTCCTACATGGTGATTTTCCTTTATTTTGTCTCCATAGCTCTCAGCTGAGTATGTAATGTAATGTTGGGGGGAAGCATTTCTGTACCGAAATGTTCTTGGAAACTCTGAAAGTCTGCCCTCCAAAGGGGAGTTACAAAAATGAAAGTTTACGTCTTTTAAAAATGTATCAATTTTTTTGGGAAATTCACCACAAGCGGCCATTGAAGCTAAATTTAAGATGTGACAAACACATCCATTAACATGCAGATTTGAAACAACTTGCATCAGCCTTGCTTGCATTCCGCTTTTCGCTCCCATCAAAACCGAGCAATTGTCGGTAGTGAAACCAATCATTTTTTCAAGTGGTATTGAATGGTATTTCAAAGATTTAATAATGGCATTAGAAATACCCTCCGTTATAATTTTCTGGCCCTTTTATTTGAGTTATTATTTTCTGTTCTTTAATTCTATTGAAATTTGTTCACAATTTTAGAATCAGTTATGGAATTTTTCATAAGCATATTTAAATGATCCATAATTGCAAATGGCAAATTGTGCTCGGCAACAAAACAACTTAACTATATATTTTCTTCGAAAAATTTTAAATTTTTTTGTGCGTTCAGAGCTGCTTTGCAAATGACTTGAAGTGTAGTGCTGTATTTTACAAAAATGTACCAAATGTGTCAATGTAGTACCAACATACTTTCGGGAAGCGAAATGTACCAAAAAAGTACAAATGTACCATGATTATCATCACTGAATTCCAATCTACATATATGTACCTATACTAGCCTTTACCCGCGGTCCCGTCCGCAAGTAGAAAATGAATTATATGGGCTATTCACGTTAGCCTGCTTATCAATTTATCTGTTTAAAAAGTTTTTTCTGTCTAAAAAGTTTTTTCTTTCTAATGCATTTTATTTTTTTAATTGAGTAAAAAAAAGATCTAAATGAGCTGATAACCTGATAGGATCCCCAAATGATCCCGAAATTATCTAGAAAAAGCCACGAAATGACCCCGCCGATATCGCGGATGGATCCCGAAAACCATCCAGGAATGGCCCGGAAGGGTCTCCAAAAGTTCCCGGAATAGTCCCAAAAAACCAGAAATGACAACGACATGATTCTAGACTTATCAAGATAACCACACAGAAATGATACCTGAAGGGTACCAAAATGATCCCGAAATAGTCCGGGAAAAGGTCCGAAAATACCCTGACGGGCTCCTGGACGGATCTCAAAAATCATCCAGAAGATATCCAGGAAGGGTTCCTAAATTATCCCGACTTAGTCCAGAAAAAGTTTCGAAATGACCCCGAGGGGATCCACGACGGATCGCGAAAACCATACAGAAATAATTCCGGAAGGGTCCCAAAATGATCCAATGGGATCCCGCACGGATCCAGAAATGATCCCGGAAGGGTCCCAAAACTATGCCGGAGAAGTAAAAAAAAAATCTCGAAATGACTCCTACGGCATCAGGGACGGATCCAGAGATGACCTCGGAAGGGTACCCAAATGATCACAAAATGGTCCCTAAATGACCCTGATGGATCCGGCAAACCATCAAGAAATGATGCCGGAAGGGTCCCCAAATGATCCCGAAATATTACAGAAAAAGTCATGAAATGACCCATAAAGGGTTCATAAATGATTCCGAAATAGTCCCAAAAAAGTCCCGAAATTACCCCGATTGGTTCCCGTACAGATCCCGAAAACAATCCAGAAACGACGCCGGAAAGGTCCTCAAATTATCACCCTAATAGTCTTGAAATTACCCTGACGGGATCCCGGACGGATCCCGAAAACCATCTAGAAATGATGCCGGAAGTTACCCCAAATGATCCCGAAATACTCCCGAAATGACCCCGATGGGACCCCGGACGTATCCCGAAAACTGCCCAGAAATGTTGCCGGAAAGGTTTCCAAATGATCCCCTAATATACGCGAAATGACCCTGATGGGATCCCGTACGGATCCCGAAAACCATCCAGGAATGATGCCGAAAAGGTCCCCAAATGATCCCGTATTAGTCGAGAAAAAGTCCCAAACCTGACGGGATCCCGCACGGATCCCGAAAACCATCTATAAATGATGCCGGTAGGTACCCCAAGTGATCCCGAAAAAGTCCTGAAATGACCCCGGCGGGATCCCGGAGGAATCCCGAAAACCATCCAGAAATGAGTTCGGAACCGACCCCAAAGGATCCCAAAAAAGTCCCGAAATGACCCCGACGGGATCCCGGACGGATCCCGAAAACTATCCAGAAATGATGCCGGAAAGGTCCTCAAATGATCCCCTAATAGTCCCGAAATTACCCTGACGGGATCCTCGATGGATCCCGAAAAACATCCAAAAATGATACCGAAAGGGTCCCGTAATGATACCGTATTAGTCTAGAAAAAGTCCCGAAATGACCCCGACAGGATCCCGGTCGAATCCCGAAAACCATCCAGAAATGATCCCGAAAAGGTCCTGAAATGACCTCGACGGGATCCCGGACGGATCCCGAAAACTATACACAAATTATTCCGGAAGGGACCCCAAAAGATCCCGAAATTACCCCATCGGGATCCCGGACGGATCCCGAAAACTATACAGAAATGATGCTGGAAAGGTCCTCAAATGACCCTCTAATAGTCCCGAAATGACCTGACGGGATCCCGGACTGATCCCGAAAACCATACAGAAATGATGCCGAAAGGGTCCCCAAATGATCCCGTGTTAGGCGAGAAAAAGCCCCGAAATGACCCCGACGGGTTCCTGGACGGATCTCGAAAACCATCCAGCAATGATGCCGGAAGATACCCCAAATGATCCCAAAATAGCCCCGAAATGGTCCCGATGGGATCCTGAACGGATCCCGAAAACCATCCAGAAATGGTGCCGGAAGGGACCCAAAATGACCCCGAAAAAGTCCCGTAATGATGCCGGAAACCAGTAAGAATTTATCTCTCAAAGGTACGCAAATGATCCCGAAAATACCCCGACGGGATGCTGGACGGATCCCGAAACCCATCCAGAAATGATGCCGGAAGGGTCCCCAAATGATCGCGAAATAGTCCCGAAATGATCACGGAATAGTCCCGAAAATGTCCCAAAATAACCCCGACGGGATCCCGGACGAATCCCGAAAACTATACATAAATGATCCCGGAAGGGTCCCAAAATGATCCCGAAATAGTCCCGAAAAAGTCCCGAAATGACCCCGATGGGATACCGGACGGATCCCGAAAACCATCCAGAAATGAATGATAACGGGATTACAAATAAGGTGAAGCTAATTAATAATAAAACCATGTTAATAAGGCAACAGGCGCGTTGGAGCGAATGAAAAATTACAAAGAAACATTCAGGTAAAACTAATAAGAGAGCACCGATCGTTTTTCCAAAATTGTTTAGATCTCGATTTGTATGAGCCAGATACCAAAAATAATTGATTTAGGAGAACATTTATATTGAGTTATAACAATTTATAGATTTTACACCAGAGGGGGAGAGAAGGGGGAGGGGGACGGAGGGTGACACTGCTCATTTTGTAAGCCCTCAACTTATTTGACCTATTGAGTTGTAATATTGGTGAAGGGCAGTAAAGGTAAAGTTATAATGTGTAAAAATTATTAAAAAGTAATTTTTCAAAGGGGTCGTGGGACCCTCACCCGCCTTTCCATGTCCGAAAAAAATTTGGCTAGTAGACTATTGTCTGTGTCCCAAATTTCATCAAAATCCGTGTAGCCGGTCTGGCGTGATTCAGGCACAAAGACGAAAAAATATAATAATTAAATTATAACTGTTCCTAGGGGGCGGGGACCTCGCCCCTTTTGAGAAATATATAGCTAGTAGATCCTTTTATACTATATGTGTGCCAAATTTCATCCAAATCTGTCCAGCCGTTCTTGCGTGAGTGAGGCCCAAAGACAAACGTCTGGATATCCAAACTTTCCCATTTATAATATATATTAGATTAGATTAGATATTAGATGTGTACCTACAATTGTACAATATCAAGTGGGTGTGTTGGTGATTGCCTTAGGGAACGTACCCAAACTACGTGACCCATTTTCTACAACTTTTTATCCCCCTCCCTCCCCTCGGTGACCAACGGTAGTATATTTTATAAGATCTCTGTTGGTCTTCTGGAGAGGACATGCAGAGGTCGCACGCGAGACACGTCGTCCACTGCATTACCGTGCACGTTTTTCTGATGATTTTTCATGGAAATTTTTGACGCGAAATAAATTCCACAAAAAAATTGCAAGATTTTTTAGAGATTATTGACTACGTGACAAAGCCCCAATCCCTCCCCTCCTCCCCTGTGACCGGGTGTAATACCTAACGAAACCCCCCTCCCCATAAAGGGGTCACGTAATTTGGGTATATTCCCTTACCTATGCTTTTAAGTTACGCTCGCCTGCTCACAAGCATATAACTCTGTTGGTTCTTCAGAGCACATCGACGCTAATTATATTTTTATGTTGTTGCACTTGGCATTGGTAGTGTCGAACTATTCGAACCAATGTTCGATACAATACAACAAACATGTTGATCTGCAACACTCAATTATTATTGATGTTGTGATAATGATATCGCCCTGTGATGTTCGCATATTACGTCGAGAGGCTAATATCATTGTGATGCTCGTCATAGAGTCTGCCAAACCGATCCTTTTAATTCATTAGCCATTTAAGGCTTGCGTGATCGCTAATGATAGCAAATGGCAGACGCTGACGTAGGGCCTAAATCTCTTCACACTTACTACGCCAGCATAACATTCGAGCTCCGTGATTCCTTTGGGCTTTGTTTAATTTCGCGGACATATATGCTATGGGACGCTAATTTCCTTCGTCATCCAGCTGGAACAAGACTCCGTGGCCTCAAGTGGTGAATGTGTCGGTTATACCACCAAACACCGCTTGAGACTTCGCCAGCAACGGCACTACCACAGTAACGCTCACCCGCGAACAGGCAGCGTCCGCCCGCCTGCGCCGACAGTAACAGCGCCACAAACAGCGCTACGCAAGCATATACGTTGGCCGCAGCAACACTACGCAAACATACAACGCTAGCCGCAACAGCATCATAGCTAATATATACGCTGGCCATACCATTACGCCAATCTACTACGCTGGCCGCAAGAGCACCATAGCTAATACACTACGTTGGCTTCAGTACTGCGCCGATCTACTACGCTGACCACGACAGCGCCCCGATAATATACTGCGTTGACACAGCAAAGTTACGCAAACCTACTACGTCAACTGTACCAGAGTTACCCTCGTGCCGAAGCACGGAGCTGTGGTCGTGACCAGAGCTACTTGTGGAGCGTCCCTTGAAGTTGTCGGTTCTACCATGCGGACAGGTCGCTTCACAGGAGTGGGTCGTGGCCTTAAGTGGTGAATGTGTCGGTTATACCACCAAACACCGCTTGAGACCTCGTGAGCAACGGCACCACCACAGTGACGCGCCCCGCGAGCAGGTGACATTCGCCAGCCAAACTACCACGCTGGTCACAATCGCAAACATACTACGTTGGCCATAGCATTACGCCAATCCACTACCCCGGCCACAATCGCACACACACTACGTCGGCCACAGCCACTACGCTGACCGCGACCGCACCACGCTAACATATTACGTGGACCACATCACTACGCAAACATACGACGTTGGCCACAGCATTGCGCCAACCCACTACGCTGACCGCAAGCGCCAACATACGACGCGGGCCACAACAGCGCTACGCAAGCACTTTACGTTGGTCACCGCAACACGCTGGCCACAACAGCACTACGCACACATACTACGGTGACCACAGCAGAGTCACGCAAATACACGACGTCAACCACACTAGGGTCGCGTACATACACGCCAACGCAAGGCGTCACCGAAACACGCTTTACACGCACTCATGCAAAGACCAGCCGGGCGTCCTAACAGGACGTTCCTAACGGGACACGCACGCCGACGCAGGGCGTCACAAAACACATTTACACACACATCAGCAACGACCATCGAGGCGTCATAACGGGACACGAGTACCGTTGGCCCACCACGCAGTATAGAGCAAGCATACAGTGAAACGAAAACAACAAATATTTCTTCTTTTGATTACGTAAAATTTTTCATTTTAATTATAGTGTACATACATATATAGAATTAGAGAAATAAAGTGAATTTATATGAAAACGATTTGCACGGTGTCCCAAATTTACAAATCTATTGTAAGCGAACCTTGGACACGGCGAGTATACCCCTAGCACTTATTGAAGAAGCGCCGGGGCGGAAAAGCTTCGTTACAATTGGTGCCCGAGCAGGGACCTGCAAATCGTTACACGTCAGAAGGAACATTCCTGACGAGAAACCTAACCACAAACTGGTCGACCAGATCTTTACCACGTGGTTAGGCACAATTTCAAAGGAGCAGCTGATATCCATCACACAGGAATTGGGTATTGAGCAGACAGGTACCACCCGAGAAATCCGAAAGCGCATAGCAGCACTGGCCTCAAAGGCAAATACGGACTCGGAAATCCACGAAAAAATTGTATCCCTACAAGCCACCTACAAGGAAACTACGCACATGAGCGACGTAAATGAGGTTAAGACACCGACTCCGTCGAACGGAGGAGGCACACCGAAGGTCCCCGTTACAACAGTAGAACAAACTCAATTCGCGTCTCCTCCCAGGAATACAGTACCCACACAACAACAAGTACCATCAGAAATTACGGCATCATCAACCGGCACATCTCAACCCACGCA
Organism: Eurosta solidaginis; assembly: GCF_040869045.1. NCBI lineage: Eukaryota > Metazoa > Arthropoda > Insecta > Diptera > Tephritidae > Eurosta > Eurosta solidaginis. The sequence continues at coordinate 136,750,376 of NC_090324.1, forward strand.
ACCGTACTTACCAGCGGGAATGACGGCACCAGCTATGAACTATACATGCCACGTAACTCAAGCACCGACCATGGTGTTCGCGCCCATCATCGACCAGGTAAGAAAGTGGTCCGTAAAGTATGAAGGTGGACGGGACCCGTTAGCGTTCATCGAACGGTTAGAGGAGTTAGCCGAAGTATACGCGCTAAACGTGGAACTCCTGCCAAAAACCATGCTCGAACTACTAAGGGGCGCCTCGCTACAATGGTACCGCAATAACAATGCGCACTGGGGAGAGTGGACAAGCTTCAAAAAGGATTTTTATGTTTCTTCCTACCAGTCAGGTACTTCGAGCGGCTCGACGACAACATACGCCAACGAAGGCAGCACAACAAGGAGAGGTATAAGGACTACGTACTAGGAATCCAGAGCTTGATGAGACATGCAGGGTACACCAGCGAACAGCGGCTGGCACGAATCTTCCGTAACAGCCACCCCGATTACCAACTTTACATCCGTCGGAGGGACTTCACTAATCTCGCAGAGCTCCTGACACTTGCCGAAGAATACGAGAGCATACGCGAGGACTATCGAAGATCATCAGTCGGACATCACCGCGAAGTTACGCGACACATCGCCAGTGACACAACCCGGGTGTCACCATCAAAACTTGCAAAACAACCACCACCACCACCGAACCTATCGAACCGCACGCCTCCAGGCAATAAGAGATACGACCCCAACGGCGTATGCAGGAGATGCGGCGAACGAGGACATGATACCAATAGGTGCCGAAACCCACAGAAAATTTTTTGCTGGGAATGTGGCCGCAACGATATACGAACCATCGAATGCTGCCGCCGACGTCAGGGAAACGACAGAGGGGTCCACGAAGAAGAAGGCGCCGTGAGCCCAAGGGACCTAGCGCCGAAACGGCAGTAACGATACCCAAGGAACCCAGCGCTGAAACGGCAGTAACAATGTACCAAGAGCATGGTCGCCTCTACGCCGTAGCCAAGCTCGGCGGGGAATCAGCCGAGGCGGTCATCGACACAGGAGCATCAAGAAGTTTCGTCTCGAGCAGCTTTGCAGAACGTGTGGTGAACTCGGGAAGCGGAGAAATGGTGAGAGTGGCCACCAAAATAACGATGGCAAACGGGACTAGCACTACCATCTTCGACGCCATAAGGACTGAGGTACGCCTCGGAGAAGCGTCACTCCACACAGCTTTACACGTCATGCCCGGAGCGATCGACGACATTATACTGGGCCTAGATACGCTTGGAAGCACCCCTGGAGCCCCATCTGGAACCATTCAGAGTGTAACAGCACCGAGCAGTAGTAACTTCAAGCACGACGGCATTATGCAAAACAACGACGACGACATACAGGAAGAAGCGGAACGAGTGCGCGGTTTTCTGTCAAAGGAACTCCGAAAATTCGAGAGCATGAGTGGAGTGACGACAATAGCCGAGCACAAGATTGTCCTCACGAACGAACGCCCCATCAAGCAACGTTACTTCCCACGCAACCCAGCCATGCAGACAATCATCAACAGCGAAGTTGACGAATTGCTCCAGAAAGGATGCATCGAGCCATCCTGTAGCCCACACAGCGCACCGATCGTACTGGCCAAGAAGAAAAACGGGAAGTGGAGGTTATGCGGCTACTGGCAAATACCACTGGAGCCCAAGAGCCGGCCCTACACAGCTTTCACAGTACCGGGACGCGGATTATTCCAGTGGAGCGTTATGCCTTTCGGCCTACACTCTGCACCCGCAACGTTTCAAAGAGCACTAGATCAGGTTATTGGGCCTGAAATGGAACCCCACGCCTTCGCATACCTCGATGACATAATCGTCATAGGATCCACTCTGGAGCAGCACAATCGCTATCTGAGAGACGTAATGCTACGACTACAGCGCGCCAACCTCAGAATAAATCCGGATAAATGCGAATTCTTCAAGAAGGAAATCCGATACCTAGGACACCTAGTAAGCGACAAGGGAATTCACACCGACCACCCCGAGAAAGTCACGGCCATCAAAGACTTGAAGCCACCAACGAACGTGAAAGAGGTACGCCAATATCTCGGTATATCATCCTGGTACCGACGTTTCGTACCCGACTTCCCCACGATCAGCCAACCACTCACAACCCTGCTGAAAAAGGGCAAACACTGGAAGTGGGAGGCCGAACAACAGGAGGCCTTCGAGGTCTTAAAGCAAAAGCTCACGGAAGCACCGATACTTGCCTGCCCGGACTTCACCAATACCTTCACCTTAAAAACGGACGCCAGCAATTTCGGGCTGGGTGCCGTATTAACACAGGACCTGGAAGGCGGAGAACGCGTGATCGCCTACGCCAACAGGAAACTCAACAAGGCGGAAACGAACTACTCGCCCACCGAGAAGGAGTGCCTCGCGATAGTCTGGGGAATACGCAAGATAAGGCCATACTTGGAAGGATACCGATTCAAGCTAATCACGGACCATATGTCTCTAAAGTGGTTAAACTCCATCGAGAGGCCTTCAGGCCGTATAGCACGATGGGCCTTGGAGCTTCAACAACACACTTTCTACATCGAGTACAGGAAAGGGAAGCTGAACCTGGTAGCGGACGCACTATCACGGCAGCCACTGGAGACCCTACGCCTAGCAACGACAAGAGAGCCACAATGCAAGTGGTGGCACAAGCGCGTCGGCGAAGTACGCACTAACCCCGAGAAATATAATACACTACGTTGGCTTCAGTACTGCGCCGATCTACTACGCTGACTACGACAGCGCCCCGATAATATACTGCGTTGACACAGCAAAATTACGCAAACCTACTACGTCAACTGTACCAGAGTTACCCTCGTGCCGAAGCACGGAGCTGTGGTCGTGACCAGAGCTACTTGTGGAGCGTCCCTTGAAGTTGTCGGTTCTACCATGCGGACAGGTCGCTTCACAGGAGTGTGGGCCAAATTAATGGAGTCGTGGCCTCAAGTGGTGAATGTGTCGGTTATACCACCAAACAACGCTTGAGACCTCGAGAGCAACGGCACCACCACAGTGACGTGCCCCGCGAGCAGGTGACATTCGCCAGCCAAACTACCACGCTGGTCACAATCGCAAACATACTACGTTGGCCATAGCATTACGCCAATCCACTACCCCGGCCACAATCGCACACACACTAAGTCGGCCACAGCATTACGCCAGCCACTACGCTGACCGCGACCGCACCACGCTAACATATTACGTGGACTACATCACTACGCAAACATACGACGTTGGTCACAGCATTGCGCCAACCCACTACACTGACCGCAAGCGCCAACATACGACGCGGGCCACAACGGCGCTACGCAAGCACATTACGTTGGTCACCGCACCACGCTGGCCACAACAGCACTACGCACACATACTACGCTGACCACAGCAGAGTCACGCAAATACACGACGTCAACCACACTAGGGTTGCGTACATACACGCCAACGCAAGGCGTCACCGAAACACGTTTTACACGCACTCAGGTAACGACCAGCCGGACGTCCTAACGGGACGTTCCTAACGGGACACGGGCGCCGACGCAAGGCGTCACAAAACACATTTACACACACACCAGCAACGACCATCGAGGCGTCATAACGGGGCAGGAGTACCGTTGGCCCACCACACAGTATAGAGCAAGCATACAGTGAAACGAAAACAACAAATATTTCTTCTTTTGTTTGCGTAAAATTTTTCATTTTAATTATAGTGTACATACATATATATAATTAGAGAAATAAAGTGAATTTATATGAAAACGATTTGCACGGTGTCTCAAATTTACAAATCTATTGTAAGCGTACCTTGGACACGGCGAGTATACCCCTAGCACTTATTGAAGAAGCGCCGGGACGGAAAAGTTTCGTTACACCCTTTGTAACAAAATTTACTTTTTTCCACATTGATTGTTAGCTTCGCTTCCCTTAAGCAACGAGCGAACTTTCAAGTAAACCCAAATGAGACGAGAAACTTTCTGAACACACTAACAGGACATCTAAGTACACAAAGACAGACTCACGTAACGTAGCAGAGATGACTTTATCCATAAGCCTACACATCCTCTGTGCCGCATTACACAGACCAAACGGCATTACTGTAAAGTGGTATAACGGCTTACCACGCACTGTAAAGGCTGTCTTTTCTCTAGATTTTCTCTCCAAAGGGATTTGCCAGAAGGCAACATTCAAATAGACGGCTGAGATTTATCGCGTATTCTGGAGACGACTCAAGATCCCATCGATATGCATCTTTCACAGTCCGTTCGTTCACCTTCCTAGCGCCCAGGCATAACTGATTCTTTGTTCCCTCAATTACCAGTGAAACAGGTGAGTTCCAACTACTATTACTTTCTTCGATTACCCCCATACTCAGCATTCTGTCGAGCTCTTGGTAAACTAACTTTTGTATTGCAGGAAATATGGGGTAATGACGCTGTTTCACTGGGAGATTTTCATTTATGACTTCAATTACGTGTTCTTCCATATCGGTTTTGCCTAGATCTAGCACAGCGAATGACCGAAACTGCGCTTTCGGTTTGTCCAAGGCGTTGGCTTCTTTGGGTGAGAGATCGGGTTGAACCGCGTCGAACGACAGGTCGCCCTCGGCGGGTACGAGCTCTGCGACGGCACTATACATTGAGGGCTCTGTCGATCTAACTAGATTAAGACTAAAGGTCTTCCAAAAGTCAATGCCTAAGTAGACTTCTTGTTGCAGTCCTGGTACTATTAAAAACTCTAGTTCTTTTGTCATATCATCCCATTCGACCGGTAGTGTAATCACTCCTATCAGTGGGTTTTCGTTCCCATTTGCCGTTCTAATGTTCTGGCCTGATATCTGCAGAACCTAATTTTCTTTCCCTACCAAAAATGTATTTGCGTTCTTGCCTAAACAACTAGCGCCTGCTCCCGAGTCTAATAATGCTAAAGTATCTTTGCGCCTATTTTTGTCTGTGCAAAGAATCTGTTATCGCCTTTTACTGTCACTATAGTTGATATTATTTTATTAAGGATTTTCTTATACGCTTTCCTCTTTTCTCTCATTTTCTGAATTTTCCTAAAATTTCTACTCTTGCTCCCTTCTAAGGACTCGCAAAATATTCTTTTCCTAGCTGCCGCATATTCAAGTTTTCGCTGATGTAAACTTTTCATTGCCCTGTTTGGTCTCATCGAATTTCTCATCATTCCTATCACAAAAATCATTTTTATTTCTCTCCCTTTTCAACATTTGGTATGGTTATTGTTGACGGGGGGCTCCTTGACCTGGCAAGAGTTCCCGGCTATCTCCGCTAGTGCACAGTTTCCCTCTTCAGGTTTGAAGACGCAAAAGGACATGTCACCACCACATGCGAAACACACCATATTGTGGAAAGATGACTTGCATCGCGTTTCCTTCTTCGCTTCGGAGAGGTTTTTGGACGAAATAATCAACAGGCATCCCACAAGAAAAATATGGCATCAAATGGAATGGTGATACACAAAACGCGTTGATGGTGGACTTCGGGCTGTTCTGTGACGTAGAGGCATGGGCTGAGGATGCGCCTTTTGCACTAGGGATGCTCAGCTGCGGCTGATGTGAGGGTTTGTTCCTAACAGGGTTACCGATTGCTTCTATTGGCTTTGGATTTAATGTTTCGTATACTAATGGGATCTCTGGGAATGCCAATTCATTCACGTTTTTCGCTCTGTTACGATTTTCTTTCATAACCCGCTCTGCACACTTACATGCTGTCTTCAATTCTGCCAAATATCCATCTTCGATGCGAATGTCAAATTTTCCAGATACGGTTTCAAGTTTCCTTTAAGTGTTCCCACTAATTCTTTCTCTGTAATCTTATTTTGCAGACGGAACGTGAGAGTATGGACCTCTCTGTAGAATTCATCAAACCCTTCCTGTGGTAGCTGTTTTCGTTTCATTATTTCCCGGATTATCTCATAATCGTACTCCGCAGTTTTGAAATGGCACAGCAGCTCGGCTTTCAACCCGAAGTATCCAAAGTCCTGGTCATCTGAGTTGTCTTCGAGTACTTGCCAGTACCATTTCAACGCGGAGCCCGATACGAAAAAATGGAAGTCTGTAAAGAGCTGATAGTGGGAGATCTCGTACTATTCTCTCATTTTCTCTATCCTGAAAACGAAACTCTCCACCGCCATATCTTTGTTCGTGCCGTCGAATTTTACTTTAACTTTTCTAAGTCAACCTTCTTGCGATTTGGTGGTTTTGGTAGCGTTTGATCCCTAGTTTCGGTGATATTAGAAGGGGTATTAGAATGGGTTTTGTCAGCATCTCCTCGTTGATTTCCACCACCTGGGGTCGATGCTACAGCGGGACGGTGGCTCAATGCTTGGGCGGAGGTTTTTATTTCCGCGAACCTGTTGCAGAGATTGGCGACATTGATTCCCATGTGTGCACCTCGATCAAGCATTGCGCCATCATATCATTTTGTTGTGCTATAGCAGCCACTAGCGCTGTCAGTCGGTCGACGCTGCTCGCGGTGGAAGTTCGCGCACTTGCTTGGGTCTTCGGTTTATCCGCACCAGAGCCGCCTGGCGCCCATTCAGCGCGGGTCATCATTCGCTGCAGCACCTTGCTGATCAAGCTCTGACATTTCTAGCAGGCCCACCTTCGTATAAAAGCTTAAAGTTGTGTTTGACTGGTGAATGGACAGTTGCTCGCTAATTATCTCACCCGGTTAATGTGTTGTTTCTTCCCTAAGCGAGCTGAATATTCGGGACGCACACCTATTAAAAAGATCGGTTGGCACAAAGTCGACGGTAAGCGGGACCCCGGTATCAATCTGGGTAAGAATAGAGCCTACTACTTGGTTTGCATAGCACGTGCCGCTGCACGCGTAATCCGCCTATTCGAAGCAAAAATGTCCAGTCCAACAACAACTCGTTCTGTGCTATCACGATTTTCCATACGCGCACCCACAAATAACGAGGATAAGCTACCAACGACGTGGGGTATACGACTAGCCCGCAAAAATTGACAAAACTTTCCAGGGGATATTATAAACCCAGAAGAATTATCCCGTAAAAATCCAAAAAAAAAAGGAAATTCAAAATCGAAAATCGACAATAAAAAAATTTAAAATATGAAAATGTTTAACTTTGTAGTGAATTCTGTATTAAATATAACTATGCATATACGTGGTAAATGTAAAAGATTAGAAGGAATATACAATTCAAAAATATTTAAATTCGTATAGAGTACTTACTTACTAAGATGCAAATTCAAAAAAAAAAAAAAAATGGTTTCAAAAAGTATTCAACGTGTTAGAATTCAATATGTAAAACTAATAGGAATAGGACTATCCTCAAGAATGAAATCTCTTTTCTTTTAAAAAATTTTTTTTCCTTTTCGATTATTGCAAAATCTTTCAACTTAATAAGTACACAGTAATGTGGTAAATAAACGGTGTAATGGTTTTTATGATCGGTGTGTTCGTGGTGTTGCATTTCAGCTAGGTCATCGTAGGTGAACTGTCGTGTGTCTGTTCGTCCGCCGTCCATGGTCTAAGTCATCTAGTCTCTTACTCACTAAGGATTGTGGTACATCACAAACTGCACCTTGGCTTAGCACGTGGCTACCACCATCCTCAGTAACTGTAAAATTATCCCCCCTGAGGCAACATGCTATAAGACTCCCATACGGGCAGTGCCCGACCGCACATGTGGCAGCTTGAACAGCTTGTTGTCACCTGAAACCAAAAATCCAATACTTACCATACCTTGTACTGAGTTGGTCCGGACTACGGATACGACTTCTAGAAGCGTTGGACCACCCAGGAGGAACTCCGAAGTCTTCACCAGCACCCCACCCACAGTTGTTAATTAGTCACAAAACTCCTCATACTAATATAAAAAGCTGCTAGCTAAAAAATTCTAAACTGTCCGAAAGAAAAGAACATAGCGGAAGAGATAGTACATAGAGAAAAGACATAGAGTGGAAACTAAAGAAATGTTGGGCTATGACCGTTGGGCGCCATTGTTACAAAACTGGCTGTTGGGGCAAGTCAGGGTGGCAAGTGGCATGGTGGCGAGCCCAGCTTAAACTCGTCAGTTGGGAGGGGTTAATTTTCACCTGCCCAGCCTTCAGCTATGTAATCAAAAATGGTTGTGTCATGCCATATTAGAAACGTACTTGTGACCGGGAGGAAAGAAATCAGAGAAACACAGAAAAGAGTAGGCACGTCCTGTCCTGTCCGTTGGAGTCTACCCACTCTCTTCGGCGCGGCGCACTCGAAGCCATGGGCGCTGTGCTGACTCCTCTCATTTTACAGCGTCTCCAAATCCTGACACTAGTCCGTCTGAATGAGTCCTAATCTAGTCCATGTCGGTATAGGCAAAGATCCGTGGAACCAGTTCACCTCTCGTTGCACTAGTGCAACACCCACACCAATCCGATCAAGTTAGCAACTCATTTTTGTCATTTTCTTTTCACATTACATATGTATGTACAAAAAAGGTTTTATTGTGGAAATTCAAGAAAATTCAAATTAAATGAACTAGACTCTAATTTTTACTTTATAACTTCAAAAAAAAAAAATGAAGAAAGGAATTAAATGGAAAGGTAACTTAGACTCTAGTTTTTATCTTATAACTTCAAAAAAAGATAAAAAAAGGAATTAAATGCAAATTTAACTTAGTTTATAATTCTTACTCCTTAGCATTTCCTATACTAATGCGCTACTGATCTCGATTGGGTTGCTAATCAGAATTCAAACGAATATACGAATCCGGATTTGTTTTTTGTTTTTTTTTTTCTAATAAAAAATTAAACGCTTGGACTTCTTATATATTTCACACTTAAAAGTTATTATACTCAGACTCTCCTTTTTTTAGTATTACTATTAACCTTTTTTGTTTCTTCAGGAATTCTATTTTTCATAGGCTTTACTATTATGCTACTGCTACTATCTTTCTCACTACTGTGACTAAGACCCTATTCTTTTTTTTTTTTATTCCTTACTTTCCTATAACTCACTGAACTATAAATATTTATAGTACGTAGATAGGAAAAGATGGATATACATGTGTATGCAATATATTGTAAACTCAGTTATTAGTACTCACCAAACTCTCCCTCGACGAAGGCGCCTGCATCAGTGAGGTGGGTTTGCTGAAATGAGAATACCTACATATATGTGCTCTAAAACCGAAGAGAGTCTCTATCCCTAGTGAGATCACAATGTCGCTCAAAGTTATTTCGTTTTTCTTTTCTTACCTTTTGGGAGTAATTTTCCAAATTTGACAGTTGCCTTCTCCAGCTATTCCATTCATAAAGAAAACTCCACGCGCTAGTAGGCAACGGGCATGCGGTCGCGCGCCCTTCAAAAAACGCGAGTACTCTATAAATAATGTTAGGAATACTCCTTTGGGAGCATAGGACTGCTCCAAATCTAATCTGTATTCATACAAAAAATGTGCTCCAATTAACATTGCGATGTCCTAGGAGAGGAGTAGGTGATCCCACTCTCGCTTTGTTTGTGGGTATTCCATAGAGTACATACGTGAGAGTACTTTCCAAAGTACTTTCACTGTAGTACTCCATGGAGCACCCACAGATGATCATATGCCAAAGTACTAAAGAGGAATTGTGTCGGAAAGAATTATCGAAGTGAATTTATTTTAAAATGTAAGTAAATCAAGAGGGCAATACAACTTTTATATTTTATACTACGAATATTCTTATGTTATTTAGCATTTGCGTGGATAAAGAAACAAATATTTGTCTATAAATACTATAGTATGTATACATAAAACCAGTGCGCTGTTGCATTTTATCAGAGTTGCCAAAGTAAAATTTTATCATTATGGTGGTCCGCAAACGCATTGCAAAGGAGTATTGTTAGAGTACTCCAACATGAAGAAAACGGAACACGTAATCCAACAATTTTTGCAGGGCGTAATTCAATTGCCGTCTTTCAGTGAGTTTTACAGCTCCGGCTCACGCTCAGTTCTCACGGGAATGCTCTGGATCATTGAGAGACTTGAGAAGCAGATGTCGTGAAATTTTCGCACACGTGAAATGTGATTGGCAGATGTCGCCGCTGTTTTTCATTTAACTCATACGGCGAAAGGCTAAGCAGCGACATCTATTTTTGAAAAAGTAGGTATATTAAAGGCCGCGTTGCCAACCTAAAAAGAAGTAATTAACAAATTATCTGGCTCACAAATTGAAACAGACTTCTATCTGGATTTATATGGCTCAAATCGTTGTTGTTGTATTTACATGCAAAATTATTTATCTGGCTCAGGATTTTGCCACCGGATGATAGCTAATAAAAAAATATAAAAAGAATTATAAAAAAAACAACTCTAAAACAAAGTTAAGTAAAAAAAATAAAATACAGGCAATATAAAAAGATTATGCCCTAAAGGCAAGAACAAAAATTGCGGTGTGTAAGAAAATTAATAATTTTTCTTGGCTTATAGCCCTGGGCCGTAGCTTGCAGTTTTTTACTCAGAGGAACATATGTATACATATATATAAGTATTTATATATATATGCATACATCTGTTTCTCTGTTTATAAAACCAAAAAGAGACGAAAATCGAAATTTAACTATTTTTTTGTTACCAAAAAGTATGGTTTGCTCCACTGTTCTGTGTGAGGTGGTCCTCTGTTGGGACTTTTATTCCCCGTATTTCTCTGGGTGTTCCCCAATCTTGCTTTGTGGCAAGAACGATTCCGTGTTTAATCCCTTTTGTGTGGTGGCCTAAAAAAAAAGATATAAGGGAAAATTACATTAGTTTTAATGTAGATATTTGCAAGTGTATGTGGAAATGTGTCGGTTTAGTTATTTCAGTTGAATATTACTTTTGTTGTGATTATATCGGTATTTCATGTGTGTTTTAAATTTTATAATCTTGATTTAGTTTATTATTTTATTTCAATTTTAACGGCTCATGTTAAATATTGTGTGTTTTATTTGGATTTTATTTATATGCCAACAATTATATTTAGTTTCAATTAGGCTTGAGTTTATGTGCATGTTTGTGTGAAAATTGAAAAATTATTTTATATTTATGTTGCACTTTTTTTCTTTAATAATTTAAATTTAATTTAATTTACAATTGGTGTTTTTACCTTAGTGGCGATGTAAGGGGTTTCCAACTCCCTGTTCCGCTAGGTTTTTTTTATGCTGCTATATTAGTACCGCTCGAATTGCGCTGTCTATTTATTATATAACTATGTACTTTGATCAAACACCTTGCGTCATAGAACTTCGCGTCACCACTTCACTAATCAAGAGCACTTTTACTTATGAATTTTGCATTCGTTGGTCTTGGGATCGTGCCCCATCTATCGTATAGCCGTTTTTTCGACTAATTTCGATCAACTTTCACCCACATACACGCTGACTCGTATCAAACTTTCGCGACCCTTACATACTTTCACGTACACACACAACGGTACACGCAAAATACCCTTGGACATTATCCCTACACACATGTTGTGCAACATGTCGCTACGCATGTTGCGTTTTAGTTACTCGGTGCAACTTTGCCAACAAGCGTTGTTGGGATTCGCCTATGGTGGTGCCAGTCCCTGTTGCATCAACCTAACAGGCTGTCGTTACATCCACTTGTGTTGGATCGAACACTACTCCCAGGCGATGGACAATTTTTAATGCTGCACGGTACTGCGAGAGAGCTCTCTTACTTCCTCTCCTCCGAACCTTTCTCCACTATACTACTGTTTTTATTTGTATGCTTTTCCAACACGGAGTACATTGAATCAGCACTAATCTCGCTCCCCTAGTCCGACGCATCGCTTAATGCGTTTTTGTCGTCCTCAGTCCTCCCTTATCATCGTCCTTATTACAGTTGGTAATGATTCGTTCATCTTGGTCGTACGACCACCTGCCCGACAAAGCGGGCTCAGCGGTCCAGTATTATATACGGGGAAAGAGCCGTCATCAATACTTCCCGAGGTGGCCCGGTATCGGGAATGCTAACACTGCCTAAAATGTGTATAGTACGGTATATTCCCGCATCTCAAATACCTCTAAGTATGACAACATTATTTATGCTCTTGCCGCATCACTAAAATACTCACTCGTGGAGAACGGACGTGTTTTTTCTTTGCTCTGCATTATGGTGAATTTTATCATAATAAACCGTCTTAAATCGCGTAATTTTAGGACCATTTTTTGTGCAATTACATATTGACTTTTGGTGTATAAACTTTATTGGCGCTAACCGCTGTCAAGTTAATTAAATATTCATTTATTTTTAAAAATGCCTTGTTTGTGCAAACAAAAAGTTGATAGCATAGATCCAAAAATTCAGTGTGCAAAGTGCAAAGAAATGTTTCACTTGCATTGTATTGGTTTTGTGCAAGCCGATGTTGACTATTTTCTCTCGGCAGATAAATCTTTTTTGTGTGAGAAGTGCATGGCAGAGCGTCTGTCATCTCTTCGCCCGCCTGTATCTCCCGTTGCATCGTGTGAACGACCACTTGAAAGTTCTTCATTGAACGCAAACAATATAAATAATGTGAAAACCACTGTGGACAATGAACTCGATGGTTTGCATGCAGAAGATGCTAATTTGCATTCCTCTTTACGCTTCTTTCGTGATGACAACAAAAAGTTATCACGAAAGTTTGATGCTTTATGTGCCGAATTTAAATTATTGTCTACAAACTTACAAGACAGAGTTGCTATTATAACTTCTCTTAAGTCCGAAATAGTAGATTTGAGAAAGGCTGTAGTCGATTTGCTTAAGCTGGTTTCGGACAATGCTCTTAATGTAAACAAACAAAAAGAGTTGTCTGATAATTTTAACGCTCCTGCTTGCTCTTTGGATATGCAGGATACTGTCGCTGCTGCTGCCGGTGATGTTGCTGGCGTACCAAAATCAATTACTGTTGATACGTCTATTAATAGCATGAGCGTGTTGACAAATAACTCTCTCAAAGAGTCTTTGCTAAAAGGTAATGTGACTGATCATAATAATGTCAGTGACATACATTTGCCGAATAATAATACCCAGCCGTGTATTTCAAAGGGTGCAGATACTAAACTTGGGATGAACCGTACTAACTCTACTCCGACTGTGAAGGGTAGTAAGAAAAATAAAACTAAACCAGTATTAACGAATTCTTCCGCTGCTTCGGTGCCACTTTCTACTGCCTCTGTGTCTATCAACACTACTACCTCTTCTAATACTTGTGCCACTGGTACTAATACTTCGTTGCCAATGAGTTTTACTATGGTGGCAGCACAAAATAATGACCCATCAACTGCAAATGTTGGATTGCTGGATGCTCATACTGTGAGTAACACGCAGAATAATGATAATGTTCCTGGACCTTTATCGGTAGGGAGGAGTGCCAAGAAAAATCTAATTAAGCCACTAGTTCTTGGCATAAATACCAACTCGGAACTGTGTGTAGCTTCGAGTATGAAGTGGCTGCACGTCTCATCGTTCTTGCCCAAAGTGACCGAAGATGATATTTTAAGCTATGTCACGAAACATACTGGCACTGGTAAACCTTATTTGAAATGCGACAAGCTTCAAACCGAACGCTTTGCCGTTTAGTATATATTATGAAAATGCTTCTGGGCTTAGAACCAAGTCTAAAGCAGTATATGAATTTAATTCACTTTTGGGTTATGATGTTTACGTTTTTGTGGAATCCTGGCTAAATGAAAATTTCTATGACAACGAATATTTTGATCCCGAAATGTACAACGTATATAGAAAAGATCGAGATACGTTAAAAACTGGCCTGTCCCGAGGAGGTGGTACTTTAATTGCTGTTCGGCGTAAATATCACTCATCATCTATTTCGCTGCAGAATGAGGACACGCGGTTGGATCAACTGTGTGTATGTGTCAATGGGTCGTCGACACTCTTTATATGTGTATCTTACATTCCGCCTGGTAGTATAGACAGTTTGTATAAAGCACATACTGATAATCTTATAGACTTAGTTTCTAAGAAATCAGAGTATAATTTTTGTATTTTAGGAGATATGAGCTGGGCGCCAGTGGGCGAGAGTTTAACTTTGGACCCCAACAATGTAACTAGCTTTTCCGAAACGTATGTTGTTGACAACTTATTAAGCGTTAATATTACCCAAATTAATGCAATTTTAAATAAACTGTTTAAAACATTAGATCTAATTTTTTTAAGTGAAGAGATGAGTTTTTTTTTTTTGGAAGAATGTCTCGACCCTCTATCATGTCCCGCCTTGCATCATGTTCCTCTTGTCCTGCAACTGGAGTTTTACGAATTTAGAAATGTCGAATTAGATTTGCTACCGGATAATTACTGTTTCAAAAATTGCAACTTTAATACCATTAGCGATAGAATCAATTTGCATGATGGGATACTATTGATCTTTTCAAAGTTAAAGTCAATGAAATTTGCTCCACTTTAATTCTTCGAGTGAAAGGGAAATGTTACAAAATACCTTGGTATACAAGAAAGTTGAAAAGACTTAAAAATTTAAGGAATACATTTTTCAAAAGGTATAAATTATCTAAAATGCGTCTTCATAAGGATAAATATTTATTATACTCAAGTAAATTTAAATCTTTGAGTAAGAAACTTCATAAAGAGTATGTTGCTAAATTTGAAAGGGATATTAAGGTAAACTCTAAATCTTTTTGGCGTTACGTTAAGGCTAAAAAGTCGTGTGAAAGTATCCCATCTCAAGTTTCTTATAATGGAAACTCTGCTCATTCCCTCGGCGAAGCTGTCAACCTCTTTGCTGATTTTTTCGGGGCGAATTTTCAGACTGGTACGATTCTCACCGAGGATTTAGATACGGAAAATGACACCCCTATTAATTTTGGTCAATTGTCCCTGACTCTTGAAGATGTCATTTGTGGCATTTCGGTGATGAATTCGTCAGTGCAAATGGATGTAGATGGGTTCTGTTCTTTTTTGTTTAAAAATATTGCAGCAGTTGCGTATCCAATCTTATTAATTTTTAATAAATCTCTCAGGAATTGAGATTTCATAAACGCTTGGAAAGTAACGTCTATTACCCCGATATTCAAGAGTGGTAATAAAAGCAATGTTGCCAACTACCGTCCTATTTCTAAATTTTCCACTGTTTCGAAATTGTTTGAAATTGTAGTTAAGGATAAAATATTCTTCGGAGTAAAGACCTTGATTTCACCTAATCTGCATGGTTTCATGCTGGCAGATCAACTGTAACTAATCTAGCAGTATTTTCTGAATTTTGTATTTCTTCATTTAATAGGAGGGCACAAGTTGATGCTATCTATACCGATTTTTCGAAGGCTTTTGACAAAGTCAACCATTCATTACTAATATCTAAACTTGCTGGCTTGGGCTTCCATTCTAGTATGCTATCCTGGGTGAGGTCTTACTTGGCAGATCGTAGCTGTGTTGTTGTGGTAGATGGTATTTGTTCGCGGTCGTTTACTGCCACTTCTGGTGTACCCCAAGGGAGTGTGTTGGGTCCCTTATTATTTGTTATCTTTATTAATGACATACGTCATTGTTTCAGTTATGCTGAATTCTTATTGTATGCTGATGACTTGAAGATTTTTGCATCTATCACGACTAAATCTGAGTCCACTATGCTCCAAGCTGATCTTGATAACGAAATGGACTGGTGTAGACGGAATCGTCTGCTTTTAAATATAAGTAAATGTTTTAGTATTACCTTTACTAAAACTCGAAATGTTCTTCCTGGCTCTTATCATATTGGGGACTCTACGCTGAAGGTTGTTGATGAAATATCAGTTCTTGGTGTAGTCTTTGATGCGAAGTTTCTATTTCACAGCCATATTAATTATTTCATGGCGAAGTCTTATTCCACTCTCACGTTCATTCGCCGTTTCAGTATGGATTTTAGTGATCCTTATACTTTAAAACTTTTATTTACAACCCTAGTGCGGTCTAAACTAGAATATGCTATTTTCATTTGGAGGCCGTACCATTCCTGCCATGCAGACCGACTTGAGCGTATTCAAAAAATATTTTTGCGATTTGCCCTCCGGTCTTTGCGTTTTCACGATCCTGTTCCAACATACAGTTCTAGGTGTCTTTTAATTAACCTGAAATCTTTAGTGAGTAGAAGATCAATGCTTTCATTGACATTTTTATATGATATCATCAATGGAACGGTTGGCTCGCCCTATCTTTTAGAACGTGTACGGTTCAATGTACCATCGCGAAACTTTCGATGTCACGATTTTTTCTGGTTAGATAGATTTAGAACGACTTATGCTTCCAATTCTCCAATTGCTAGGGCTATGAGGGAGTTTAATTTGCTGTATTCTATAGATATTGATTTTGCATTAAATAAATTTAGGTTTAAACTGCTATTGAATGAAATAATTTGAACATTTGATATTTATTAGTTAAGATACATTTTTAAACAGTCTGTAAGGAGGTTCTGATTGTCCTAGACCATAATATGAATAAATAAATAAATAAATAAATATCTTTTGACCAACACTCTCTTTAACTAATGAGCACTCCGCTCCTGAATCAAAACAAATTGGATAGATCTCACCTTGCTGCGTCATACACCTTATACGCTGCGCCGTAAAACACAGGTTTGCGTTCTTATGTTGCACCACTTCTTGTTTAGCTGCATTCACCGTGTTTGTAAATTTGTTGGCAAAATGTTCGAGCTGCCACAATGAAAACATGATACACTCGACTTTTCTTTATGTTGTTTTACTTACCCGTTTTGTCGCATTTTGGATCTGCAGTCGGCTATTTTACGGCCAGGTTTTTTGCAAAAATGACACACCAACGAAGACATCTTGAGTTTTTTTACTGTTAGACGCAGCACTCTCAACAGTACAAGCACTGCTTTTCTTGTCAAATGTAAATTCTTTCAATTCTAGTTGTAACTTGCGCCTAGTTTTTATATTTGTTGTAAAAATAATTCGCTGCAAACGATTATCAAAGTGTGCCATATGTATTTGCAAGTTTATTGGACACAGCTATCTCGTCGATACTCATATTGCGCCACTTTGTTGTTAATGACGTCACCAAACGACTAGCATACACTGCATGCCATTCGCCGACGGACGGACGACTATCTAATAAATTTAAAAACATGGCGGGTGGCGTATCTTCCCTCTCGTATCGCTGTATTAACAATTCCTTCAATTGTTCCCATTTAAATGCCAGGACAGGAAATTTGTGTTAACCATTGCGACGAAGTTCCTTCCACGCAGTTACTCAATGCCATAATGAGGCTACTGCCTTCAAGCGGCTGCTCCGATAAAATTATATCAGCAGTCATACACCACTGCGACGGGTCGACACCTGTAGCATTAGGGTTATATTTTGGTAATGCTACCATTGAATTCTGCAGTTGTGTGCGTTTTGATGCCTACATTGTCTTTGTCCACCCGATTAAATTTCTTTTCTGCATCTCCGGGATTGCGTGGCACTGCTCATCGGAAAATGTAGGAGTTGGTATATGTCCCGGTTCTGATGAAGAATTTGAATTAATTTTATCTTTACATTTGTACAAGTTGCCATTTTGTGCTGGCCTGCACAACGAATTCCCCAGCGTCTGAGTGGTTTGGTCAATGTCACTTTTAAAATGAGTTTTTGTTGGTTTCACTCATACAATATTTAATTTACTAAAATGTGTAATGTTCTCGCTTTAACAGCAAAGTGTCAATTAAATACCGTGTGTTACTAATGGACAACAACCCTACAAGACGGAGGTAACCAGTTCACCCACACATTCAAAGCTTTTTTCGCTCTCCACTAACACATCGACGTTTCATGCTGTCATCGAAATGACAGTTCATTAATTATTCCGGAAAACATTGAAACGCAAAAAAAATATATTTGTTTACAACGAAAAATATCTTGTGCTTTTAGTTGTGACATGTGATGGAAATTAAAAATTTTGTTGCAGAGAACACCTTTTTGCGTTGGCGGCCTTCGCCCAAAATAATATTAAGGGTAACGTTTTACAAGACGGTACACCACCTAATTTAAAAATATGGTAATAGTCTAGTTGAGGGGTCGACTGCTAATCGCTACCAAAAATATCGAGTGAGGTGTCAAAAGA
This sequence comes from Eurosta solidaginis, assembly GCF_040869045.1. NCBI lineage: Eukaryota > Metazoa > Arthropoda > Insecta > Diptera > Tephritidae > Eurosta > Eurosta solidaginis. The sequence continues at coordinate 136,768,433 of NC_090324.1, forward strand.
TGCGTATTAATCTCGAGAACAATAATCCGAGGATGGAAAAGAAAAATTTTATCTTTGTCCGGAGATATTTTCAGTTGAATTTGGCGATTTCTATGTGGTTGTTGTTGTGTTTGTACCCCCAAAAAAAATTGTGCATCACCGTGGCGGTAGCCACGGTTATACCACACACCCGGACTTGGCATGGCGTAGCCCAGGGTTAGTTTTTATAAGCGCGGCCGAAGGCCGCCAACGCAGAAAGGTGTTCTGCGCAAAAATACTATGGATCCCACCCCCGGTTTCGAAGGTACCCGCGGTTCTTTTTTCGGTTTTTCGTTAATAGCTTTTGAACCCGTTAAAATTTTTATTTCCCGCCTTCGGATTATTAATACTGATGTGAAGACGCGTCGTTTGACACCTCTCTCGATATTTTTGGTAGCGTATTAGCAGTCGACCCCTCAACTAGACTATTACCAAAAATATCGAATAATAATAAAAACGGAGCTCGAGGCGCGTCTTTTGATTCCACGGTTGATAATTTTTGATAAAAATTAGGTGGTGCACCGTCTTTTAAATCGTTACCATATTAAGTTGTATAGAATCGACGGGATGGCCTACAAGGTTTCATGTCAACTAAATCGCTCCCGATATGGTCGGGCTAATACCTTAATGGTTCCCGGAACGTACCCGATCTGCATCCGGCAAAGGACCAACAAAGTCGATAGCGGGGAGTGTCCTTATCGCTACAACAACAACAACATTATTTACTTTCTGATTTTCATTCATACGTATATGCATTTTAAATAATAAAAAAATGGTATATTATTCTAATAGATAGCATCTCCGCCGGGTTGCGATTCAGCTCAGAATATGCCAAAATCAGAGGAAATCTACAATTAAATGCAGATTCACGTGTCATTTGCCAAGGATACAAGGTACTTTACAAGCAACATGCTTTGGAATACGGTACCAAACTGGTTGGATGTATTTCCCTAAAAAATGGTGGAACTACGCATCTTGGTTTGCCAGTATTTGCTTCGGTAATTTATATTGATTTGTAGTGATTAAAATTGCATGTAATAATGTAATGTGAATTAAAATTGAATAGGTAGCCGGAGCAAAAAAGGCAACTGATCGGCATGCAACTGTTATTTATGTGGCGCCACCGGGAGCTGCTGCTGCTATCCTAGAAGCATTAGAAGCAGAAATGTCTTTAATTTTTTACATCACCAAAGGTGTGCCATAACATGATATGGTTCGCGTTAAGCACGCTCTCTTAAGGCAAAGAAAATCGCGTCTAGTCAGGCCCGATTGTCCAGGAATCATCGCACCAGAAAGGGTAAGTAAAGTAAAGTACCATATTAAATATATAAGCAACATGTATGAATTTTTTAGTGATAATTTGTCATGCTTTTTTTGATAATCAACTAATGAATGCAAATACGACAGAGTTCGAAGTTCATGTGAAAACCAATTAATTTTTTTAATTAGCGTTTGGAGAGAAAAACACATATGTATGTATGCATAGAACTGCATAGAAGGGGAGGAAAAATTAATTATTATCAGTAGATTTGCAAGATTTTTGTCATTTTCCCTGCATCGCAGTTGTCATTACATTGCGTTAAGAGAGGACATCAACACCTTACTACCCACAGCCTGTTAAAAGTTTAGTAAATTTTGCTCTTTTCATCACCGTTTCAAAACGTGGAAAGTTATATATCGAGCATTCCATGGAGAATGGTACATTTTAGCAGACTTTCGCATTGCCGGCACTATTAATATTCAATCTCTAGAAGGTTTAATGTAGTCATATCAATAGTTCCCGAGATGGTGGGGCTAGTACCACAATGATGCTTGTTACCGCAACGTAGATAGATAGATAATTTATTGAGGATTACATAGTGACTTGCACATCTCCTTCACAGCACCTCATCCTAGCCGACTTCCTTGATGAACCCCAGCAGTGTTCTTGGCTTGAGGGATTAAATGCGGGAATGCTCTGGCCATGGTAAGCCTATAAACTTAGACCTACGTCTTGAAATTGCGCCGCAATCTAGAAGGATATGGTCCACCGTCTGCTGATCCATCACAAAATCGGTATGTGTTGTTCGATATTATACCCAGCTTTTGTATGTGACTTTTCAGTCTACAGTGCCTTGTAAGAATAGCCGTTAGGGTTCTTAGGTTATCTTTTTGAGAGGCCTATTAATGCCCTATATCGAGTTGTGCTGTAACCCCCTAACAGTAACTTAGATTGACTCAGGCCTGGCATATTGCGCCAGTGTTCTCTCTTTTCCCTCCCTTCTGCTAATAAATTCCCCTGTGGGCCAACTGGCAGGAACGGCTCGGGATCGATGGGTCATGCAGTTGCTGCCTCTCTTTCCGTGTTGTCCGCCTGCTGTTGTTGTTGTAGCAGTGCTTCGCCCCATCCAATATGTGCGACCGATCACAAATTGTCATCAATGTCCTCTAACGGGAGTCCAAAGAAACTTTCTGTTTCAACAGGGGTGCACCATAATGAGAGGAGTGTTAGAGGCGTTGGTTCCACAATACAGTTAAAGAGATGGTTGGTGTCATGTGGGGACACATTACAAGCAGGACAATGTTTTGTATGTCGGGGCTGATTCTGGATAGGTAAGAGTTTAACCTGTTACGTTATCCAGCTCGAAGTTGAGCTAGAGTGACTACTCTCGTTTCCCTAGGGAGAGTGCGTTCCTCCTCTGCTAGTTTTGTTCTTTGAGTACAGGAATCACCGGCATAGAGGTCCGACGCCTGTTTGTGGAGTTCACTGAAGACATGCTTGTGTTTTTTAGCTTCATACGGCTGTGTTCTCAGGTGCCGTATTTCCTCATAACGTAATGAGGCCGTGAACAACAAGAGCCACAAAAGATTTATAAAAGTTACGAGGACGCTGGATTTTGAAATCTAGCCCAGAGCAACCTGTCCGATGCAACCATCCCTTGCACGTGAAACACTGACAAGAGTATTTATTTTTTTAATTTAATTTATTTATTATTACGGCTGTTTAGGCCTAAAACTTAAACTACTAAGTACAATTCATTGTTATAATCACTTATTTCTATTGAATATGCTGTTGGAATGCCATGTGATTCCGATCAGCATATTTAATAGCGTGACAAAGGGACGAGTCTGGGAGCCACTCATTTAAGGAAGGTTGGAAAGGACGCGTTTCCAATCCTCCAGTGCTCCCAGCTTAAGGCAACAAAATTTGGAACTTATATTTTTCAATTATACGTATATTTTAAGCTGTCGGAATGTATTAGTCTCCGATCAACATAGCTAAACATGTCTTTGGATGTTGGAAATTGAAAAAAACGTGTATCCAATCACCCCTCAACTTTGTTTAGTAAAGACGCTATCGGAATGCGTGAAGATTCCGATTAGCACAGCTCAACATATAATGTGAGGTTGAAAAGGACGTGTTTCCAATCCCCCCTGCTCCAAGTTTTATTTGGCCTTATTTTTGTTACACATTATATAATTTTATTGTTATATTAATTCTGTCAGAATGCGAGTGATTCCGATCAGCAACAGTAAATAGCAACTGGAAATACCGAATTCCAGCGAAATTAGTTGTTGGAACTGTCTGGAGTTACAGGTGGCGACCGATATTCTTTTCCTTAGGGCCGGATGCATTGTATTTTGCTGCTTCCGATATTACCATTCCCTTTTCGCGCTTCAGTATCGGATATATCATGTAAAAAATAAGAGGAGAAAAACTTTATCTTATTGGAAGGGGTTTCACAATGCTCCAATAAAATTTTTTTAAAAGTATTGAAGTTATTACTACTTTTTATGTGATTAGGAAGTTCATTGAAATATTTCAGGCCCTTATATATATGACCGTCCTAAAAAGATTCTTTTCCAGCAAACGCAGCAAACTCATTTCTCAGGACCGGGATCAGGAGAAGGACCCGGATTGGGGTCGATACCTTACCGGAAGAGGAGAGTATGGCGCAGACCCGCTGCAAGGATCTGCTGGGAGGATGACAATTTGTGGGAGGGACGCAATAAATTAAACACTAAGTCGGCCTGCTCATTACCCTCTACTCCCCTGTAGCCTAGGACCCAGGGCAACAGTACTACGTTGTGTGCTCCTAATTGATTTAGCTTTTCTACGCACTGAAGGACTAGTGCTGACTTTATTTCGAACGCCGCAAATGCTTTTACTGGGGCCTGACTGCCTGACTAGGTATGGCAATTGTTTCATTGGGATATCAGCGCTGAAGGTTCAGCTTATCGCACTAACTTATGGCGAATACTTCCGCTTGAAAATGCTCGGATGTGCTTTTAGAGTTACTGATATTTTGGCTCTGGGTCCGTAAACTCTGGCTCCAATCCCCTCTGGCGTCTTCGAGCTATCTATGTACCATACAATCTTGAGCAGACTAGTAATACATTGCACCCGCCCATACCTATACAGCCGTACCAAGAGACTGAGCAGCCCATTAGCTATGCATTCAAAAGTGTTTGTACCAGTGGCTGGTGCACACCGAACTGGACCAATGTATGCTATATTGATGCCTGCACAAATACCAAGCTATGTTTATGTGAATAATGTTACTGCTTATGTCCATTTGCACGGTTGAGCACATATAGTACCTACGTTTACACAAGGTGGAACACCACACTATCTACATGGCGATGTAGCCACCGATCACGTTGTTGTAAGAGATTATTGTGAGATATGTTATTCATAAACACTGATTCATATATTTTCATTATCATTAAACTGTAGACTGTAGACTCATGACGGGTATTCTTACTGGACACTGCCTTCTGGCGTCACATGCCTTTAAGTTAGGCTTGGTCAGTGATAGGAGATGTAGGAAGTGCGGGTTGAAGGAGGAAACGATCGATTACGTTCTGTGCTCGTGCCCTGCGCTTGCCAGGCTAAGACTCCAGCTGACAGCTGTCAGATCTAGAAGCAGCAAGTGGCTTAAGTTCTAGGAAGCTTCTGGTATTTGTCAAGAGGACGGAGTTATTTTATAACATGTCCTGGTTGTTGATAGGGTTTTTAGCTTGGTAGTTAAAACAAACTTCTGGTAACACTACGGACTCGTTCAGTCTATGTGAGGTCGTCATGAACCCGCCAGTTCAACCTAACCTATATTTTATTTTGGTTTTTACTTTAGAATCAACCATTTAAGTAAGCGATGTCAGTTAACTAAGCGCCTTCAAATGTAGATCCATAAGGAACATGGGGTCGCCAGAGCCTCGGCTGTTAAAGAAAAAGGATTCGCCACGGGTAGATGAGGTCCACAATTGTGTTGGATAAGCTATATATTGCGCTGGCAACCCATTGAACGGGTTGCGCTACACAACCCCCTGAACCAATTTGGTATTTTAATCGCCTCTTACGCAGGCATGCCTACCGCGGGTATACTCTAAGCCCCCTAACACGCTGGAGCCATGAGAAGCGTTAGTGACCTTGGGTGTCCCAAGGAAAGTTCCGTCATGTCTTGTGTTGTTGGGTGAGCGGCCAGGGAGCAGCGTGCAACAAATGCACCATTCAGGAGGATACCCTTGCTGAGCCCAGAAAATCTGGGAAAGTTGGATGTACTGGTCGGATGAAGAAAACGAGTATATTCTGTAATAGCATATGATCAACTTGGAGATAACCAAACGTTTATTTTCCTGTCCAACAGGGAACTGGTTCTAAACCCTGCTGCTAAATAAGGATAGGCGTTCCACGGTTACTCGGGGGAATCTGTTTTGCAGTACTTTGCACTTTTCATACTGCACGTCCATACAAGAACTTCGGATAATGAATTAAACAGTTGTTGTTGTTGTTGTTGTTGAATTAAACAGTCAACTGCATTTGTTTGTTTTTGTAGCACATCTAATTTCCTTCGTAACATCAATCAATTATCCCTTGTTATAATGTTGTGTTCTCTATGAATGCAACAGCGAAATATCTTCGGGTAACCCTGATTCTAGTTATCTGAAATCTCCTTGAATCCCTTGTGCCTTTGGCCTCTCAGAAAAGAGCTAATTGTGGAGCCCTATTTATAGAACACTTTTCGGGTTAAATATATTAAAAACTTTAATCTATCCTTACTGATATTAGTTTCTTTCTCATTCTAGGTAATTTGATTTTGACGATGTGCGCATAGCAATATTCCAAATATTCCAGCTGTAGCTGAAAGAAGAACATAAATTTGCTCAAATTATAAGAAAACTGCGACAACTATCCCCCCGCCTTTTTACTACCATAGATAAGGCGCTAACAAGCATACTATGGGAAAGGGTCAAGAGCAAAGGATATATATCACATATAAATCGACTTTGATAGCACGAATTGGGGCTTCCGATATTGCCCTACAAAACTCATATGGCTCTGCAAACTGATGTTGAACAACACCACCAGCGCAGAAAAAATTGGGCGTCATCACTGAGCTTCGAAAGTTTCAGAGAGGGCACAGCTATTAATAGACGTTATTGTACTTAATTAGCTTGTACATATCAATATACGCATATGTAAAGTACACTAGAGTAATAAGGGAATAATTTAAATTGTAAAAAAACATTTTATATATGAATTATTTATAATTAAATATTATCTGAACATAAAGGACGCGTTTCATTCATGGAAAAAGCGATTTGACAGAAGGTAACCGATACGGGTAACCGATAGGCCAGTTAGCCGTGTTGTTGTTGTTGCATATGTTTTGGTTAGCGATAACGAAAACATAATTGATGAAGTAATTTAAAAATGTAAATAACATCGAGCGAGAAGGAATGTCGAAAACACAATAGGTAAGAGCGAGAAAGCGAGTCACACGTACACTATTTTGAGAGAGCGCATGTGTTACTTTTTTCATGACAGCAATGCAAAAGTCATTAAGACGATAATTGGTGAACAAGTTATTGGTGACGATTAAGTAATCGATTAGGTAACGGGTACCTATCTTGTAGGGAAATTGTTGAACCTTGACAAGTTGAACAAGGTGTATTGCCCACCACTCATGTCAACTTACACTGAAAATATTTTCATACTACGACTGTATACATTCAAGTATTGTATGCATTCTGAATTAATAAAAGTAAGTTTTTTACCTTGTAATAAATAAGGCACTACTCTTTTCCAATTAGAACTAAATATATTTAAGATGAATAAAAATATAAAGATGGAGCGCAATTAATTGACTATAAATTGATAAGTTGACTACTTTTCTGCTAATTTTATATTTTTATTTCTCATAAATATTAATACATTTTCTATGTCAAAATTTTAAATTCAGCAAGAATATGTCTTTATATGGGGACACATTTTTCTTTCCATTTATGTATGTATATAAAGGAAATGATTTTTATTTTTATTTTTCCTTAAATTCCGCAACTTTTCCCGATTTCTCACTGTGTATATATATATTTGTAGATAAAAGAACTGGTTGCGCCAACGCAAAGAGAGCAAATCAACGATTTTGCTTTTTCCCTTGCTTTTGTTGAAGATTGTGCAAACGAAGGGATTTGGGAACCAATGCCTAACTAAGGGATTGACTTTTTGTACTTATAAAAGCAAGCTAGCTATGTGGTGGGCATAGCGCTGGCGAAAACAGCAAGTTTCACCACCAAAGCTACGAATATGCGCAAAATTTGTACCTAGTGAGTGACGCTGGCGAGCATGATACTGCTATAACGGCATAAATACATATGCATATACACATTTACCGTTTGAAAAAAACGGTAACTGAAAATACGCAGTTTTGCTTTGCATACAAATTTCAGGGACATACGTGCTTTGAGGCCCATTAATTTTTTGAAAAATCCCTCGTTGTTGTGCTCCAGAAATGACGCTTTTCCTTATTTTTATGTTATGTGATCCCCCGTTGGACGTGGCAAATTCTTGCGGTGGCGCCTTAGTTGTTTTTCTTTAGTCTACGTAAACTTTAACTAGCTATGTGTGCAAATGAAAATGTATAAACGATTATTTGTTGCCGTATATAGCTACATTTGTACATCAGCGCCTGGGTAGAAAAAAAGTTCCACTACGCATACCCAAAAAAATAGTTTTCGAGCCTGCGAAATTTCAGTTTTTTTACTTTTTTTCGACTTTGATTTTTAAGGATTTTTCATGACCTTCTAAAAAAATTTTCATTTGATTGTAAATTTTCATGTCCGACCCAAAACAGGGTATAAATATGAAAATTTATATACTATGCAACACTGGAAGCAATTCCAATGCCGAATTCGAAGTTCCATTTACAGCAGGGATGCTTGTAAAGGAAATTTTTGCAGGGATGCATGGGTGCATGAACGAAAGTCACGCGAAGGCTTTAAGTGAGCGTAAGTCACTTAAAACACTTGTTACGTATTCATAGTCGAAACCGAGTAGATAAACAAGCCCAGTCACAGGATTTTAGCGCAAATTTCAACTGTAAAAAAAGCTGCAACTAAATTCAAGTACCGACCCAACTTTGAGCATATGAACGTCTTTATCAAATACGTATCCGAATAGATAGAGTGGTCCTTTGTTCGCCTCTTTTGCTCTTTCCAGGTACCCACATCATATGATATCTGTGTAATCGAGGAGTGCATCACGTAGCTGGTTCACCATCGGGGTATTGTTATTGGCGTTTAAAACTCGTTCTATTGCCGATGTTTAGGCAGAATGCCTAACTTTTCCGTATCTGATTGCGACCCCCCTAATGCAACTCGATTCTCGATTTAATTTCCAGCCACCCACACCATCACCGCCACATGCATGTCGGCGTTTATGTGCGAGTGACTTTCCCATCCAAACGGAGGATTTTGTCGGGCCAACGGCCCAACAGCCATTCTGTACACATCTGCCGCCAGCGACCTCTGCCCTTTATCATTGCGATTTATCAAGGTAATATTGTTCTCCTGTATATTTCTTATTAACGCAATAAAGCATATCCATTATAACGGGAAATCTCGTCTGATCTTATTTTCTCTTCCAAACCCACCCCGTTCATTGAGATCGACCCGGTGCGCCCACCTCTCGCAAGGATCAGACGCATCCGAGCCGAACATTGGTCCTATATCACCAGGAATTTGAAATACAGCACCTAAATTACAGTCCACATCGACGATATAATATCAGCCTACACAGCACGAAATTGTCACAAGAATTTATCTGGGAAATTACTAGCCAGTCAACCGTTGGACCACCAAAAACAAAACTGAAAGGTTATATTATATTTTATATCAACGTGCAAAAACCGAGCAAGCATTACGGCCAAACCATCTGCAACATCAGAAGTAATCTTGCCAAATCAGCACCAGAATACAAATCACCACAAAAAAGTCAAAAGTAAGTGCAATATTTCTTGCCACAAGTTTTTTTTTTGTTATCATAAAAAATAAACAAAAACGGTGTAAAAAAGAAATATTCTCAGTGCCACACCCGTAGTGATTTGTGATCATTCACAAAAGGTGAAAAAAAGCAACAATAGAAAAAGAATTAGCAGCAATCCATTGGGCCATAACCTTCTTCAGACCATACGTCTATGGCAGAAAATTTCTAATTAAAACCTACCATCGCCCTTTAACATACCTTTTCTCGATGAAAGGCCCTTCATCTAAATTAACACGAGTAAGACTCGAACTAGAAGAATATGATTTTGAAGTGGAGTACATTGCCGGAAAAGAAAACCACGTCGCGGACGCATTGTCTCGCATTAATATAACAAATTTAAAAGAAATATCAGTGGAAACATGCAAAATAATGAAAGTCACAACTATATCAACAGCTAAAAATATAAAACATAATGTTAAAACAAGTAAGGAAGGCTAATTTCGGGTGTAACTGAACATTACATACTCCCGAACATTATAGCTCTCAATATGGAGACAAAAAAAGGGAAAATCACCATGTAGGAAAATTAACCTGGGTAACCCTGGAATGTGGTTGTATGACATGTGTATCAAATGGAAGGTATTAAAGAGTATTTTAATAGAGAGTAGGCCATAGTTCTATGGATGGACGCCATTTAGGGATATCGCCATAAAGGTGGACCAGGGCTGACTCTAGAATTTGTTTGTATGATATAGGTATCAAATGAAAGGTGTTAATGTGTATTTTAAGAGGGAGTGTGCCTTAGTTGTATATGTGAAGGCGTTTTCGAGATATCGCCATAAAGGTGGGCCAGGGGTGACTCTAGAATGTGTTTGTACGGTATGGGTATCAAATGAAAGGTGTTACTGAGCATTTTAAGAGGGAGTGGGCCTTAGGTCTATAGGTGGACGCCTTTTCGGGATATCGCCATAAAGGTGGGCCAGGAGTGACTCTAGAATGTGCTTGTACGATATCGGTATCAAATGAAAGGTGTTAGTGAGTATTTTAAAAGAGAATGGGCCTTAGTTCTATAGGTGAACGCCTTTTCGAGATATGGTCATAAAGGTGGACCAGGGGTGACTCTAGAATATGTTTGTACGATATGGGTATTAAATGAAAGGTGTTAATGAGTATTTTAAAAGGGCGTGAAGCTTAGTTCTATAGGTGGACGCCTTTTCGGGATATCGCCATAAAGGTGGGCCAGGAGTGACTCTAGAATGTGCTTGTACGATATCGGTATCAAATGAAAGGTATTAATGAGGGTTTTAAAAGCGAGTGGCCCTTAGATGTATATGTGAAGGCGTTTTCGCGATATCGACCAAAATGTGGACCAGGGTGATCCAGAAAATCATCTGTCGGGTACCGCTAATTTATTTATATATGCAATACCACGAACAATATTCCTGCCAAGATTCCAAGGGCTGTTGATTTCGCCCTGTAAAACTTTTTCATCTTCTTCGACTTAATATGGTAGGTGTCACACCCATTTTACAAAGTTTTTTCTAAAGTTATATCTTGCGTCAATAAACCAATCAAATTACCATGTTTCATCCCTTTTTTCGTATTTGGTATAGATTTATGGCAATTTTTTCATTTTTCGTAATTTTCGATATCGAAAACGTGGTCGTGGTTATAGTGGGATTTCGGCCATTTTTTATACCAAGATAAAGTGAGTTCAGATAAGTACGTGGACTAAGTTTAGTAAAGATATATCGATTTTTGCTCAAGTTATCATGTTAACGGCCGAGCGGAAGGACAGACGGTGAACTGTGTATAAAACCTGGGCGTAGCTTCAACCGATTTCGCCCATTTTCACAGAAAACAGATACCGTCATAGAATCTATTCCCCTGCCAAATTTAAGAAGGATTGGTAAATTTTTGTTCGACTTATGGCATTAAAAGTATTCTAGACAAACTAAATGAAAATGGGCGGAGCTACACCCATTTTGAAATTTCATTTTACTTTTGTATTTTGTTGCATCATGTCATTACTGGAGTTGAATGCTGACTTAATTTACTTATATACAGCAAAGATATTAAATTTTTTGTTAAAATTTGACTTTAAAAAATATTTTTTTTAAAAAGTGGGCGTGTTCTTAATCCGATTTTGCTAATTTTTATTCAGCACATATATAGTAATAGTAGTAACGTCCCTGCCAAATTTTATCATGATATCTTCAACGACTGCCAAATTACAGCTTGCAAAACTTTTAAATTACCTTCTTTTAAAAGTGGGCGGTGCCACGCCCGTTGTCCAAAATCTTACCAATTTTCTATTCTGCGTCATGAGTTCAACCCATCTACCAAGTTTCATCGCTTTGCCCGTCTTTGGCAATGAATTATCGCATTTTTTCGGTTTTTCGAAATTTTCGATATCGAAAAAGTGGGCGTGGTTATAGTCCGATATCGTTCATTTTAAATAGCGATCTGAGATGAGTGCCCAGGAACCTACATACCAAATTTCATCAAGATACCTCAAAATTTACTCAAGTTATCGTGTTAACGGACAGACGGACGGACGGACGGACATGGCTAAATCAAATCTATACTGATGATTTTGATATATGGAAGTCTATATCTATCTCGATTCCTTTATACCTGTACAACCAACCAATATCCAATCAAAGTTAATATACTCTGTGAGCTCTGCTCAACTGTGTATAATTAAAGAAAGTCACGCTGAGAACCCCAAAATATACGAAGCGATAAATAAATTTGAAGTAAAAAGACTAGACGAGCTCGTTTTCAATTCTTTGAAATTCTATTTCAAAAAAGGAAAGAAAATTTGTAGCGATTTTGATACAAGCAACCTAATTTTTGAGGATAAGATTGACTTAGGACAATTCTTTACCAGGCTCGAAAAGAAGCCGGCAATTTAGGCCTTGTGCGAATACAGTTGTCCTTAGGGGAAAAATTGTTTAAAAGAAATTATACTGCAGTAGGAAAATTAATTGAAATAGGAAACAAGGTTCTCAAAAAACGATCAATTGCACTAACCCCAGAGGTTATATACGTGAGTAATCCCGGGAAAATTAAAGAAATTCCGCAGAAATATCATGACGATCCTATTAGTGGTGGCCACCCAGGAATAAATCGAATGACAAATAAGATCAAGCAGAAATATAGCTGGCTAAACATGAAAAATGACGTAAGAAAAAAAGGCTTATAAATGCCTTAATAGCATAAGAAATGAAACTGTGTTGAAGCATCTCACGATAATATTACAGTCGTTGAATAACATAGGCAAAGCTATACAAGGGGTAAGTAACCTATTAACAGACCATCATCAGCTAGAATCACACCAAAATTTTTTCCAGTGTTAGGGATAAACTCGTATCCTCACTAGCAAGATATAATATAGAGGCAACCGTCCCAATCACATTTAAAAACGTAATAGACACAGACTTAAGTACCCTCTTGGAATCTCGATCAAATTTAGAGTACACTCCGAAAATTGAAACCCAACACAAAAATTTCCAAACAGAAAATTTGCAACCTAACAAGATGGCGAAAGAACAGTACAATTTTTAAAAACGGCTTCGTCAATTCTGCCTGGGTTTGATGGTAATCCTGAAAACTTAGATGGTTTCTTAGACGCACTAGATATCCTAGAACAAATTAAAGATACTCACGAGACCATAGCAGTATCCATGATAAAAACAAAGCTGAAGGGTTAGAAACCTTTTGAGCACTGAAGATTCAATACTAGCAATAAAACAAAAATTGAGCTCAGCAATTAAAGGTGAATCGGTAGAGGGTTTGACGGCAAAACTCTTAAACGTACAACAGCTCAGTAAAACAGCTAATCAGTGCACTGCAGAAATCGAAAAATTAACAAAATCGTTAGAAGGTGCTTACATATCTGATGGTCTTGCACCTGATGTGGCAACCAAATATGCCACACAATCAGCTGTAAAGGCTTTGTGTAAGAACTCGGCTAACGAAAGAGTTAAATTGTTAATTCATGCTGGAACGTTCACATCTATGAACGAGGCTATTTCAAAATTTACGAATAGCTGTACTGAAGTCACGGGTAACTCAAATACAGAATTACGCCTGACGCGCTCTCAAGGTAATTACATGAAAAACTTCCGAAGAAGCCACCAAAATAATAATTATCGGGGTAATCCAAACTGAAGATATTATAGTAACTCTAACCGGTATAATAATAATAATAATAGACAAAATAACAATTTCCCAAGACGCAATTTTGGAGGTCAGTCAAGATCATCCAATCAAAGTAACACGCGAAATCTCCGTAATATAAACCAACAGGGAAACTAGCAAACTCCACTCCAACAGTAAACTCCAAGGGTAATAAAGTATGTACATTCAACATGCATCTGACCAGCTACATATCTTCCAATACTACTCTAAATAATTCAACTCCAACGTTTCTGATAGATACAGGAGCGGATATCTCAATTATAAAGGAGTCAAATTGATAGTAATGTTACAATAAATAATTCACAGATCGCGGTTTTAAAAGGTATTGGCCGAGGCATAACAAGCACACTTGGAACAGTAAAAGCAGATCTAACAGATTTAATACGAAACAAATTTCACATAGTAGAAAATGATTTCCCTATCGCATGTGATGAAATTTTGGGACTCGATTTCATTAAAAAATATAACTGCATCTTAGATTATAATAAAAAGGGGGCAGCCTAATACTACGACCATATGATTACCCAGAAGATATAGTTATACAAATGACGAATAAACCAACAATCAATAGCTTTACAATAATTAGACAGGTTCATATCAACAGTAACAATAAGGAACTATTAATACCTCATCAAGAATTGACTGATGGCATTTTTGTAGCCAACACGACATTAAACTCAAATCAAGCTTTAATAAGAATAATAAATACAACAGATAAATATGCAATCATTCAAGATTATGATATCAAAACAGAAAATTTGGAAGATTATGTGATAATTGAAAATACACCTCACAATAAAACTAATAATAAAGAGAAATTAGAAAAATTGAATAAAAATTTCCCGCCATTCGCTAGTAAATCAACGGCTAAACTAAGCAAACTGCATCGATTAGTTTGCGTTGGCATAACGGGTGCGATGAGAACCGCCCCTGCTGACGCACTTAGTGCTTTAGTGAGAATACCTCCCTTCCCTATTCTGATAGAGAAAGAGGCCACACTAGGTGCACTAAAACTTCCAAATATTTCTGCGTTGAAGGAAGGAAATCTGATAGGGAATATGAAAGTAATAAGAAAATGCATAGGAAATCCCTCATTACAACTGCCTGACGTAATGTCCCCTAAGCTAAGAATCTCACGGAACTTTGAAGTGTCCTTTGTGAACAGGACCCACTGGGAAATAGGGAATCCTTATAACGACCCTGACTCAGAGGTCTGGTACACGGATGGATCGAAATTCGATGACGGAAGAACGGGATCTGGCATCTATGGGCCAAACTTCAAAAAGTCGATACCAATGGCATGTTGCCCCACCACATTTCAGGCAGAAATTCATGCAATAGAGGTCTGTGGTAGAGAATGTCTGCGGAGAGGCTCAACATCGAAGAGCATCTACATTATGTCGGACAGCCAGGCGGCACTGCGTGCCTTGCAATCCTACGCGGTTACATATAAGCTAGTGGATGAATGCTCTAGAATCCTTAATGCCCTGGGAGCCAAAAACAAGGTTTAGTTGGGATGGGTTCCCGGACATCAGGGACATGAAGGTAATGAACATGCAGATTACCTAGCAAAGCAGGGTGCTACATCAGCATTCTATGGTCCAGAGCCCTTTGGTGGACTTGCAAAAGCACACACCAGGGAAACTATAAGTAAACGGGAAACTAAAAAATTCAGACGTCACTGGATTGATTGCCTAGGGCAAAGGCAAGCCAAACTGTTTATACTTCCGGCAACGAAAGTATCAGCCAAACTCATTAACCTAAGCAGGGAGGACCTAAGAACTCTTACTGGGTACTACACGGGACACTGCGGTCTACGATATCACATAAGTAAATTAAATCTATCTGATACCCAAATTTGTTGATTCTGTAAGCTGGATGATGAAACGCCGGTTCACATTCTATGCGAATGTGTCGCTCTAGCTAGGCAGAGACTATCCCATCTAGGTGGTGGGACTCTTAACCCCTATGTGATATGAAGTAAAAAGCCTGAAGAGGTACTTAGATACATCAAGCGCCTCCAGATACAAAATTAGGCTGAAAGGTCTTGCACAATAGATCTGCACAAAGGTCGCAGTGCTTCCAGACCTATCTATATATATAAAAAGAAGTGTACATTTTGATTGTCGCTCCATAACTCGAGAACGGATAGAAAGATTGCCATGAAATTTTTAGGAAAGATACAGGAAGGAGAGATGATGGTTAGTTGATTTTGAAATCCCAAATCGGTTTAACCATTCTTGAGTTATGATTTTTTTTTAGAAAAAATTCAAAATTTGAAAAAAAAGTTTACATTTCGGTCCGACCTAACGAAAAAAATCGATCCAACCTATTCCAAGTTAATTTCATTGACATCGTACAAATGTTAGACAGATGAACCTGTCCAAATGCAAATGTTTATCAATCACTTTCTTCTGATGGTAACTATTGTTCATGCCTGCCTTTCCAACATATCTTCGTTAAGTTAATAATTTGCATACATACAAACACACACTCCCACTCATCGCACGCATTCATGCTTTTGTTGTACAAGGTAACGTCACCGTCTTCGCTTTTGTTTTTCGCTTTTTTTATCATTTTGCTATTATCGCATATTCCTCAATGCACTGCACTCCCACTCACTCCCACTCGCACTGCACTCCCAGTCCCACTGCAGCAACATAATGCACACTCACCTGCACTAATATTACTTTGCCTATATACTCTTCGCACTCATCGCTTATTTTGTCAACATTAAATAGCAGGACTTTTCCATGGAAAATTCCTAAACATAAATTCTGCTGCATATATTGAATTTTTTCTTAGCATGTAAGATCATTGAATTTGTAATCGTCAAAGAGTTACGACAAAATAAAGCCATATAAAAACCAAATTTCGTTTGCCTATTGATTTCGCATATATATAGATGTAGAAAACGCTCTACATTTCTCCAACTATTATTAATTTAAATAGTGATTTTAAGTGTGTTCATTGCAGGAAAACATAGTTAAAATAGATTTTTTCCATAATTTCATCATATGCATCAAAATGCCACCAACAAGGTGATCAACTATAGGTCGACGTACGCGTAATTCTACCTATAGATTTAATCATGTACAACAATTACGAAACGAACGTCGTCATAGATCGACAGATCCAAATCCATTAAATCCAGTATCGAACGGCACGACTTTCACGTCGTGCTGTGCAAGAGATGGAATACGCTGCTTTCGCTTACAATAGCGAAAATTCTTAAGTTGGAACGCCAAAAAATTTGTTTATCTTTGCACCGAACGAAAAAACCAAAAATACTGTGTAGCCACTTGTATTACAATAAGATACAATAATAAAATGTTTTAAGCGAAAATTTCACCAAATATGAGTACAAAATTCAATTCAATTTAGAGAACAATAAACTAAATTGTCAACAAACAAAACAGAAAAAATAACGCAACATTCAATCGATCTCGGGCGTTACAACGTACGCCAGGTAAAGCTAGTTAATAATAATAATAATAGTAAATCACTCAGAGTACAACAGCCCTATTTTATTGGTACCTAAAAAATCCCTTCCGGGTAAACAAGAAAAAAAGGTGGAGATTAGTTGTTGATTTCAGAAAAATAAATAAAAAATTTACAGCTGATAAATTCCCTTTGCCTGGAATAGATGATATTCTGGATCAATTAGGAAGAGCGAAATATTTATCATGCCTAGATTTAATGTCAGGATTTCATCAAATTGAACTCAGCCCAGAGTAAAGGGATATCACATCCTTTACAGCGGATAACGGTACTTATAGTTTCAAAAGATTGCCTTATGGCATCAAAGTAGTTCCAAACTCATTCCAGAGGACGATGACATTGGCATTTGCAGGTCTAAAACCATCACAAGCATTTTTATACATGGACGATTTAGTCGTATTGGGTTGCTCCGAAAAACATATGATACAAAATTTAAGAAATGTCTTTTCAACTTGCAGAAAATATTATTTAAAATTATATCCCGATAAATGTTCAATCTTCAGTCAAGAAGTTACTTATCTTGGACATAAACTTAAAATTGTTCAAAATTTCCCAACTCCCAAAAATGCCGATGAAGCAAAAAGATTTGTCGCATTTCGTAATTATTAGAGAAGATTCATACCAAATTTTGCGGAATACGCTAGGACACTAAAAAGGCTTATTAAGAAAAACTTCATTTTCAATTGGGCAGACGACTGCGAAAAATTTTTTAACTACCTAAAAAATGCATTAATTAGTCCAAATATGCTACAATATCCCGATTTTGATAGAGAGTTCTGTAGTACAACTGACGCAAGTGGTTATGCTTGCGGTGCTGTGCTAAGCCAAGAGTATGAAGGAAAACAATTACCAATTGCCTATGCCTCAAGATCATTTACAAAAGGCGAAATAAATAAAGCCATGATCGGAAAAGAATTGGCGGCCATACATTGGGCCATTATATATTTTAGACCATATGTTTATGGCAGAAAATTCACAGTGAAAACAGATCATCGACCCTTAATATATTTATTTTCAATGAAAAACCCTTCATCTAAATTAACTAGAATTCGAATAGATTTGGAAGAGCATGACTTTGGAGTGGAGTACATAGCTGGAAAAGAAAATTACGTGGCAGACGCTCTGTCACGAATAGATATCAATGATTTGAAAGAAATGTCAGTACAGGCATGTAAAATAATGAAAGTTACGACAAGATCGGAAACTAAAAAGAATTCCTGTAATAACAGTAGCATAAAATTAAAGAAAAAACAACTTTTTTAAAAATAAGCTTTTATTATTTTGGTTAATAAAATTAACTAAAAAGTAAACAATAAATTGACTCTAAAGAAATATAACACTTTATAAGTTCATTGTAAGCTTAAACGATAATTAGGCTTTTTCGTCTGCGACAAAAAAATTCTATATTGTACATAATTATATATTTTTAACATTAAAACTTTACACCTAAATTATTAAATCTTACAGTTTATATCACAGTCCTAATTGTTCTAATAAAAAACGTGTTAAATTTTGATCGTATAATTAAGAACATTTAGGATCTCATTTTCTTGCTATCGCAATGTAACACGCTTTTATTAGAACAATTAGGACTGTGATATAAACTGTAAGATTTAATAATTTAGGTGTAAAGTTTTAATGTTAAAAATATATAATTATGTACAATATAGAATTTTTTTGTCGCAGACGAAAAAGCCTAATTATCGTTTAAGCTTACAATGAACTTATAAAGTGTTATATTTCTTTAGAGTCAATTTATTGTTTACTTTTTAGTTAATTTTATTAACCAAAATAATAAAAGCTTATTTTTAAAAAAGTTTTTTTTTCTTTAATTTTATTTTTTACTTTTTAGTTCGTTTTATTAACAAGTAATAGAAGCTTGTTCTTAGAAAAGCTTTAAATATAAGTTTAGGGGGTGAAACAAAAACACATATTTCAGTTACATCTGCGTATAATGCGTATTGGAATTTATTAGTACACATTTTATGCGCAGCAACTTCAGAGGTGTATTTAAAGTTTAAAGCATTGTAAATATAAGTATTGAAGTCATGAGCCTGGGCATTCGCGCAATTTTAGTGATGTAAATTGCATGGCGCCAGCGCCAATGCGGTGCCAGCTCAATGGTAGCTCATTGACGAAATTACTCCAAGCGAATTTTTGACGCTTCTTAGTAGTGAGTGCGTAGTACATTTTACTTGCGCTCTTGAGTGAAACGACTTTTGTGTGTCAGGCACGAGTTTGGTGTTATTGGCGCTACTGGCAATGATGACACTGAGCTGTTGACGGTAGCGCTGGTAGTTCAGATTTTGAATCAGAGAAAGGATTGATGACCCGTGTGAATTATTATGGCTTTGGCCGTGTAAATTATTATGGTGTATTTGTATATTTTAGATTTAATGCACAATTAATATTTGTGTGTTTGAGCGGCCAAATAATAACAGTAGTATTGCTAAAGTGCTGCTTAGTTGATGGAATGTCGCTAATTTCCTAGCGATGATCAGCAGATTGTCAATATTTCGTTCAACGGACGCGCGAAATTGCCACATCTGCTCAAATTTTCCAAGATTTTCCATTCTTGATTTAACTTAAGCTGTTATGCCAATATTTTTCAGCCAGCTTTTTTCAAATAGGTAATTTTTCCAAAAGCAAAATAAATTACAGAAAAGATTACAGAGTTAAACAGCCTTAAAAATTCAGCTATGTTGGTTATACACAGAAATACAACAGAGGGTTGTGTCACCGCTTTTCGCAAGCGTTGAGATTCACCACGCGTAACACGCGTGATTCACCACGTCTAAATATCTCAATCCACGGATAGGTACCGGCGGGTTTGTATGGGACTTAGGCTGTTATGCCAAAGTAAATACAAATCTTTACCGATAACTGTGTTATCGATTAATTTATCAAATTCTAACAAAGTAATATTGCATTGTCATCGGAGTTTTATATGTGTGCAAAATTTCAGCTCAATCGGACACCGGGAAGTGTATCAAATTTAACTTGCAAGATTCCATTACAGACAACAAAAGTGAAACTAAATAAAAGCTTATAAAAAATGAAGAGAAGAAAAGTCACAAAGAGAACCCTATAGTATATGAAGCGCTTAATAAATGTGAAGTAAAAAGACTGGTCCAGCTCGTTTTCGATCCTCCGAAATTATATTTCAAAGAAGGAAAGAAAATGTGTAGTGAAATGAATATAGATAATCAAATTGTTGAGGCGAAGATTAACCTAGATCAATTCTTTACCAGGTTTATGAAAGAAGGCGGCAATTTAAAAATAAATAAAATGCCGTTGTCCTTAGGAGAAAAATTGTTTAAGTATACTCGAGTAAACACATTTAAAGAAATTGGTACCAAAGTTCTCAGAAATTTAACTATTGCATTAATTCCGGAGATTGTCCATGTGACGGAAAATGATAAAATTAGAAAGAATCTTCAAATATATCACGATGATCCTTTTAATGCTGGCCACCCAGGAATCAATCGTACAACTAATAAAACTAGACAAAAATATTACTTACTTTCTTGTATTTCGGCCTTTTAGTTAATATATTCAAGGTATGTTTGAGCTCTAGGCCAATATATACATATGTTTATTAAAAGACAGCAAATGTGTTTAAACAATGTATATATATTTGTCAAATGGTTTGTCTTGCCAGTATTTCGACTTCAATCTGAAGATTACTTCAGCTGGAAAAGAAATATGAAGATTACTTCAGATTGAAGTCGAAATACTGGCAAGACAAACCATTTGACAAATATATATACATTGTTTAAACACATTTGCTGTCTTTTAATAAACATATGTATATATTGGCCTAGAGCTCAAACATACCTTGAATACAAAAATATTACTAGAAAAATATGAAAAATGATATAAGAAAACATATAAAGAAATGCGTAAATTGTAATAAAAATAAAATTAATAAAAATGTAAAAGAACCAATGATTTTGACTGAAACACCACCGAAGGCATTCTAAATAGTACAAATAGATACAATTGGACCATTACCGAGATCATTAAATGAAAATTGTTAAGTTTAACACAAATGAGAAGTTGCTTTCTTTATTTAAATTCAATGTAGATTTTTAAAGTATGTATTTTACAAATTGGTAGGTTATGCTGTAAATTGTAGTATGGCGAAAAGCAGAAGAAGAACAAGTGTTGATCGTGTTATTTGACAATTCTCTTCCGCAGCCAACACTTTATGCTTGAGTAGTTGCCACCCTTTGTGTTGAGAAAAAGGTTCGTGGGCGCGAACATCCCCCCCCCCCCCTTGAAAGATTAAAACTCTTTCAACCTTCACTGGCTCATCTGTTCAGCAGTGGGTAATGGACAAAGGCACACAAAAGGGCGACGCACACATCCTCGTATAGTGGAAATTTCCGCCACACGGGTCACTCCATCCGAACCAGGATTAAGGCGTTGTATCCTTCCAAGGCGCCAACAAAGCGGGGGTACATTGTCTTCTTGCAAGAGAATCATATCTCCGATATTGAGCGGCGCAGCATTAGTCTTCCATTTACAACGTTGCTGAAGTTCGACTATGTATTGACGTTGCCATCTCTGCCAGAAGTGGTGATGAATTTGCTGGATACGCTGATATCTCTGCATATGATTTATGTTGCAATTCTCGTACTTGGGTGCAGGCAATGCAGTGAGAGGCCGAACAATGAGAAAGTGTCCAGGGGTTAAGGCTTGAAAATCATTAGGTGAAGATGATAGAGGGCATAGTGGGCGGCTATTTAAAACAGACTCTACTTGCGCAAAAGGGGTACATAATTCCTCAAAGGTAAGGTGGGAATTTCCCATAACTGTCTTTATATGAAATTTGGCTGATTTTACTCCGGCTTCCCAAATTCCGCCAAAATAAAGAGCGCAAGCAGGCGAAAACAAAAAACTTGATACATTCATTACTTCCAAATTCAGACAAAGCATTTTTATTAGAATCGAAGAAACCGATTATTTCTCTTGCTCCCGCAACAAAATTACGTCCATTATCGCAGATTACCTCGGCAGGGATCCCTCGCCTAGAGACAAACCTTCGAAATGTTAATATGAAAGCATCTTTCGTCATGTCAGAAACGGCTTCTAGGTGAAAGCACTTAAATCTCAAACAAATGAAAATACATAGATAACATTTTACTACCTTTGAGCCGCGGCCCTTTTTGTTCAATGTACAAAATGGTCCTGCGAAATCTATCCCGACGGCTCTGAAGGGAAAATTGGTAGTAACACGTTGAGACAGCAAGTTACCCATGATGGGCGTAAGGGTTTTGCCTTGTAATCGTCTGCAGGTAACGCAATTGTGTGTAGTTTTTCTGGCTAGGTGTCTCCCATTTACGGGCCATATAAAGTCCCTGACTATGGATAACAATAGCTGGGGTCCTGCATGCAAATTGCGTCGGTGTTCGTAATCAAAAATCAACTTCGTGAGATGGTGAAACGAATGTAGCAAAATTGGATGTTTTTTGTCAAATGGGAATTCAGAAGCGGCTATGCGACCGCCTACTCTCATTAAATTTGTGTTTGTGTCATAAAATGGAGTCAATGATAAAATTGCAGATTTTGCACCTAGGGGTTTTCCTTTAGAGAGCAATCGGTATTCAGATGGAAAGGATTGTTGCTGCGCCAGACGGCACAAATATTGAAATGAGCTACTCAATTCTTCAACTTATAAGCTGCCTGTGATTCGGTTATTCGAGTTTTTTAGATTGTGAATAAATTTAAAGATATAAGCAAGCATATGTTCTAATTTTAAGAATTTTGAATAGTTTTCAAACTTTATAAGAGAATTTTCAGTAGCTACTTCACAGAGCATGGCTGTATGCTTGATTTTAGGAAAATTGTTCGAAGATGGTGATGGTTTACTTAATATAGGCCACGAATCTTCGGGTTCGATTAAAAATTTAGGACCGGACCACCAAATAGGCTTACTAGAAATAAGGTCTGGACTTATTCCCCTTGAAATGAGATCGGCAGGGTTAAGAAGAGTAGGAACATACCGCCAAGAAGTTACATCGGTTAAGTCGCTTATTTCGACAACCCTATTTGCAACGAATGCCTTTAGTGTTTGGGGGCTGGTGTTAAGCCATCCTAGTACTACGGTAGAGTCACACCAATGTACCTTACGACTTATTTCACAACGTACAGACTTTAATACGGCTTCGCACAATTTCGCTGCGAGCAAGCTTGCACAAAGCTCTAGCCTGGGTATGGTTGTCGGCTTAATAGGGGCTACCTTTGATTTCGAACATAGTAGCGCGACTGTTTCTTCGTTATGGCAATTTGTCGATTTGAGATAAATGAATGCCCCATAAGCATGCTGCGAAGCGTCACTGAATGAATGCAATTCTACCCAGATGGCATTATCACACATTGTGCGTCGAGGAATCCTAATCTCAAGAAGGGCCGATAACGCTAGAACAAATTTTTTCCAGGCGCTTTGTACTTCATTGGGAACTGAATCATCCCAATCGATTTTTTCGCTCCATAGCCTCTGTAGCAGTAATTTGCTTTGTATAATACATGGGCTTAGTAGGCCTAAGGGATCAAAGATCTTAAATAAGGAGGAGAGCATGGAGCGTTTATTTAATTGATCGGTGTATGTAGGAAATACCCTCTGAATGGGGAAAAATAATTCGTCTGTACTTGGTTCCCATCCTATTCCCAGTGTACTTGTAGATTCGCTAAACAAGAAGTTGCTTTCAGCTGAGGAAAATGCATGACTGGAGCTGGGTAAGTTACTTTTAAATTTTCTTAAATTGAAGCATCCTCGCTTTAAAGATTGTGTGACGGCTTGTTGAATGTAAATTAGCGTGTCTTCACTGTCACTTCCAGTGATTAGATCGTCAACCATAAAATCATGTTGGATAATGGTTTTGATGGTATCGTCTTCAAACTCTTCCCCTAATTGCCATAGACAGCGTGTACTAAGATGGCCATCCCGTATGTCAGGGTATTCAGCATGAGCGTTTTAATAAGCGCAGATTCATCCTCCCTCCAAAGGAGCATCTGCAATTTTCTGTCTGCCTCATTAACCAAAAATTGACGGTACATCTTTTCCACGTCTCCTGTCAGTAGGTACTTGTGTTGGCGAGCTCGGACTAACAGGGAAAAAAGACTATCCTGAAGATTTGGGCCTACCATGAAGAGGTCATTGATGGAATATCCAGACGATGTGGGAGCTGACCCGTCGTAGACAATCCTAATTTTGATGGATTCACTTTCGGCCTTGAATACGGCATGATGGCAAAAAAAATATGAAGACATAGACTTTTCTATTGTTGCTTTGGTAAGGTGACCTAACTCTGAGTATTCCTCTATGAAATTTACGTACTGAGATTTAATATCCGGCCTTTTGCGAAAGCGTTTTTCTAATTGTAGCAGACGCTTCTTGGCTAGATGGTAAGACTCGCCTAGACAGTCTGAAGTGTACTTTAGCGGCAACCCGACTGAAAACCTACCAGACTCTAAACGATGGGTATTGAATAGAAAATGTTCCTCGCATTCTCGTTCACTCCGGCTTAAAGTACAATAGCTAGGCTGGACCTCTTCCAACTCCCAAAACCTAGCTAATTGTTTGTTGATCGATTGAAAGCTTATTGAAGCATTCGCCTGGTGGCACTGAACATACCTGGACTTGGGCAGGACCTTATTATGTGTCGGACCTGAGATTAGCCAACCGAACTTGGAACTCCTTAGTTTAGGAACTTCACGGCTGAGAGAAGATTGCTTATCACCAATAACAGCCCAAAATATTTCGGCTCCGATTAGAAGGTCAATGGGGCTAAACTCATTGAAAGAAGGGTCTGCAAGTTGCATGGTCTTGGGTACTTGAAATTGTTTTGCATCTATGGTATATCTTGGAATATCACCCGTTAACTTAGGCAACACCAAAAACGATTGTGTGATCTTGAAGGGTTCGGTTAACGAAGTAAGGTGGGCGCTGCATGTTTCAATTAAGCCATTGGTTTCATTGTCCCCGATACCCACAATGTTTATAATATTTGAGCTGTTGGTTTGCAGTTCAAGTTTGTCCTTTAAAGACTGTGTTGTAAAGGACGATTGACTACCACAGTCCAACAGAGCCCTCACGTTTAAGGATTGATTTGTAAGAGGGTTCGATATATTAAATATAGCAGTGGATAACAAAACTTGTGAATAATCTTGATTAGACAAACTTGCTACGGTTTCAAGAGTGGCAATTTTGTTGGGACCTTTGTTTGAACTAGACGCTCCCTTAGACGGTGCATGTAAAAGGGTATTATGTCTGCCTTTACAATCGCGGCAGGGGCCTAGTCTGCAACTGTGCACCTTATGACCATACCGCAAACAATTGAGACATAATCGGAATTTGTTTGCCGTAGTTATTCGATCTTGCACACTTAGAGCTTTAAATTTTGCACAATCATAATTCGATGAAAACACGAATAGCATGAGTCCCCGCCTTTGTTATCATTGGAGTTCATGCACGCAAACGAATTTTTTTTTGGGTACTCGGATTTGCTAGTGGCTCCAAGGGGCTTGACGCCCTTGTTCGAATTGCTTGGCGTACGGTTTAAAGACTCTAAGACGTTTGCGCGATCGATCAAAAACCTTTGAAACTGTTTTAAATCAGGCATGTCACTTAGTGTGCCACGCCATTCCTCCCATTTGGTGTGAGTACGGCTATCTAACTTTGAACTCAAAATATGTGCGACTAACACATCCCACTGATCAGTAGGCTGACCCAAACTTGACAATGCGCGAAGGTTTTTAGTGATATGGTCTACCATAAATCGTAGGGATTTGTCAGATTCTCGATTCAATGGTTGTAAATTCAATAAGGAATTTAAAGGATGGGTTATAAGGTGGCGTTTATTGTCATAACGTTCGCATAGTAACTTCCATGCAGTGCCATAATTGGCATCGGATACCTCCAAATTGGCAACAACATTAGATGCATCGCCGGCTAGGTATGATAGGAGGTAATGAAATTTGAAAATGGCTGCTATGCGATTGTTGTTATGAATCAATGATACAAAGGTGTCTCGAAACTCAAGCCAGCGGAAATAAGATCCGTCAAATTTTCCAATCTGTATTTGGGGTAGTTTAAAATTTGCTCCTTGATGTTCATAAGGTGTAGCCGAGGAGTTATTCACAACCGGATGTTCATTTGCATCAGAATTACTTGAATCAAACTTTTGAACTAATGTTTGAGCAAGAGAAATGTTGGTTATGAATAGTTGTTCAATATAATCCCGCTCATCGATCTCGGCATCCAAATTGCTTGCATTTAGCACTTCTATCTGATTTTGCAAGTCCTCGAATCTGTTAGTTAACGACTCAAATCTACGTAGCCTAAGAGTTAACTCTGACACTTCAGTCGACGTTAAAGAATCTTTTGCCAGGAGCAGAGTAAGCGAATTTTTGAACTTTGTAATTTGTCCCTTTACTGAACTCCGTTTGGTGAACAAGTCTTGTAACTCTTGCGCATCTTTTAGATTTGTTTCGCTACCAGATTCCTTTTCTAAAGGCATTTTAGCTGCAAATCGACTAGCAATATATTCAATAAATTCACTAATATGCCTGTTATTAGCTCACCCTCCTCATAAGACTTAATCAGGGTAGCAATATTTCTCAATCTGCCTGTTATATGTACTTCACAATTAACTTATTCCGCTTTTTTGTGGGTTTAGCACAGTGGCAAGCAGTTAAGAAAAAAATTTAATGAAAACACGCAAGTAGAATCACTTTAAATATCTGGAATTTTAATAGGAAGGTGCATAGGAAGTTAAGAAAACAATTAGCTGCATTGGTCAGGCTGCGGAGGCTGCTTTGAGTTGATTACCGGCTGAAATTGATTGCAATGGCTGGCATTCCAAATAAGTGTTTCCTATTGTAGTTTTGATAGCGATGCTGACTGGCAATTCAATTTGTATGCAATAGCAACGTTATAGTCCTGTCACGGTCGCCACTTTTTGTGTTAAGTTTAACACAAATGAGAAGTTGCTTTCTTTATTTAAATTCAATGTAGATTTTTAAAGTATGTATTTACAAATTGGTAGGTTATGCTGTAAATTGTAGTATGGCGAAAAGCAGAAGAAGAACACGTGTTGATCGTGTTATTTGACAATTCTCTTCCGCAGCCTACACTTTATGCTTGAGTAGTTGCCACCCTTTGTGTTGAGAAAAAGGTTCATGGGCGCGAACAGAAATTAATACGCTGTTACTCTGATATGTGATTTGACTAAATACCTTGATGCAATTCTTATACAGAGCAAACGTGCAAAAACAGTAGCCAGAGCCATATTCGAAAATTTCATCTTAATTTACGGAAGTATGAAAACAATAATAAC
Organism: Eurosta solidaginis; assembly: GCF_040869045.1. Classification (NCBI taxonomy): domain Eukaryota; kingdom Metazoa; phylum Arthropoda; class Insecta; order Diptera; family Tephritidae; genus Eurosta; species Eurosta solidaginis. The sequence continues at coordinate 136,795,745 of NC_090324.1, forward strand.
GGATATGGGATCTGAATATAAAAATAGCTTGTTTGAGGAACTATGTAAGCTTCTCAATATTAAACACAAAGCATCTACGCCGTATCACCACCAAACTTTAGGCACTGTTGAACGTAGCCATAGAACTTTCAATGAATATGTGCGCTCTTACATATCCATTAACCAAGATGATTGGGATGAATATCTTAAATATTTTGCATATTGTTACAATACAACCCCATCTACAGTTCATTGTTATTGCCCGTTCGAACTAGTTTTTGGTAAAAAACCCCAGACTTACGAAATTTTACAAGAAAATTCGTTAAGCTAATTATACAGTTATGAGGCTTACGATAAAGAAATTAAATATAGGTTACAAATAGGATAGAGCCTTTAAATTAGTAAAAGAAGCTAAAGAAAAACAAAAGATTAGTTATGATAAAAAATATATACTATAAGGAAAAAAATATAGGAGATCCAGTGTTAGTTAAAAATGAAGCAGGCCACAAGTTAGATAGTAGATACAAAGAGCCCTATAAGGTAGAAAATACCGATAAAAATAATAATTTTACTCTAATACCCTATAAGGAAGAAAGCATAGATAGAGATAATAATAATTACGCTTTAAGAAATGAAAATAAGGACATTAGAATACACAAAAATAGACCTCAATTACTTAAATAAATACATTTTATCTCGAATTAAATGTTCACTTTACTTACTCATAAATTTCTACTAAATATGCACAAACAAACATATAAATCAAGAAAATTATTGTACACAAAATAGGCACAAATCATTAAAAATAAAATTATTTCATTTTTTACTATCATAAACATAACCCTATGCTTAAGCAAATGTTGAAAAGAAAAGCAAAAATACAAAGTAACAACAACAAAGTAAGAAAAATGTACCGCACTAATAAATATATTAACAAATAAAAATCTGAAATAAAAAAAATTAGCAAAAGCCATTAACATTCTATTTCACAATCGCGAACGATTCTTTTTGAAAATTGAGGTGTAATGTATCCAAAGTGAATGCATACATATCTGTAACCAAGAATTTGCTGACACCGCGTATACGCTTTCAGCAACTGCATTGAAGCAGCTTTCGAATGTGTGTACGAATGTGTAAGCGTACGCTTGGCTACATGACTTTTGTTAGGCTTAGTAAGAATGTAAGAATTATAATAAATATGTATATGTTTATGTAGTAACTAAGTAGCACATAAGAAATGAAAGAATTATAAAGTATAAATACACTGAAGTTTTTAAATAAAGAAGATTTGGTATTCGGCACTCGAGGGTGCCTCTACCCACAATAATAATTTTGTTGAACTTTTCTGATATCCGGCATTCAATGGTGCCTCTATCGAACTAAAACATTTGATACATTATACAATGATCGGAAATAAGGACTGGTTGTACGTGAATTCAGAATCAAACCCAGCAGATTTAGGCAGTCGAGGATTACCTGCATCTGAGTTGGTCAGCAATTCGTTGTGGTGACAGGGACCTTCTTGGCTGCAAAAAGACCCTTCCAAAAGGCCAACACAAGAAAGTGACTACTTCACCTCCGTAGAGGAAAAGAAGGCGAAGACCTGCGCAATGACAACCGTGAATACTACCGATATTCTTCAACGCTTTTCCGACCTACCTAGGGCTTTACGAGTGTTATCATACGTTATGAGGTTCTACCGAAGAACTCACCCCAAAACAAAAAATTCATTTCAGGTCAAGTCAACCAAAATCTCCCCTGATGAGATCAAAGCAGTAACTCAACTTGTCATTAAAATCTATCAGAAATAACGTTATAGTTCAGAATATAAAGATTTAAAGCCTGGAAATCCAATTGAAGGGAAAAGTGCAATACATTCACTTAATCCCTTTCTAGAACTAGATGGCCTCATTCGGGTAGGAGGGCGTCTGGGGGCTTCACAGAACTTAGCCTATAATGAACCCTCCGTTTATCTTCTACACAGGCTTGTCTCACCAATGCCCCAAGTAAAGCTTGCGGCCAAAGTATGTCCCCGTATTGGTGTACCTAAGTCACAATCGACGACTGAGGGATTATTGAATACACCTAGGTGCTTCAAGTATGATATGGATTCGAATGATCTGCAATAAATGTATCGAATAGCATTTCTGCTACTTTCTGATGCCGATGTGCACTGCCACACAACTGGACAATGAGCATAATCGTTTGCAAATAGTGGCAAGAGGGGCCGTATTAGGGAAAATACACTAATTTCCCTCAGAAATATCTGAACCTTTCGAAAATTCAGGAGTCACAAACTATTTCGGTTGGAATTGTAAACCATTTTGTGAGAGATGTGCTTCTTTGCGTTTTAGTTATTTTTTGACCACAAATTCAATCGATAACATTTTCTAAAACAACGAATGCATACTCAACAGCGTCTGATAATCTATCAGGGCGTTTCATAAACAAAACAAGAACCAAACTAACTCGTGTTCAGAACCTCTAATATGTAGCCAGTGTGGGAGTATTGCTTGGTTGTTTGTACAGTAAGAAGCAAGCTGTAGAATTACAGATGTGTCGCCAGGCCTGTGTTGTGAATGCGCTTGGTTACTTTTCAATTGCTTCGTGCTCACTAAGATTTGGCATTTCCTTTGCTTCCAGCATATCCACCCACAAGCATTTATAGGTTATTAAGTACCATTTCAAAGACAAACCTCAGTCGACTCTTTCAAAAAAATTACAAATTTATACCTACCACACGGACTTTCTGGTAGGTCAGCACGCCGTTTCGCTGTCGTTGTGAATGTTGAGACACCATCTACCAGAGAAGAGCACCATCAAAAAGTGGTCAAACCGACCAATTTTTGTAAAAATTGTTTTAGCAGCCTAGCATAATCCTCCGATGTATTTAATTGCTGCTTCCAATACACGATAACACGCATAAGCTTGGTTAAAGTCTTGTGAAACACTACTGTCGTCTGATCGATGGCGGATAACAAGTGACAGACGCTCGAAAATCCTTTTTAGACGCAACACGGGGCATATTAACGAAACAAGTAAAATGTTCAATGTTCTCTAGTGCAATATCGCGAGATAGCGTGTACTCTTGCTGGTAGCCCCGTTAATATTACTAAAAATAATAGAATTAGATTTTGGCAAAAATTGTACATTCGCAACAAATCACTTAGCAGCTTTACTGTCTTTTTTAGATTTTGATCTGGTATTTATGATCCAACATCGATTTAACTGCCTCAAATACCATTTCTATAAGTGACATATTATAGCAATGGCACATGAGGGTGCCTCATCCTCGCCTTGCGTCATAGGTTGATAGATTCCACGCATGGAAGAGAGACGAACGCGCTTCTCAGACGACCGGCGACAGTCCCAGCCCCACTTGTACGCAAGTTATGAAGATTACGCAGGTCACAATTCATTGGATTATTTATTGCCTTTTCCCTGAGGGAAAGCAGTAGCAAAGAACTTTTCACCGCAGTAGCAAACAACGTTTCAAATGCATTTTGTTGCAGTTTTATAGGTCACTAGTTTTAGGCATAACTAAAAGGTGCACCCACCATGATTCAATTGTGTTTTATTAAGTAGACACAAATCTTACATCTATAATTTTAGCAAAACTTACATAATATAGTAACTATATCTTAATTCTACAACATGTTTTTTGTTATCACAGATTTTTCGGTACTTTTATAGGTAGCTATTTCGGAGGAAAAAAACTACTATGAAAAATCCTCCGCTATAATAACCACCAAGATGTTCCTCACCAAACGCCTTGAACCCAAAACCTGGAAGAAAAATTTGGTCAGAATATGCTACACTTTACGGCAAATGACCTTTATTTAATTTGAGGCAGGGAAGTTTTTTTGATGTCAAAGTCGGTGTTACCACTTTGCCCCTTTAAGCCAAAGCTGATACCTATTTTTTATGGGGGGTCTGACTTTTGCCTTGGAAACCGGATCAGAGATTGACATCAATCACGGACTACTACCACAACAACAAAAAATGTCCACAAGGACTTAAATCTACATCGAAAATCCTACAATTGCATACCTCAGCTGTTACGGGATTTATACGGTGGTATGTGGTTTTTGGATGAGTCGAAACCACGAAGAATTACATCTTTACAAGCTGTAAACAATTTGATGCCATCTCCATTGAATCTGGTTTCTTTCGTATCACTGGAATCCGCTTTTTGGTGGCCTTTCCCATGGAGTAAACGGTTACGAACGTTCCAATTGGCTCACAACACTGCCAACTGCTTTACTTAGTTGTTCTCCAAGCATCACATAGACCTCGTAATCATCTTCAGCAAATTCAGAGACGATGTGATAAGTGCGAGTCCGCGCATATCATGAAAGTCTTTATACCTGCACTAGAGGAACCATAACACGTTCAGTGAGGAAAATCCCCTGGCTGGCAGTTTTGGTTGTTACATAGATGTAGAAATACTTACAAACCGATTGATCAACATCTGTGCGTAGCTGCTTCATAGACTGCAAATGAAAAGCCTGCATTATAAAACTCTTCTTGAAACTGGCAAAACTTTAAACAACTGCAATTCACATTGGCTACCCCTAATACAATTGTACTTCGCATTTTCAATTTACTAAACCTATCAGCTCACAACGTCAATGCTCTGTGGACGTGCATTGTATTTATCACGGATTTGCATATTACTGAAATGGTCATTTTGGTATGCAGTCGCTACTGCATCTTGTTCATTTTGTCCGGGTACAATTAGTTGAATTCAAAATAATTGTGGGGTTGATGCCACGGGCATAGTCTCCACCAACAGAGCTTGCGTGCATGCATTTCGTATATCAAAATTTACTATGGATTCGTAAAAGTTAAATCTGTTCCAAAATCTGATCGAACTTTAGAGCAGCTACAAGTCCGCAGCACAATTAAATTATTCTTCCACTCAAATCTAATCTGTTTTGCGGCTACGTTAAGCTATAGCGTCTATACTGTATCATCCTTTTTTATAGCCAATTCATCTGATTTCCCGCTATGCAAGCGAAAGTCGTGACGTCCCCAGTCCCGCAGTTCTCGTTGATTGCTTTTGTCAGGCACAAGTCAGACGGTGCAAAATATTTCCCGATATAATTTGAGCACCTCCTTGCGCAGCATGAACTGCTTCCAATTTAAAACTGTAAAATCACCCCCTGACTCCGAAAATCAATGTTATTTTTAATTCTATGGTAACATTTTTGAGATATTTACGAATAACCAATTGAGCAATTCCAAAAAGGTTTGAAATATGAAATTTATTACAACAATTAAGTGGAGGGAACCAACTTGCCATTCAGCGGACTGTTATATTTGTACTACAAACGTACTTGGGGTTGAAAAATCAAGAAAAGTAACCTATGAGAGCGTATCTACAGTGTCATTACCAGAAATAAATTCAACGGAAGCTACATTGCCAGAATCAAATATAAATTTAGTTCCGGCTCTAGTTTCATTGTCAACAGCAGTATCTGATTACGCGGCATCATGTTGTATTGGATTTCAGCCGGAAAACGAAAGAAACTCTTTGTCACAAGCATTACTAAATGCTTGGATAAGGGATTTGGAATTGTCAAAGGAAAAGGCCGAACTACACGCCTCTCGTATGCAACAATTTAAATTTGTTTCATCCGATGTTAAGGTAACATATTATAGAAATCGTCACGAACAATTTTCCAAGTACTGCACGAAAGAGGACAGTGTTTGTTACTGCAAAGACATTGCTGGTCTATATTGGTGAACCATATGATTCCAAAGAGTGGCGATTGTGCATAGATGGCAATAAATTAAGTTTAAAGGCCGTATTATTGCATATTGGCAACCAAAAGCCATCTCTCCCGATCGCGGATTCATTAAATACGAAGGAAACGTATGAGACAATGCAGAAATTGCTCAAATTAATCAAATACGAAGAACATGATTAGAAAATATGCGCCGATCTTAAAGTCGTAGCAATGCTATGTGGTCTACAAAGTGGATACACAAAATACTCTTGATTTCTATGCAAATGGGATAGCCGAGATGACAACACCACAACATCATAAAGGATTGGCCAGAACGAATCGAGTTTCAAGTTGGGGTGGATATCATAAAATACTCCCCACTTATAAAGAAGAAAAATTAATTCTACCTCCGCTCCACATCAAGCTCGGCCTTATCAAAAACTATGTCAAGGCTTTGGACAAAGAAGGCGAAGCTTTTCGTCATTTGAAGAAAATTTTTCCTGAGATTTCAGCAGCAAAAGTAAAGGAAGGGATTTTTGTGGGACCGCAAATAAGGAAAATGATGACCAATAACCATTTCAAAGAACTATCGTCACCAGTGGAGGCAGCATCGTGGGATTCTTATGAAAAGGTCGTGACTTCTTTTTTAGGCAAACACAAAAGCCCTGACTACGAGATCAAAAACTATGCGGAAATGGGTAAATAAAAAAAAATATTTAAGACCGTTTTCTCAGTTAACTTTAAAACCTATCTGCCCGATAAACAAAAAATTTGTATGAAAATTTTTAAATCTACATGAGAATATATAGCCTTAAATTTGAATTCATAGTTCAGTTCCGAACAAACAAGAACGAGAAAAATGTAAACAAAAAATTTGTTCTGAATTGAAAGATAAATCCAGCCTAAGAAAATTATATACTAAAGTGTCACTTATGTATTTATCTAATATACTTTTTTATTTTCTTTTAGGAGTAAATATGTCTTAAAAATTCATTTTCTACACTCCCATTTAAATTTTTTCCCGAAAAATCTTGGCGACGAAAGTGACGAGCATGGCGAAAGGTTTCACCAGCAAATGAAAATGATTGAAGGTCGGTATCAAGGATTCTGGAGTGTCGCTATGATGGGTGACTACTGTTGGTTTCTCATAAGAGAAACCGATCGTAATCTAAATAAGCGCCAAAACAAGACACATACATTTTTCAATTATAAAATAAGATCATAGAGTTAAGACAGAATCATATGTACATATGCTATTATTTGTAGGTTAGTTAAGTTTTATATATGGATATATTTATTTGAATGCTTATAACTTTTGTATTAGTCCATCGATTTGCTTAAATGAAAGCTTATTTTTTGTAATAAAACAGAGCTTAGAGAGAAAAAAAAATCTGCAAAAAAATAAAAAGTTTTCGAGATCCTTCCTCGCAAAGTACAAGTTTTTTTATATTTTTACAAAAAAAAATTAAAAAAATCTGTAATGATTGTTCGTTATCTTTGAATCTGCTGTGCACAGCAAAAAGTGTTGTATGCACAGTGATTCAGTGGACACCATTTTTTTTTTGTTTTTTTTTTTTTGTTTTTGAAAAAACGGTTATTACAAATAAATTAATGAAATTAAAAATAAAATTAAAGAAAAAATATTTTAAATAAGCTTTTACTATTGGTTAATAAAATTAATTAAAATGTTAATAAAATTAAAGAAAAAAAACTTTTAAAAATAAGCTTTTATTATTAGTTAATAAAATTATTTAAAAAGTAAAAAATAAATTGACTGTAAGGAATATCATGATTATATATTTTTAACATTAAAACTTTACACCTAAATTATTAAATCTTACAGTTTATATCACAGTCCTAATTGTTCTACTAAAAGCGTGTTACATTGTTATAGCAAAAAAAGGAGGTCCTAAATGTTCTTAATTATACCATCAAAATTTAACACGCTTTTATTAGAACAATTAGGACTGTGATATAAAATGTAATATTATATAATTTAGGTGTAAAGTTTTAGTGTTAAAAATATATAATTACGTACAATATGGAATTTTTTTGTCACAGACGAAGAAGCCTAATTATCGTTAAAGGTTACAATGAACTTATAAAGTGTTATATTTCTTTACAGTCAATTTATTTTTTACTTTTTAGTTAATTTTGTTAACCAATAATAAAAACTTATTTTTAAAAAAGTTTTTTTTCTTTAATTTTATTTACTTTTTAGTTAATTTTATTAATCAATAATAAAAGCTTATTTAATATATTTTTGTTTTTAATTTTATTTTTTACTTTTTAGTTAGTTTTATTAACCAATAATAGAAGCTTATTTTTTAAAAAGGTTTTTTTCTTTAATTTTTTTTATGTTCATTTTGTTCCCACGAGTATAAGACAAAAACGGTCCATCCCCCCAGAGGTACATTGTAGAGGGATAAGGGCTTCAGTACAACAGGGTTGACCGTGGTACCCTGAGGCGCAACGTTAGAGATATGAAATAGGTACACACCCTCATATCATTCAGCCCTCGGCATGTGCTCACCTTGGCATTGGGTCATAAATACTAATAATAAATCAGAAAAGATCCACATTCATAACCAACAAATTTTCTCTGTGGCGGAGGTCGGTATAAGGTAACTTTTTTGATACTCTAATATATCCGCAGCAATTTGAGTATGAGTACGTATAAAGCAACCAAGCGCAGCTAGTCTGATCTATTCGTTTACATACACAAATTGATGTGTAGGTATAAGCTATGATGCATATGGATACAAGCGACAACGGGGTCTCACGAACTATTCTCGTGTTTGGTCTGCTTTCGTATGAAATTTTAATAGAAATACGAGGCAAAAGTTTGCTTCGATGGGTGAATTTCAAAGCGCAACTGCTAGCTCAGCTAGTCAGTTATCAGCTGAGTGAAAGAAATTGTGCTTTTGAAACGATACGTTGAGCCAACTGTCAACAACCTATCGATAAAAACGTTGAGTGAATGGAGCGGAAAATTGTTATTTATTTATTTAGTTATGCTCACTAATTTGTCATAAAGTTGCAACTGTGCGTTCCAAGAAGTTATCACTAATCAACTTCGCCAGCAGTTGTGCTTTTGGAATGCGCCCCATGCTTTGTTCAACTCATTCAAATGAATTAGTATATATGTGCATACACATGGTCGCGTGTTCTTGCAACAACAAAACGTTAAATACATACATACATACATATGAATATACAGGTTTTCGAGAAAACATATCGTATGTGTTTGCCAAAAGTGGCTTTAATTCGGATATCAGCATCTTCGGTTGTCAGATCTATCGCGTTCAACGCTAACGCGGTGTCAGGATGAAAAAGACCCTCAACCAAATTACTGATACGAATCGCTACGTTTAAATAACCCTGACTTAGTATGAGTACACGATTTTTATATCATGATCCGAATATATTAGGGCATATTCATAATCGAAATAAAATGTGACTAAGTTAGTTGAAGCATTTTTGAAAGAGAGCACATATAAAATTGTGTCAAACAGTGTTGACTAACTTAAAATCATATTCTATTGTAACTTTGCCTATGTCACGTTCAGTTACAACTCATTGCAGATCTCTGCTCTGTGGGTTAAATCTGTTTTAAAATAAAATTCCAAATTTCGCTTAGCTAAAATTCCATCGCCAAAAATCTGCAAAATAAAATCAAGTGCGCAGAAAAGTATGCGACATTTAGCGATAACAGCCTAACTCCTACGTTCGTTGTATACACAAACAACGCGAAGTTACCTGCGTTCTTGAGCCGCTGTAGTTTACTCACCATCCCTCTAAAGAAAGAACATGGAAGTAAGCGAGGGATTCACCACGTAGTAAGAAAAATTTCTCATATAAAATGGCATGGTGAATACCATACCCGCGTAGTAACCGCAGGGAATTGCTACAGCGGTTCGTGTCCGTGGTTCTCGCATTTCGTTAATATGCAATATAAATATCTATGAGAACCATCAGCATACTTAAGTTTGATAATGAAATTGGAAGATTTACAAACATACATACAAGCGGCGCAAAAGATAAAATAGGATTAATAATTACACTGGACCACGAATTTCAACTTTTTCTCTTTATATGAAACGCCGTTATGAAATTCGTATGTAAAATCACCCCCTAATTTTGAAAATGAGTTCATTTTTGATTCTATGGTACCGTTTTTGAGATTTTGCAATTTACCGTTATTCGAAAAAACCAAAAAGACGGCTCCCTTTAATTACGTATATCTCACGAATGGGTCAAGCAATTTTTTTTTGCTCAACCAGATAGTTTTCGAGATATTAGCTTATCATTTCAGATTTTTGTTTTTTTTTTTTATGAAAAAATATGAAAAAAATTACTTTTGCGAGGGCAGCATTCCAAAACCACAACTTTTTTTCCAGGTATTTTTTCTTTACGTACAGCTCTGTTTAATTAGAAAAAAGATAAGCTATCATCGAAGAAAATCGATGCAAAACTACGTAAGTTATACGCGATCAAATAAAAATACCCAGGTTGCGCAACTTCAATGTATGTATACACTAGCAGACCCATCAGACGTTGTTCTGCCCTAAATTTGGTCTATCTGCATACATATTAATAAGCTTTTTCTCTCTAACTCTGCCCTCCCCTCTTCACGTCTTCTTAACCCTCCTGTTACATTCCGGGACCTTTTTTGTTGAATTTTATCATATCTGCTAATATTAACAACATTTCACAATTTCCTTTCATGACTTTGTGTACTGACATAAATCAAATAGAACGGAGCCTTTCCGATACTGGGCCACCTTGGGAAATATTAATGGCCTTACCACAGTAAGGGGCGCTGCTGTGGCGGCCGGTTCTTTCCCCGTATATAATACTGGACCGCTGAGCCCGCCTTTTCGGGTAGGTGGTCGTACGACCAAGATGAACTACTCATTACCTGATTGTAATAAGGACGATGTAAAGAGGACGCCATTATGAAATTCCTATGTAAAATCACCCCCTGACTCCGAAAATCAATGTTATTTTTAATTCTATGGTAACATTTTTGAGATATTTGCGAATAACCAATTGAGCAATTCCAAAAAGGTTTGAAATATGAAATTTATTACACCAATGAAGTGGAGGGAACCAACTTGCCATTCAACGGACTGTTATATTTGTACTACAAAAGTACTTGGGGTTGGAAAGTCAAGAAAAGTAACCTATGCGAGCGCATCTACAGTGTCATTACCAGAAATAAATTCAACGGAAGCTACATTGCCAGAATCAAATATAAATTTAGTTCCGGCTCTAGTTTCATTGTCAACAGCAGTATCTGATTACGCGGCATCATGTTGTATTGGATTTCAGCCGGAAAACGAAAGAAACTATTTGTCACAAGCATTACTCAATGCTTGGATAAGTGATTTGGAATTGTCAAAGGAAAAGGCCGAACTACACGCTTCTCGTATGCAACAATTTAAATTTGTTTCATCCGATGTTATGGTAACATATTATAGAAATCGTCACGAACAATTTTCCAAGTACTGCACGAAGGAGGACAGTGTTTGTTACTGCAAAGATATTGCTGGTCTATTCAAACAGTTTGGTGAACCATATGATTCAAAAGAGTGGCGATTGTGCATAGATGGTAATAAATTATATTGGCAACCAAAAGCCATCTCTCCCGATCGCGGATTCAGTAAATACGAAGGAAACGTATGAGACAATGCAAAAATTGCTCAAATTAATCAAATACGAAGAACATGATTAGAAAATATGTGCCGATCTTAAAGTCGTAGAAATGCTATGTGGTCTACAAAGTGGATACACAAAATACTCTTGATTTCTATGCAAATGAGATAGCCGAGCTGACAACACCACAACATCATAAAGGATTGGCCAGAACGAATCGAGTTTCAAGTTGGGGTGGATATCATAAAATACTCCCCACTTATAAAGAAGAAAAAAATAATTCTACCTCCGCTCCACATCAAGATCGGCCTTATCAAAAACTTTGTCAAGGCTTTGGACAAAGAAGGCGAAGCTTTTCGTCATTTGAAGAAAATCTTTCCTTAGATTTCAGCAGCAAACGTAAAGGAAGGGATTTTTGTGGGACCGCAAATAAGGAAAATGATGACCAATAACCATTTCAAAGAACTACTGTCACCAGTGGAGGCAGCAGCGTGGGATTCTTTTGAAATAAGAAAAATGATGACCAATAAACATTTCAAAGAACTATCGTCACCAGTGGAGGCAGCATCGTGGGATTCTTATGAAAAGGTCGTTACTTCTTTTTTAGGCAAACACAAAAGTCTTAACTACGAGATCAAAAACTATGCGGAAATGGGTAAATAAAAAAACATATTTAAGACCGTTTTCTCAGTTAACTTTAAAACCTATCTGCCCGATAAACAAAAAATTTGTATGAAAATTTTTAAATCTACATGAGAATATATAGCCTTAAATTTGAATTCATAGTTCAGTTCCGAACAAACAAGAACGAGAAAAATGTAAACAAAAAATTTGTTCTGAATTGAAAGATAAATCCAGCCTAAGAAAATTATATACTAAAGTGTCACTTATGTATTTATCTAATATACTTTTTTATTTTCTTTTAGGAGTAAATATGTCTTAAAATTTCATTTTCTACACTCCCATTTAAATTTTTTCCCGAAAAATCTTGGCGACGAAAGTGACGAGCATGGCGAAAGGTTTCACCAGCAAATGAAAATGATTGAAGGTCGGTATCAAGGATTCTGGGATGTCGCTATGATGGGTGACTACTGTTGGTTTCTCATAAGAGAAACCGATCCTAATCTAAATAAGCGCCAAAACAAGACACATACATTTTTCAATTATAAAATAAGATCATAGAGTTAAGACAGAATCATATGTACATATGCTATTATTTGTATGTTACTTAAGTTTTATATATGGATATATTTATTAGAATGCTTATAACTTTTTTATTAGTCCATCGATTTTGTTAAATGAAAGCTTATTTTTTGTAATAAAACAGAGCTTAGAGAGAAAAAAGAATCTGCAAAAAAATAAAAAGTTTTCGAGATCCTTCCTCGCAAAGTACAAGTTTTTTTATATTTTTACAAAAAAAAATTGAAAAAAGCTGTAATGATTGTTCGTTATCTTTGAATCTGCTGGGCACAGCAAAAAGTGTTGTATGCACAGTGATTCAGTGGACACCATTTTTTTTTTTTTTTTTTTTTTTTGAAAAAACGGTTATTACAAATAAATTAATGAAATTAAAAATAAAATTAAAGAAAAAAATTTTAAATAAGCTTTTACTATTGGTTAATAAAATTAATTAAAAAGTTAATAAAATTAAAGAAAAAAACTTTTAAAAATAAGCTTTTATTATTAGTTAATAAAATTAATTAAAAAGTAAAAAATAAATTGACTGTAAGAAATATCATGATTATATATTTTTAACATTAAAACTTTACACCTAAATTATTAAATCTTACAGTTTATATCACAGTCCTAATTGTTCTACTAAAAGCGTGTTACATTGTTATAGCAAAAAAAGGAGGTCCTAAATGTTCTTAATTATACCATCAAAATTTAACACGCGTTTATTAGAACAATTAGTACTGTGATATAAACTGTAATATTTAATAATTTAGGTGTAAAGTTTTAGTGTTAAAAATATATAATTACGTACAATATGGAATTTTTTTGTCACAGACGAAGAAGCCTAATTATCGTTAAAGGTTACAATGAACTTATAAAGTGTTATATTTCTTTACAGTCAATTTATTTTTTACTTTTTAGTTAATTTTGTTAACCAATAATAAAAACTTATTTTTAAAAAAGTTTTTTTTCTTTAATTTTATTTACTTTTTAGATAATTTTATTAATCAATAATAAAAGCTTCTTTAATAAATTTTTTTTTAATTTTATTTTTTACTTTTTAGTTAGTTTTATTAACCAATAATAGAAGCTTATTTTTTAAAAAGGTTTTTTTCTTTAATTTTTTTTTGTGTTCATTTTGTTCCCACGAGTATAAGACAAAAACGGTCCATCCCCCCAGAGGTACATTGTAGAGGGATAAGGGCTTAAGTACAACAGGGTTGACCGTGGTGGTACCCTGAGGCGCAACGTTAGAGATATGAAATATGTATACACCCTCATATCATTCAGCCCTCGGCATGGCATTGGGTCATAAACACTAATAATAAATCAGAAAAGATCCACATTCATAACCAACAAATTTTCTCTGTGGCGGAGGTCGGTATAAGGTAAATTTTTTGATACTCTAATATATCCGCAGCAATTTGAGTATGAGTACGTATAAAGCAACCAGGCGCAGCTAGTCTGATCTATTCGTTTACATACAAAAATTGATGTGTAGGTATAATCTATGATGCATATGGATACAAGCGACAACGGGGTCTCACGAACTATTCTCGTGTTTGGTCTGCTTTCGTATGAAATTTTAATAGAAATACGAGGCAAAAGTTTGCTTCGATGGGTGAATTTCAAAGCGCAACTGCTGGCTCAGCTAGTCAGTTATCAGCTGAGTGAAAGAAATTGTGCTTTTGAAACGATACGTTGAGCCAACTGTCAACAACCTATCTATAAAAACGTTGAGTGAATGGAGCGGAAAATTGTTATTTATTTATTTAGTTATGCTCACTAATTTGTCATAAAGTTGCAACTGTGCGTTCCAAGAAGTTATCACTAATCAACTTCGCCAGCAGTTGTGCTTTTGGAATGCGCCCCATGCTTTGTTCAACTCATTCAAATGAATTAGTATATATGTGCATACACATGGTCGCGTGTTCTTGCAACAACAAAACGTTAAATACATACATACATACATATGAATATACAGGTTTTCGAGAAAACATATCGTATGTGTTTGCCAAAAGTGGCTTTAATTCGGATATCAGCATCTTCGGTTGTCAGATCTTTCGCGTTCAACGCTAACGCGGTGTCAGGATGAAAAAGACCATCAACCAAATTACTGATACGAATCGCTACGTTTAAATAACCCTGACTGAGTATGAGTACACGATTTTTATATCATGATCCGAATATATTAGGGCATATTCATAATCGAAATAAAATGTGACTAAGTTAGTTAAAGCATTTTTGAGAGAGAGCACATATAAAATTGTGTCAAACAGTGTTGATTAACTTAAAATCATATTCTATTGTAACTTTGCCTATGTCACGTTCAGTTACAACCCATTGCAGATCTCTGCTCTGTGGGTTAAATCTGTTTTAAAATAAAATTCCAACTTTCGCTTAGCTAAAATTCCATCGCCAAAAATCTGCAAAATAAAATCAAGTGCGCAGAAAAGTATGCAACATTTAGCGATAACAGCCTAACTCCTACGTTCGTTGTATACACAAACAACGCGAAGTTACCTGCGTTCTTGAGCCGCTGTAGTTTACTTACCATCCCTCTAAAGAAAGAACATGGAAGTAAGCGAGGGATTCACCACGTAGTAAGACAATTTTCTCATATAAAATGGCATGGTGAATACCATACCCGCGTAGTAACCGCAGGGAATTGCTACAGCGGTTCGTGTCCGTGGTTCTCGCATTTCGTTAATATGCAATATAAATATCTATGAGAACCATCAGCATACTTAAGTTTGATAATGAAATTGGAAGATTTACAAACATACATACAAGCGGCGCAAAAGATAAAATAGGATTAATAATTACACTGGACCACGAATTTCAACTTTTTCTCTTTATAAGAAACGCCGTTGTGAAATTCGTATGTAAAATCACCCCCTAATTTTGAAAATTCAGTTCATTTTTGATTCTATGGTACCGTTTTTGAGATATTTGCAATTTACCGTTATTCGAAAAAACCGAAAAGACGGCTCCCTTTAATTACGTATATCTCACGAATGGGTCAAGCAATTTTTTTTTGCTCAACCAGATAGTTTTCCAGATATTAGCTTATCATTTCAGCTCTGTTTAATTAGAAAAAAGATAAGCTATCATCGAAGAAAATCGATGCAAAACTACGTAAGTTATAAGCGACCAAATAAAAATACCCAGGTTACGCAACTTCAATGTATGTATACACTAGCAGACCCGTCAGACGTTGTTCTGCCCTAAATTTGGTCTATCTGCATACATATTAATAAGCTTTTTCTCTCTAACTCTGCCCTCCCCTCTTCACGTCTTCTTAACCTTCTTGTTACATTCCGGTCATTTCATGACCTTTTTTTGTTGAATTTTATCATATCTGCTAATATTAACAACATTTCACAATTTCCTTTCATGACTTTGTGTACTGACATAAATCAAATAGAACGGAGCCTTTCCGATACTGGGTCACCTTCGGAAATATTAATGGCCTTACCACAGTAAGGGGCGCTGCTGTGGCGGACGGTTCTTTCCCCGTATATAATACTGGACCGCTGAGCCCGCCTTGTCGGGTAGGTGGTCGTACGACCAAGATGAACGACTCGTTACCTGATTGTAATAAGGACGATGTAAAGAGGACGCCATTATGAAATTGCTATGTAAAATCACCCCCTGACTCCGAAAATCAATGTTATTTTTAATTCTATGGTAACATTTTTGAGATATTTAGGAATAACCAATTGAGCAATTTCAAAAAGTTTTGAAATATGAAATTTATTACACCAATGAAGTGGAGGGAACCAACTTGCCATTCAACGGACTGTTATATTTGTACTACAAAAGTACTTGGGGTTGGAAAGTCAAGAAAAGTAACCTATGCGAGCGTATCTACAGTGTCATTACCAGAAATAAATTCAACGGAAGCTACATTGCCAGAATCAAATATAAATTTAGTTCCGGCTCTAGTTTCATTGTCAACAGCAGTATCTGATTACACGGCATCATGTTGTATTGGATTTCAGCCGGATAACGAAAGAAACTCTTTGTCACAAGCATTACTCAATGCTTGGATAAGGGATTTGGAATTGTCAAAGGAAAAGGCCGAACTACACGCCTCTCGTATGCAACAATTTAAATTTGTTTCATCCGATGTTATGGTAACATATTATAGAAATCGTCATGAACAATTTTCCAAGTACTGCACGAAGGAGGACAGTGTTTGTTACTGCAAAGACATTGCTGGTCTATTCAAACAGTTTGGTGAACCATATGATTCAAAAGAGTGGCGATTGTGCATAGATGGTAATAAATTAAGTTTAAAGGCCGTATTATTGCATATTGGCAACCAAAAGCCATCTCTCCCGATCGCGGATTCAGTAAATACGAAGGAAACGTATGAGACAATGCAAAAATTGCTCAAATTAATCAAATACGAAGAACATGATTAGAAAATATGTGCCGATCTTAAAGTCGTAGAAATGCTATGTGGTCTACAAAGTGGATACACAAAATACTCTTGATTTCTATGCAAATGAGATAGCCGAGCTGACAACACCACAATATCATAAAGGATTGGCCAGAACGAATCGAGTTTCAAGTTGGGGTTGATATCATAAAATACTCCCCACTTATAAAGAAGAAAAAAATAATTCTACCTCCGCTCCACATCAAGATCGGCCTTATCAAAAACTTTGTCAAGGCTTTGGACAAAGAAGGCGAAGCTTTTCGTCATTTGAAGAAAATCTTTCCTGAGATTTCAGCAGCAAAAATATAGGAAGGAAGTTTTGTGGGACCGCAAATAAGGAAAATGATGACCAATAACCATTTCAAAGAACTATTGTCACCAGTGGAGGCAGCAGCGTGGGATTCTTTTGAAATAAGGAAAATGATGACCAATAACCATTTCAAAGAACTATCGTCACCAGTGGAGGCAGCACCGTGGGATTTTTATGAAAAGGTCGTTACTTCTTTTTTAGGCAAACACAAAAGTCCTAACTACGAGATCAAAAACTATGCGGAAATGGGTAAATAAAAAAACATATTTAAGACCGTTTTCTCAGTTAACTTTAAAACCTATCTGCCCGATAAACAAAAAATTTGTATGAAAATTTTTAAATCTACATGAGAATATATAGCCCTAAATTTGAATTCATAGTTCAGTTCCGAACAAACAAGAACGAGAAAAATGTAAACGAAAAATTTGTTCTGAATTGAAAGATAAATCCAGCCTAAGAAAATTATATACTAAAGTGTCACTTATGTATTTATCTAATATACTTTTTTATTTTCTTTTAGGAGTAAATATGTCTTAAATATTCATTTTCTACACTCCCATTTAAATTTTTTCCCGCAAAATCTTGGCGACGAAAGTGACGAGCATGGCGAAAGGTTCCACCAGCAAATGAAAATGATCGAAGGTCGGTATCAAGGATTCTGGGATGTCGCTATGATGGGTGACTACTGTTGGTTTCTCATAAGAGCAACCGATCCTAATCTAAATAAGCGCCAAAACAAGACACATACATTTTTCAATTATAAAAAAAGATCATAGAGTTAAGACAGAATCATATGTACATATGCTATTATTTGTAGGTTACTTAAGTTTTATATATGGATATATTTATTTGAATGCTTCTAACTTTTGTATTAGTCCATCGATTTTGTTAAATGAAAGCTTATTTTTTGTAATAAAACAGAGCTTAGAGAGAAAAAAAATCTGCAAAAAAATAAAAAGTTTTCGAGATCCTTCCTCGCAAAGTACAAGTTTTTTATATTTTTACAAAAAAAATTGAAAAAATTTGTAATGATTGTTCGTTATCTTTGAATCTGCTGGGCACAGCAAAAAGTGTTGTATGCACAGTGATTCAGTGGACACCATTTTTTTTTTTTTTTTTTTTTTTGAAAAAACGGTTATTACAAATAAATTAATGAAATTAAAAATAAAATTAAAGAAAAAAAATTTTAAATAAGCTTTTACTATTGGTTAATAAAATTAATTAAAAAGTTAATAAAATTAAAGAAAAAAAACTTTTAAAAATAAGCTTTTATTATTAGTTAATAAAATTAATTAAAAAGTAAAAAATAAATTGACTGTAAGAAATATCATGATTATATATTTTTAACATTAAAACTTTACACCTAAATTATTAAATCTTACAGTTTATATCACAGTCCTAATTGTTCTACTAAAAGCGTGTTACATTGTTATAGCAAAAAAAGGAGGTCCTAAATGTTCTTAATTATACCATCAAAATTTAACACGCTTTTATTAGAACAATTAGGACTGTGATATAAACTGTAAGATTTAATAATTTAGGTGTAAAGTTTTAGTGTTAAAAATATATAATTACGTACAATATGGAATTTGTTTTGCCACAGACGAAGAAGCCTAATTATCGTTAAAGGTTACAATGAACTTATAAAGTGTTATATTTCTTTACAGTCAATTTATTTTTTACTTTTTAGTTAATTTTGTTAACCAATAATAAAAACTTATTTTTAAAAAAGTTTTTTTTTATTTAATTTTATTTACTTTTTAGTTAATTTGATTAATCAATAATAAAAGCTTATTTAAAAAATTTTTTTTTTTAATTTTATTTTTTACTTTTTAGTTAGTTTTATTAACCAATAATAGAAGCTTATTTTTTTAAAAGGTTTTTTTCTTTAATTTTTTTGTGTTCATTTTGTTCCCACGAGTATAAGACAAAAACGGTCCATCCCCCCAGAGGTACATTGTAGAGGGATAAGGGCTTCAGTACAACAGGGTTGACCGTGGTACCCTGAGGCGCAACGTTAGAGATATGAAATATGTATACACCCTCATATCATTCAGCCCTCGGCATGTGCTCACCTTGGCATTGGGTCATAAATACTAATAATAAATCAGAAAAGATCCACATTCATAACCAACAAATTTTCTCTGTGGCGGAGGTCGGTATAAGGTAACTTTTTTGATACTCTAATATATCCGCAGCAATTTGAGTATGGGTACTTATAAAGCAACCAAGCGCAGCTAGTCTGATCTATTCGTTTACATACAAAAATTGATGTGTAGGTATAAGCTATGATGCATATGGATACAAGCGACAACGGGGTATCACGAACTATTCTCGTGTTTGGTCTGCTTTCGTATGAAATTTTAATAGAAATACGAGGCAAAAGTTTGCTTCGATGGGTAAATTTCAAAGCGCAACTTCTAGCTCAGCTAGTCAGTTATCAGCTGAGTGAAAGAAATTGTGCTTTTGAAACGATACGTTGAGCCAACTGTCAACAACCTATCGATAAAAACGTTGATTGAATGGGGCGGAAAATTGTTATTTATTTATTTAGTTATGCTCACTAATTTGTCATAAAGTTGCAACTGTGCGTTCCAAGAAGTTATCACTAATCAACTTCGCCAGCAGTTGTGCTTTTGGAATGCGCCCCATGCTTTGTTCAACTCACTCAAATGAATTAGTATATATGTGCATACACATGGTCGCATGTTCCTGCAACAACAAAACGTTAAATACATACATACATACATATGAATATACAGGTTTTCGAGAAAACATATCGTATGTGTTTGCCAAAAGTGGCTTTAATTCGGATATCAGCATCTTCGGTTGTCAGATCTTTCGCGTTCAACGCTAACGCGGTGTCAGGATGAAAAAGACCCTCAACCAAATTATTGATACGAATGGCTACGTTTAAATAACCCTGACTGAGTATGAGTACACGATTTTTATATCATGATCCGAATATATTAGGGCATATTCATAATCGAAATAAAATGTGACTAAGTTAGTTGAAGCATTTTTGAGAGTGAGCACATATAAAATTGTGTCAAACAGTGTTGACTAACTTAAAATCATATTCTATTGTAACTTTGCCTATGTCACGTTCAGTTACAACTCATTGCAGATCTCTGCTCTGTGGGTTAAATCTGTTTTAAAATAAAATTCCAACTTTCGCTTAGCTAAAATTCCATGGCAAAAAATCTGCAAAATAAAATCAAGTGCGCAGAAAGTATGCAACATTTAGCGATAACAGCCTAACTCCTACGTTCGTTGTATACACAAACAACGCGAAGTTACCTGCGTTCTTGAGCCGCTGTAGTTTGCTCACCATCCCTCTAAAGAAAGAACATGGAAGTAAGCGAGGGATTCACCACGTGGTAAGAAAATTTTCTCATATAAAATGGCATGGTGAATACCATACCCGCGTAGTAACCGCAGAGAATTGCTACAGCGGTTCGTGTCCGTTGTTCTCGCATTTCGTTAATATGCAATATAAATATCTATGAGAACCATCAGCATACTTAAGTTTTATAATGAAATTGGAAGATTTACAAACATACATACAAGCGGCGCAAAAGATAAAATAGGAGAAATTGCGCGTGAAGGCAATAAAAATTAATGAAGTCAGAAAAGATGAAATACGAATCCTCAAGTTAACGTTAGAAATTTCTAGAATGAGATCAAATTCTGATTAGTCATAATAAATCAAGCCATAATCAGAATTTGCTATAAATACTTAAATTCGGATTCAAATGGGGTCAGTCTTGTAATTTTACTTTCCAAGTGCAATTCAGTTTATTCAAAATTTATGTTTGAAAGAAGTAGAAGCGGCAGAAGCGGCAGAAGCAGAGAAAGCAAGGATGTCGGTATAATCTTAATAAATTCATTCTTTTAAATTTCAGGATATAATATTTACTAACCACGATTTTTAAATAAAAGGGATAATAAATTTAATTTATTGAATTTTTATTTAAATACAGAGTCTGGTAATCTACAAAATAACAAAACATTAGATTGTTGGCTTAGAAATAAGTCACCAATCTAAAACTGGCGTTGTCGGCAAACTATCGGAAAAAGTTTGTTTTCAAGAAAATTAAGAGAAAATTTATTTAAAATCGGAACAAATTTTTAAAATAAAATCGAGAAATCGGTATATAAATCAAATTAATATTGATTAATATTGAATCGAATCCATAAATAGAATCGAATATCGGTATATAAGTTAGTTTAAAGGACATAAACTTAATCGAATAAATTCGAGACACTACAATTGATGAAACCATATTATATCCCGAGGAAAGAGAAGAATTCAAAAGACATCGACATGGCAACCACAGGATCAGCGGCATTGGAAATAAATTTTGACCCTCTAAAATTTATAAATCGAATGAGTGAGTATAACGGCGAAAGTATTGCAGAATTAGTACAATTTGTTAATAAAGTGGAGTTTTTAATACTTAGCATGATAACTTATTCAGTGCAGTCTAGAAAATTTATAAGTTTACAAATTCGTGATAAAATAGTTGGCAAAGCAAACATAACATTATTAAGATATATCATTGATAGTACATCATTGGAAGATATAAAGAAATTGTTAAAGATAATTTTAGTGAATGAATTACATATTTGCAGTTACGAGAAAAGGCAGAAAAAGTTGTGCATAAAAATATAACTCAAACGTATAATGAGTTATCAACAATTTTAACACGGTTAAACAATAAATACCATCTTGCAGTAGAAAAACAAGTAGATAAAACACCAGAATGTAATGAGGAGGCAATTTTAAATATTTTTAAAGAAAAGATTCCGGTTAATGCATCAGCATATTTACGGCAAGGAATATAAAAAACTAGTTTGTAGCTTATAGGATTTTGGAACAAAACAATTGGACAATATACGATAAAAAATATTCGCAAAATAGTAAATTTACAAGGTCACAATCATTCGATAAAAATAGATATTATAATAGAAATCAAAATATGAGTTATCCGGGGATTGCCCGTATTGTTTAAATGTATGAACATATTTATTTCAAGAAATTTTTAATTTTATAATTTATTTAATAATTTGGGAAAAATTCAAACAACGTGACATCAGGATGGACAAACCGACAGCTGTTTCGATTATACCTTGTAAATCTCTTCAAAGCCTTTTCTCCCGGGAGTGGGATTCGAACCCGCACTCCTACGATAGTTGAAATGGTTACAAACGCCTTCAGCTACGTCATGCCTTAGTTGTTGTAAAATTTTTACCAACTGCCTTCTTTTGCATATATTAATATTCTACACATCACATACTTCGTATGTAATTATGTGTTGAAGTTTTGCATGTTTGTAAGGCGGTTTCAGAGAAACTTGGATTTGTTGCTGTTTTTGTTCTATTTATAGAACTACAACGAATTAACCAAATGTTGTCTGTTTGTATGAGTTAATCGGGGATTGCCCGTATTGCTTTAAATGTATGAAAACATTTATTTCAAGCAATTTTTAATTTTATAATTTATTTAATAATGGAAAAATTTAAACAACGTGACATCAGGACGGACAAGGCGACAGCTGTTTCGATTATACATTTTAAATCTTTTCAAAGTCTTTTCTCCCGGGAGTGGGATTCGAACCCGCACTCCTACGATAGTTGAAATGGTTACAAACGCATTCAGCTACGTCATGCCTTAGTTTTTGTAAATTTTTTCCCAATTGCCTTCTTTTGCATATATTAATCTTTTTCACATCACATACTTCGTATGTAATTATGTGTTGAAGTTATGCATGTAAGGCGGGTTCAGAGAAACTTGGTATTGTTGCTGTTTTTGTTATATTTATAGAACTATAACGAATTAACCAAATGTTGTCTGTTTGTATGAGTTAATCGGGGATTGCCCGTATTGATTTAAATGTATGAAAACATTTATTTCAAGCAATTTTTAATTTTATAATTTATTTAATAATTTGGGAAAAATTTAAACAACTTGACATCAGGACGGAAAAGGCGACAGCTGTTTCGATTATAACTTGTAAATCTCTTCAAAGCCTTTTCTCCCGGACGTGGGATTCGAACCCACACTGCTAGGATAGTTGAAATGGTTACAAACGCATTCAGCTACGTCATGCCTTAGTTGTTGTAAAGTTTTCCCAATTGCCTTCTTCTGCATATATTAATCTTCTACACATCACATACTTCGTATGTAATTATGTTTCGAAGTTATGCATGTTTGTAAGGCGGTTTCAAAGAACCTTGGTATTGTTGCTGTTTTTGTTCTATTTATAGAACCACAACGAATTAACAAAATTTTTCTGTTTGTATGAGTTAATCGGGGATTGCCCGTATTTCTTTAAATGTATGAAAATATTTATTTCAAGCAATTTTTAATTTTATAATTTATTTAATAATTTGGGAAAAATTTAAACAACGTGACATCAGGACGGACAAGGCCGCAGCTGTTTCGATTATACCTTGAAAATCTCTTCAAGGCCTTTTCTCCCGGGAGTGGGATTCGAACCCGCACTTCTACGATAGTTGAAGTAGCGTTGTAACCAGCTGTTTCCATTATACTTTTTAAATCTCTTCAAAGCCTTTTCTCCCGGGCAAAGCCTTTTCTAAGGCATGACGTAGCTGAATGCGTTTATAACCATTTCAACTATCGTAGGAGTGCGGGTTCGACTCTCACTCCCGGGAGAAAAGGCTTTGAAGAGATTTACAAGGTATAATCGAAACAGTTGCCGCCTTGTCCGTCCTGATGTCACGTTGTTTAAATTTTTCCCAAATTATTAAATAAATTATAAAATTAAAAATTGCTTGAAATAAATGTTTTCATACATTTAAAGCGATACGGGCAATCCCCGGTTAACTCATATAAATAATAAGTTTACTATAATTCCATTTAGAGTAGTAAATATCGATAAAAACAATGTAGAAAATAGAAACATAGAAAACATATATCAAAATAATAAAAATAAGAAAATATTCATACATAATAAAATCAAAGAAAAAAAAAACTTTTTTAAGAATAAGCTTTTATTATTTTGGTTAATAAAATTAACTAAAAAGTAAACAATAAATTGACTCTAAAGAAATATAACACTTTATTAGTTCATTGTAAGCTTAAACGATTATTAGGCTTTTTCGTCTGCGACAAAAAAATTCTATATTGTAAATAATTATATATTTTTAACATTAAAACTTTACACCTAAATTATGAAATCTTACAGTTTATATCACAGTCCTAATTGTTCTAATAAAAAACGTGTTAAATTTTGATGGTATAATTAAGAACATTTAGGATCTCATTTTCTTGCTATCGCAATGTAACACGCTTTTATTAGAATAATTAGGACTGTGATATAAACTGTAAGATTTAATAATTTAGTTGTAAAGTTTTAATGTTAAAAATATATAATTATGTACAATATAGAATTTTTTTGTCGCAGACGAAAAAGCCTAATTATCGTTTAAGCTTACAATGAACTTATAAAGTGTTATATTTCTTTAGAGTCAATTTATTGTTTACTTTTTAGTTAATTTTATTAACCAAAATAATAAAAGCTTATTTTTAAAAAAGTTTTTTTTTCTTTAATTTTATTTTTTACTTTTTAGTTCGTTTTATTAACAAGTAATAGAAGCTTGTTCTTAGAAAAGCTTTAAATATAAGTATAGGGGGTGAAACAAAAACACATATTTCAGTTACATCTGCATATAATGCGGATTGGAATTTATTAGTACACATTTTATGCGCAGCAACTTCAGAGGTGTATTCAAAGTTTAAAGCATAGTAAATATGTGTTGAAGTCATGAGCCTGGGCATTCGCGCAATTTTAGTGATGTAAATTGCATGGCGCCAGCGCCAATGCGGTGCCAGCTCAATGGTAGCTCATTGACGAAATGACTCCAAGCGAATTTTTGACGCTACTTAGTAGTGAGTGCGTAGTACATTTTACTTGCGCTATTGAGTGAAACGACTTTTGTGTGTCAGGCACGAGTTTGGTGTTATTGGCGCTACTGGCAATAATGACACTGAGCTGTTGACGGTAGCGCTGGTAGTTCAGATTTTGAATCAGAGAAAGAATTGATGACCCGTTTAATTATTATGGCTTTGGCCGTGTAAATTATTATGGTGTATTTGTATATTTTAGATTTAATGCACAATTAATATGTGTGCGTTTGAGCGGCCAAATAATAACATTAGTATTGCTAAAGTGCTGCTTAATTGATGGAATGTCGCTAATTTCCTAGCAATTATCAGCAGATTGTCAATATTTCGTTCAACGGACGCGCGAAATTGCCACATCTGCTCAAATTTTCCAAGATTTTCCATTCTTGATTTAACTTAAGCTGTTATGCCAATATTTTTCAGCCAGCTTTTTTCAAATAGGTAATTTTTCCAAAAGCAAAATAAATTACAGAAAAGATTAGAGAGTAAAACAGCCTTAAAAATTCAGCTATGTTGGTTATACACAGAAATACAACAAAGGGTTGTGTCTCCGCTTTTCGCAAGCGTTGAGATTCACCACGCGTGACACGCGTGATTCACCACGTCCAAATATCACAATCCACGGATAGGTACAGGCGGGTTTGTATAGGACTTAGGCTGTTATGCCAAAGTATATACAAATCTTTACCGATAACTGTGTTATCGATTAATTTATCGAATTCTAACAATGTAATATTGCATTGTCATCGGAGTTATACATGTGTGCAAAATTTCAGCTCAATCGGACACCGGGAAGTGTATCAAATTTAACTTGCAAAATTCCATTACAGACAACAAAAGTGAAACTAAATAAAAGCTTATAAAAATGGACTTAAGCTCATAGAATAAGAGCACTTTAATTTTGTAAACACAAAGAACATTTTTATTGCATGCAAAAGAAAAATACAATAATAAAACAAAACAAAAGAGAAAAACAAATGTAAATAATTCTTTGGAAATCAAGCTAAATGTCATAAAATACTGACACAAACACCAAAAAAACCAACAAACAAAGTAAGCACGACCGGTTTCAAAAATTAATAGTATAACTTGAGTAGCAATGAAAATTCATATTTTATATTTCTTTATTCAGTCTATAATTTACCACAATCTTACAGACTATATTAAACACAACGTTTATTTACAGAAAAGTTAATTTAAAATGGAAAATAACATATTTTTAAAACTTCGACGAGATATCGAAAAATCAATACAATAATTATTATTGATTGAGTTAATAGCAATTAGAGTGCGAGTAATCGGGCCATTAATTGCGTAACCTAAACTGGTAAATTGCGAACATAGTATATTGGCGCAAAGTCCGTGATGGAACATAAAAGTTCAAAGACACTAAAAGTATTGGGCAATCAATATTGCCTTTGGAAATATCATAAATAAACATTATAGATGTAGTTACTCCTCTACTTTCTAATATGTGAAGATTAATTAGCTTACACCTAGAGATATATGGAGGAAGATGCAGAGCGAAGTTTATATCGTATAAACAGTACTTCATGAATATTTTTTGCACACGTTCGATTCTCTTATTGTGTACCTCATTATAAGGACTCCATATTATGGAACCATACTCAAGCCTTGACCATAGAAAGGCATTGTATAATAGTTGTTTGGTATATGGGTCCTTAAAACCGGATCAATTTCTTTTAATAAAGGCCAGTAAGGAATATGCTTTGGGGATAATGAAATTTAATTGCTAGGTGAATGTAAAAGACGAATCAAACACAACACCTAAATCCCGAATTGTATTCACCCTAAGAAACGGCTTATTAGAGACTATTGGAGAAATCCGGTTGTCCGCTGCCGGTAACCTACCAATTTTGCGGAAAGTCGCCTTCGCTGCTACGCCAGGATTCTTGGAGGGTGCCGCCTCCAGATACTCGCCATGGGATAAAATTATAAGAGTACGTGGCGGTCTCCTACGCTACACTTTATACCACATTAAAAACATTACTCGTTTTCCGTTTCCAATTAACTTTTATTTAATTACAAACTAATATGCGAGCACAACGAATTTAAAATCTGATACGTCACGAGTCTTATACTGTTTTCACACAGACGGCTTACTGAATAATAAAGGCAGTTTTCTACATTGAGACGCTTATATCTATAATTATTTCATTAGTGACTAATCGAATGCCTAGTGAAGTCAAAAGCACAATGCAACTCTGTTGGTAGCGTTCAGTTTCTTAGTTTTTGGTGTGTTCAGTGCTTAAGAATGTCATTTGTCAAAGTAAATGTCATTGTCTCTCTTACAGCATTCTCATTTTATTCGCTTGACATTTCATCCTTCATACTAATCGAGCAGTTACTTCTGTGTGAAAGCAAAAAATTTACGATTTCATTTGAAGGTGAAATGAGATCATTAAGTTTCTGTGTGAAAACAGTATTAGGTTGCCGAAAATATAATATAAAAATGCCGATGGAACTATTGCCACTCGTCATTTTTATATTTTATTTTACATAACATCGTAAATATCTCTGCTGTGTACGGACGTGTTTCCCTAGAGCTCTGTGTTTTTCGTTTCACGATATTTTTCTATTTTTCTATTTGTGTAATACAAATGTATTTTGAGCTAAACAAATATTAACAAATATAAACAAATATTAACAATTTGTGCAAAGCAGATTTAAATCAATTCTGTGCAACTCAATATATATATAAACAATATAAATTATAAAGCAGTGCAGGTGTATGTTGATTTGAGCTGTTGACAGTTGTCTGCTTCGTATATTCTTTGCCTTGTCTACACGTTGTTTTTGTCTTCATAGCTGTTTTACACAAACAATATGCCCTGTTTCTGTGGACACAGAGTTAAACGCGCTCAAAGCAGTGTACAGTGTGAAAAATGTAAAAAAGTTTATCACCTGCAGTGTGTTGTTGGTAGGTTAGCTGCCGATTTGGATTACTTTAAAAATTCGGACGAAATGTATATTTGTGGCGATTGTGCTGTTGCTGACAATGATATTGCTGTACAAAAACAACAGCAACAGCATATAAATGATAATAATCTAAATTTTATGTTATCTTCTATTCTTGCCGAAGTGAAAAGTTTGCGAGCACAGCAAGCAAGCGCGGTTGCCGGTATACACTCTCTGCAAGCGGACAAAAACCGGTTATTAAGCGAATTAGAAATTTTACGTTCTGAGCTCAGTAATTTACATAAGCTCTATGATGAAGCGGTGTGTGGTGTACTGCGTGGTAGTGCTGGCAAAAAAAAGAAACGAAACAAAGACAAAGGCACAATCATGGTTTACAATTCTGCCGACGCTAACATTGAAAAAGTTCTGTCCCCGTTTCTGCTGCTAATGTCCAAAGCAATTTCAATGATGCTGTTAGCTCTGCCGAAGTGCCTTGCGCTACTAACACTGCTAATGCCGGCGCTAACATTTCTATGAACACTGCCTCTTCTCATGCTGTTAATAACCAAAATATTGTAAATGGTAGCAACACTGCGCTTAATTTAAATGGTAATGACGCTGTATTGAATGACGATAACATTGTTGGTGTTGCTGGAAATTTGGGTGATACTAATTTAGATCCGGCTGGTCCTAGGTTGGTTACTTCCGCGCCGCCCCGACGGGCAATTTTCCTATCAAGATTGCATCCATCTCTGACGGAATCTGACGTGGTTAATTATATCTTAGCTAAGATTAATAGTACAGTTTCTATTAACATTAGTGCACATAAATTTGTTTTTAAGTATGTGAGGGAACTTTCTTCATTTAAAATATCAGTTCCAGATGTATATTTTGATATGGTTCTTGACAAAACTTTTTGGCCTATACATACGGTGGTACATTTGTACACCAAAAAGTCGAAGGTTGGGCCTCACGCACGTATAGTTTCAAAAAACTTGATTACCAGCCCTGCCAATACGATTCAAAAGTAATTATTCACTATCAGAATGTTCGTGGTTTACATTCTAAATTAAATGTGTTTTACCTTAACAGTTTTACTTTTACAGCGGAAGTGATTGCTCTCACAGAGACTTGGCTAAAACCTGATAATTTAAATTCAGAGTTATTTTCAAATGACTACGTTGTTTTTCGGTGTGATCGTCAGTCGAGAGCATGCGGTGTCCTGATCGCTGTATTGTCCAGTATTTCTAATGAATTGTTGAGCTTTGATGACGTGCTTGACATTGAATTCATAGCTGTAAAGCTCTTGGTCCCGAATTTTTTCTTATATATTTCTTGTTCCTCGGTCAGATATGTACGTTTATGATTGCCATAAAGCAGTTATCCACAGCCTACATTCTCTTTTGCGTGATAACGATCGCCTAGTGGTTCTTGGGGACTTTAACTTACCATACGTTAGTTGGATTGGCAACGATGATTCAAACTTTTTGACTCCTGTCACTCAGCATGATTTACTTTTTTGGCTCTCTTATTCAATTGCCGCTAGTTCAGATCAATAATGTGGTGGTCTCAGTCGAATCCCTGCCTTATCCCTGCCTGAAGATCCCTTGCATCCCACACTTGAGATTACACTGGACAATTTACTGTCAACGATTAATTTCATGGAAGTGTCATGTCGTTCTCGTTCGCGATGATTTAATAAGGCTAACTTTGATTTGTTTAATCAGCTGTTAGCTTCCCACGATTGGTCTGACCTTTATGCTTGTACTGATGTTGAGGCTGCCACGTCTATTTTGTATAGTTACCTAAGTGACTTTATTAATCGTTGCGTTCCGGTTCATTTTGTTAAGGCTAAAAGTAGTAAACCACCTTGGTTCTCGAGGCAACTTGCTAACCTGAACATTATTAAATCGAGGCTCTATAAGCGTTTTAAAAGATCTGGTTCTTCTGAAGATTTTTCTAAATATTTAGTTGCCCGTTCTAATTTCCAACGCCTGAATCAAAACTGCTACAAGTCGTATTTAAGAAGATGCAAAATTGAGTCTTTTAACAATTTAAACAAGTTTACCTCTTTAGTTCGGGGTGGTTTTTTGGCTAGAAAGCAAACAGATGTGATTTATACGGATTTTAGTAAAGCTTTTGATTCAGTGAATCACGAACTTCTGATTCTGAAGCTTGATTTGCTGTGTTTTCCGAAGAATCTGACTTTATGGCTCTCAAGCTATCTTTCTAATAGAACCCAAAGGGTGCTTTATAAAAATATTATTTCAAAATCAATTAATGTTACCTGTGCTGTACCTCAGGGCAGTCATTTAGGCCCATTGCTTTTTACTCTTTTTATTAATGATCTGCCACAGATTTTGAATCATTCACGAGCTCTAATGTATGCCGATGATGTAAAAATTTGCCATACATGCTTGCCTTCGGATTTAATTCGCTCAAATCTACTTCATGTTGATTTGGACTCATTTCAACGTTGGTGTACAATAAATGCATTAGTTCTAAACTGTTCCCAATGTAAGTTCATGACATTTCATCGCGTGAAGCCTGTCCTGTCGTCTTATGCACTTTATGGCACTCTTATGGAGCGTATATCTTCGATTAACGATTTAGGGGTTCTGTTTGACACGAAACTGAGCTCTAATTCACATATTTCAGCTATTACTAATAAAGCAATGGGTACACTTGGTTTTGTTAAACGCTGGGCTAAGGAGTTCAAGGATCCGTATCTGACCAAAGTCCTCTACACTTCGCTGGTCCGCCCAATACTTGAGTATTGCTCGTGTGTTTGGTGTCCATTATATATTTCTCATATAAAGAGTATTGAGTCTGTGCAGAAACAATTTTTAATTTTTGCTCTACGGGCCTTTAACTGGGACTCAAATCTTCATCTTCCGTCTTATAGAAGTAGACTTCTTCTCATTGATTTGCCAACTCTGGAAAATCGTAGAATATTACTCGGGGTAATGTTCCTCCATAAGCTAATTCTAGGTGAGGTTGACTCCTCTGAGCTGCTAAGCCGATTGAACTTTGCAGTTCCTGCTAGGGTGTCCAGACACTACGTGCCCTTCCATTTACCCCTGTGTCGTATAAATTTTGGCAAAAATGATCCTATACGTGTTTGGTGCTCGTACTATAACGACTTCTATAATTGCATTAGTATCGAATGTTCGTTTGTTGCCTTACGCAATGCTATACTTTTCAGTCTCAACTGATATCTTAAAGTTTACTTATTTTATTTGTAATGATAGTTTAATTTTAGTTCTTGTTCAACGTTAAACAAAATTGTAAATTTTTAATTCTATACTTGTATATATTTTTACGCTATCTTTTTTTATGTTACTTTCCTTTGTATTTTGTTAGTCGACCACTCTTGTTAGTTGACTGTAAATAATTAAATAAATAAATAAATAAATAACTAAATTGCATACTCTCTTACACATTGTATTTCAACAGCTGACTACTTACTACAATATGATTGAACATGTTTCTTGCTCTTTCTTACAGAGTGCACCATTCACAATGACACATCTTGCATTGTCAGCAATGGCGTTTCCAGATGTGTCGCTACGTATTAAGTTGGGGAATTTTATCATTACATTACCCTTTCTGGGGAAAAGAGAATTGACAGAGTGATCAGTTTTGTCACATTCTTCTTGCCCATATACTTATAAAAATTGTTGCTAACGAACGAATATATTTACATTAGGGAGTTCCTCCCCTTTTGAATTCGTTAGTTCGGAACCATTTTTTATTATTACTTGCGAAAAAAAACTTGGAAGTTAAATACTCGAATTTTAGTCCATATTTTTGGTAGTTTATTAGAAGTAGCTTGAATGAAACCTAGCAATATTAATTTGAATTAAAATTAGTAAAATATATTGTTAGTTGTTTTTCTCTTCTTGTAAATATTTACATTTTATAATATTCAATTTAGATTTTGCTGCTTTTGAAATATGTTTTTTTTTTTTTTGTTTGTAACTTAGGAAATACAATTTTGTTATAATTATAAGATTTTGTTAAACAGGAATTTATTTAATTTTTGTTTTGGATTTTGCTATACTTTAATGCTATGAATCGTTTTTTTTTTTTTGAATATACAAAATTTGTGCTATTTTTGTGCTTTTTTTTTTTTTTGTTTTAACAGTTTTGAGCCTTCGTGGCTGCTTAAATGCTAGTACTAAAAAAATTTTTTTTTGGATTTTTTTTCAATCAAATTTAAGGTTTAATCAAAGTATTAAAGTAATGTTAATTTACTTTACTTAGGCGATTTGTATGTACAACTTTTTCTTTGTTTTTAACTTCATCGAAAATAGTTACGTTAGGTTCGTTAATTTTAATTATAATAAACGGACCTTGATAAATATTTTCATGTTTATGATGTGGTTCTTTCCTTAAAAGTACTTTATCTCCGATTTGGCAATTAACGGACAAGCCGTTTTATCATAGAGATTTTTGCTTTGTAACTTATTTTTATTTATTAGGTTTTGTGCAATTTTGTGTGCTTTCTGCATTCAAAATTAAATTCTTTAGCATAGTTTTCGACATTATAAAGTGGGTCAATTTTTTCTTTTCTTAATTCATTAGGCAAAGTTGCCTTTTTTCCAAAAACTAAATCGAAAGGCGAAAATTTATTGTCGAAAACTGTGCTACTCGTAGTATTGTGTAGGAAAGTAAAGTATTTTAAATAAACATCCCAATCAGAAAAAATATCTTTCAAATATGCACGTAAGTATTCATTAAAAACTCTATGATTACGTTCAATTGTGCCAACAGTTTCGTGATGGTATGCAGTAGAAAAACCATGTTTAATATTCAAAATTTTAGTTAACTCTTCAAATATTTCATTTTTAAATTCTGTACCTAAATCCGATTTTATGGCATTCATTGTGCCGTATGTTAAAATAAAGCCTTCAAAAATTGCTGAAGCAATTGTTTTTGCTGATTTGTCTGACACAGCGACTGTTACCAGGTATTTAGTCATGTCGCAAATCATGGTAAGTGCAAACTTGTTACCACATTTGGACTCAGGTAGGGGTCCTATTGTGTCAATTACTAGTATATCGAATGGTTTACAAGGAGTTGGTGTTAAAACACGTTTTTCTTTTGTTTTAGGTTTAACCTTGTTTAAAAGACAATCTTTACAATTTTTGATATATTTCGATATATCACGGCTCATATCTTTCCAATAAAATTTTTTTCGTAGTTTTGCGTATAATTTTTTCATTCCGCAATGTCCACCTGAAATTGGGTCGTTATGATATATTTTGAATAGTTTTAGTTTTGTGTCCTCGTCTGTCACTGTTTCCACTGGATCTGTTAAAATAATTTCTAATGATTTTAAAATTTTATTTCCAATATTTTTGAATTTTTTGTAGTAGTGTAATTTTCGAACAAAATATCGTTTTTAGGCCATTCAATCTGTTTAATTTTGCGTTTGCCGGCTTCTGACTCGAGCCTAATTTCTCTAAAGTCATTATTTCGTTAGCAATCTCAAAACTAAGTAACTCGAGTTTTTTATGTTTAATATGCGCAAAAATTCTTAAACTTGCTGTTTTATTATTTTTATCGTACGTAATTTTAGATCTTATCCGTGGAACTTGTCGTAAACGTATAAAGTAAGTTGTTTTTCGTCGTTTTTGTCAGTTTTCCTATGTAAATTTTTGTCGTTTGCCTGTTTTGTCATTACCCTTGTCTGTACTGCCAAAATTTGTTTGTTAGCTTCTTTAATCTCATCAATTGTAATGCGCGATAGTGCATCAGC
The DNA here is from genome assembly GCF_040869045.1 of Eurosta solidaginis. Lineage (NCBI taxonomy): Eukaryota > Metazoa > Arthropoda > Insecta > Diptera > Tephritidae > Eurosta > Eurosta solidaginis. The sequence continues at coordinate 136,829,660 of NC_090324.1, forward strand.
GCCAACGTTTGATTTACCCTTTATATAAATTATAGTAAAGTTGTATTCTGCTAATTCTAGCCTAATTCTCGAAAGTTTTGAAGAGGGGTCTTTCATGTTCAATAGGTATACTAGAGGTCTATGGTCTGAATTTATGATGAAATTTGTGGCATAAACGATTGGTCGAAACTGCTTTATTGCGAAATAGATAGCTAAGAGCACCAATTTTATAATTTGTTTTTTCTGCTCTGCTTTATTAAATGCTTAAGAAGCGAAACAAATTGGTAAATCACTACCTTACTGTTCTTGACTCAAAATAGCGCCACACCCAGTCGTTGAAGCATCAACGGTAATAATGAATTGTTTAGTAAAATCTGGATATTGAAGTAATTTTGATGAAAGTAACGCTGCTTTCAAAGATAAAAATGCCCTTTCGCACTCAACATCCTAAACGAATTCAACTCTTTTTCTGCTTAATCGATTCAGAGGCGCTGCCAAAGACGCAACATTTGGTATAAACCTTCTGTAATAGTTTGCAAACGCGACGAATCGTCATACCTCGTCTTTGTCAGTTGGTTTTGTATACTTTTTAATTGCGTTTATTTTGGAGTCGTCTGGCAACAAACCTTTGGCTGAACATTTGTGACCTAAAAATGTAACTTCTGGTCGTAAAAGTTGTATTTATTTGGGTTAAGCTTGAGATTGAAAGGCCTACAAGTTTTGAAAACTTTCGAAAGATTTTTAATATGGTGTGCTTCACCACAACCGATGACGATAATATCGTCGACGTACACGAATGCGACATTGGGTGGTATACCCGAAAAAGCTATTGTCATTATTCGTGAGAATGAATTTGGTGCTATATTTAAACCGAATGGAAGCACTTTCCATCTAAATGCACCTCGGTCAGTGCTGAAAGAAGTAATGTCACGTGAGTCAGGATGAAAGGGGATTTGATGAAATCCCGAAAAAAGACCTAATGTGGAAAAATACTTTTCTCTACCGAGATTATCTAGAATATCTTCAACTCTAGGTAGTGGAAACTTATCAGCAATGAGTTTTTTGTTTACTGCGCGAAAATCTACATACATACGATAAGCTTTTTGACCATTAGTATCCTTCTTTGGGATTACAATCAAAGAACAATTGTAATTGGAGTAACTGGACTCAATCAAATCGTTGTCTAACAGTTTATTTACTTGGCGATTTATTTCTTCGCGTTGAGAGTATGGCAATCGATAATTTTTAACATATACCGGTTCGTTGTCTGTCAATCTTAATTTTTGCTCGTAGAAGTTGTTTAAAGCCATTTTGTCCGTGTCAAGAGCGAAAATGTCGGCATAATCTATGCAAAGGTCAATTAATTTACTTTGAGCATGTTGAGGTATTTGATTTTTTAACATCGAAATTAGTTTTTTCGTACGTTTGTCTTCTGTTTCTGTCTTGTTAATTGTATAAGCATTGTAGTTTGAAAGTCGTTCTGTTCGAATACTGTTTCTTTTCACATACTTGACATCATCCGTGGTGTTAATGACTTTAATTATTGGGTAACTGGAATTAAAAATGCACCTAGCTGTGGAAACGCCTTTTTCAATTTCCTGCGAGTCCACGAAAAGTGGCTCGGGTGAATCTCCTAAATCAAAAAGTCTGAAGATTTCACATCTGGGAGGAATAATACAACTGTCGCTTTTTGTTCCGTGCAGGATTGGTATCGCGACTTTTTCATTACCTACCCAAAAGGAAATACTATTTCTTTCATAATTAATAATGCCTTTGTTAATTTTCAGGAAATCCTTATCCAGTATGCCATCGGTTGGAATATTAAAGCCTTCATTTACTAAATGTAAAATATGTTTAAGAGAAAAGTTTGAAAATTTTAAATTTACGGTAATTTTACCTAAAGTCGAAACTGAATTTGAAGCGACACCGGTAATATTGATAATTTCGTTTGTATTTAAGGAAATATGACTGTCTAGACATGATATTTTCATTAAAGAAATGTGTGCTTGAGTGTCTACTAAGAAAGAACAAAATTTTTGTGACTAGTTAAGTTGTAATTCTATGAAATCTGAGTAATTTAAATTTAAACAATAGATGCCTATCGGTGAGGGAAATTCGTTTACTCGCTTCGTTCGTCATCCCCCAGTGTTCGCTTCTGAGGGGCACCCGCCTTTAAGGCGCGAACGTTTGCGTTTCTACCTCTACCGTTGGATGATCTTGAATTGTTACTTCTATTGTTACTGCTATTTGCACTTGAATTGGAATTTGGACGTGTATTACTATTGTTGTTATTTTGGTATCTATTTCTGTTATCATATCGATATCTCTGATTATTGTTACCGCTACGGTTGCTGTTGTATGCAAATGAACTATTATTTCTATAACCAGTACAGCCGCGGTTTGGGTAAAAGCCTCGATAACTACCGGTTGAATTTCTGAATGTGTTGTTACCACGTGATCGAAAAGCTAAAACCTGACGCTATGTTACTTCGTTATTTTGTTCTACAATTAGTTTCGCCTCTACGTCTTTCGGATTAGTAAATGCTGTTGTGGCTAAAATGGTTTTTACTAAATTTGATTTTGCATTTAAACGGCACACGTTAACCGTTTGTTCGACTGCCATTTCATGAGCTTTCGCTTGAGTGATACCTTCAATAATAAGAGACCGCTCAAGTGAGTCAGCTAAATCTTCAAAGTTTTTGGCAAAATCTGTATAATTATTATTATTAACGTGCAACGCTGCAATTTTCCCTGCTACAACTTTAGAGTTGTCTGGTTTGATCCTACTACGTAGAGCTACTTTAATTTCATTGACTGAAGTTACTTGTCTTGGTATTGCTTCACGGGCTTTACCCTCTGGTTTTGATTTTAAAAATGCTATTGAGGTATTAGTTAGATCTTCAGTAGCGAACTGTTCCAGTAATTCAATTTTGTCTATAAAAGTCTCAAGTGCTAGAGGATCACCGCTGTAGTTTTCTCTAATAGAATTAGCACATGTGTTAATGAAAGTTTTCTTTTCCTCAAGTGTTGCCATGATGTGATCGTTAAGATCTGAAGCTGAATTAGAAGAAGGTGAAGCACGCTTGTACTTATTGGATCGTTAAGATCTGGGTTTACGTTAGAAGATGGAGTAACTTAGTTTGCACTATTTTTAAGATTTGATTTTAAAGTGGAAGGAGTTGAAGTTTATTTTGCACTATTTGAATCGTTAAGATTTGAATCTAAATTAGAAGTTAAATTTTTGCTAGAAGAATCTTCAAAGCCTGGGAAATCAGCGGACAAGGATAATTTATTTTTTTTCTTTTTGTGACTTTTTCGGTCGAGGATGAAGCTAAACTTTCGGAGTTGAAGTTAATTTATCGGAATTGGATTCTGAATCTGAAGTTTTGTGAATTCGCTTCCTCTTTCTAAGGTTGTACATATGTAGTTATCAGAATAGCAAAAGAATTTAGTTTAAACTACTATGAAATTAATGAAGCACTTATTTGAATGTAGGCATTTGTAATTGAAGATGAAATGTTGATGGAAAAAAGGAAAACAAATTTTTGGGAAAGTTGAAATGATTTACAGTGAATTTTCGCTAACGGAATGTTTGAAAATTTATTGGAAGAATTAGTTGCAACTGATACCTAATTGTATGAAAAATCTGTAAGAAGTAATTGAATTTAAAATGGCACAAAAGTATGAATGGGTAAAAATCTCAAAAATGTGGTAATCACGGACGCACCGCTTTATTCAAAAAAAATCTCAATTGGTTTTTCAATGAACCACCGTTTATATCAAAAAATCTTAATTGGTTTTTAACGGAACCACCGCTTATATCAAAAAATGATAATGGTTTTTCACGAAACCACCGCATATATCAAATATTTTTAATTGGTTTATCACGGAACCACCGCATATGTCAAAAAATCTTAATTGGGTTTTCAAGGAACCACCGCATATATCAAAAAAATTTTAATTGGTTTTTCACGGAACCACCGCTTGTATCAAAAAATCCAAAATTTGTATGAAATGCGAAATTAGTTTAATTGAAATGCGAAGGCACCGCATTTAATAAAAGTTTTATTGTTTTAATATACATACATATATGCGTTAAAAAAAAACCCGTAGGAAAAATTTTGAATACATACATATATGTACATACAATAGATTTATTTGCCGCTTCTGCTGCTTGTTTTTGCTGGTGCTGCTGCTGGTGCTGCTCTGCCAGTCTTAAATCTTTGCTGGTGTTGTTGCTGTCTACAGATTTTATATGGCGTCGTTTTCGTGCCGTTATGCGTATTTTTCGTGCCGTTATTCGTATATATGTATATGGCGTGGTTTTCGTGCCGTTATTTGAGCAAGTGGAAGAGTGCCGTTATGAAATCTAATGATTGGTGGCACAGTTTCCGAATTAATTCCAAACTTTAAATTATTTTCGTATAAATAGCTTTTTGGAAAATTTTCTGCTTTTCTTAATTTTGTATTATCTCTGTTTCTTTTATTTGGTTTTATTATTCCGAAGATTTTGTGTTGTTTCCGTTTCGATTAAAGTTGTATATTATGGTACTCTTTTGTTAAATTTTATTACCTTCTTTCTCATTAAAAATTTCGTTTATGATTGTCTTATTTCTGCCGTACTTAAATTTTGTACTTTAGTTTTGTAAAATTTTTATTATCTCCGTAGAATTTAAGTTTTTAATTAGAGATTAATTTATATTCTTTTATTGCTGTAAAATTTAGTATTTAATATTATTACTTCCGTAGCGGTTTTTTTTTTTATTTAGCCGCCAAGCCCGCGATAAAATCTATGCAATAGCTTTAAAAGATGTAAAGGTGTCTAAGTTCGGGTGTAACCGAATATTATATACTCAGCGTGAACTTTAATTGTACATTTCATTTCAGATAAATTACTCTTCTACATGACACGCGGCACCGCCCATTTAAAAAAAAATGTCTTCCCATTTCCTCTTACAATAAAACTTGATAAGAGAAACATCATTGATTCAAAACTATTTTTTGCTAAGTTTTAGCTTATTATTCTAGTCTACAACCCTTTTAAACACCTTTTATATAAAAGTGGGCGTGTTTTTTAACTGACTCCGCCCATTTTTTCTAGAAATATTTTCTGCTATAAGGAACATATGTGTACACAATTTCATTACGATATGTTAATTTTTCTTCGAGTTATGGCTCCCGAAACATAGAAAATTGCTTAGTCAAAAAAAGGGGCGGTGCCGAACACATTTTCAAAAATTTTAGTGTTTTCCAATTTAATGTTATAATTCAATTTAAAAAGTAAAACTCTATTGGTACAATGCTCTTTTTCGCTAAGATATATCTTATTATTTTCGCCTACGACCCTTTTAAAAATCTTTTATATAAAAGTGGGCGTGGTCTTTAACCGATCTCGTCCTTTTTTCTAGAAATATTTCCTGCTATAGGGAAATTTGTGTACCAAATTTTATTACGATCCGTAAAATTTTCTTCGAGTTATGGCTTCCGAAACATAGAAAATTTCTTAGTCATAAAAGGGGCGGTGCCACGACCATTTTTTAAAATTTGAAGTTTTTCCAATTTATTGTTACAAATCCACTTGGGAAATGAAATGCCATTGATATAAAGCTCTTGTTTGCAAAGATATAGCTCATTTTATTCGACCACGACCCTTTACAAATCTTTTATATAAAAGTGGGCGAGGTCCTTAACCGATTTCTTTAATTTTTCTTCAAAGCATTCCTTATAGCAAAGGCAACCTCTCTGGCGAATTTGGTTACGATATGTTCAAGGTTTTTTGATTTATAATTTATAATATTTGTAAAATTGATTTTATCACAAGTGGGCGGTGCCCCGCCCATTTAAATTTTTTTTTTTTTAATTTTTATCAAGAGTCTTAATGGCAATCCACACGTCAAATTTCAACATTCTAGGTGTGTTATTTACTAAATAATCAGGTTTTTTGTGTTTTCCAAAAGTTTATATATATAAAAAGTGGGCGTGGTTATCATCCGATTTTGCTCGTTTTCAATACCAATCTATTCTGGGTCCAGATAAGCTCGTGTACCAATTTTGGTGAATATATCTCAATATTTATTCAAGTTATCGTGTTAACGGACAGAGGGACGGACGGACATGGCTCAATCACATTTTTTTTGATACTGGTTTTTTGATATATGGAAGTCTATATCTATCTCGATTCCTTTATACCTGTACAAACAACCGTTATCCTATCAAAGTTAATATACACGCTGAGTATAAAAATCCGATAGATGGGGCACGGATCGAAATAATTAGATAAGAATTTGGAAATTTGATCGGTTTTTAAGTAACTTCTTGGTGAGCTAGAGACTTGAAACTTCAAACTTAATTCAGTGGCCAATGACAGTATAAAACACATAAAAAAAGTTTCGCTAGGGGATGCACGGATCAAGATATTTCGAAAAATCGTACGGAACGGATAGAATTTTGCGATCTCATTGAACTAAAACGTGAAACTTCACAGATATGTTAAGACACGGTGACAAAGGAACAAAAGAAGAAAAAAATTCCGTTAGATGGTACACGGATCGAAATATTTAAATTAGAATTTGGAATTTTGAGATAGGTTTGTTAGTAACTTCTTATTGAGCTACAAACGTGAGGCTTCATATATAGGTTAAGACACCGATACAATGCAACAAAAGGAAAAAATATCCGTATGGTGGCGCACGGATCGAAATAATTAGAAAAAAATTTGGAAATTTTCACATTGATTTTTAAGTAACTTCTAATTGAGCTACAAACGTGAAACTTCACATATTGGTTAAGACTCCGTGGCAAGGGAACAAAAGGGAAAAAATCCGTTATGTGCCGCACGGAACGAAATAATTGGATAAGAGCTTGCAAATTGGTAAATTTCAAATCGGTTTTTAAGTAACTTCTCATTGAGCTACAAACGTGAAACTTCACATATTGGTTAAGACTCCGTGGCAAAGGAACAAAAGGGAAAAAAATCCGTTAGGTGGCGCACGGATCGAAATAATTAGATACAAATTTTGAAATTTTCACATTGATTTTTAAGTAACTTCTAATTGCTACAAACGCGAAACCTCACATATTGGATAAGACTCCGTGACAAAGGAACAAAAGAAGAAAACAATTCCGTAAGATGGTACACGGATCGAAAGGGAACAAAAGGGAGAAAATCTGTTATGTGCCGCACGGAACGAAATAATTGGATAAGAGTTTGCAAATTGGGAAATTTGAGATCGATTTTTAAGTAACTTCTCATTAAGCTACAAACGTGAAACTTCACATATTGGTTAAGACTCCGTGGCAAAGGAACAAAAGGGAAAAAATCCATTATGTGCCGCACGGAACGAAATAATTGGATAAGAGTTTGCAAATTGGGAAATTTGAAATCGATTTTAAAGTAATTTCTCATTGAGCTACAAACGCGAAACCTCACATATTGGTTACGACTCCGTGGCAAAGGAACAAAAGGGGAAAAAACTCAGTTAGTTGGCGCACGGATCGAAATAATTAGATGAGAATTTGAAAATTTGAGACCGGCATTAAGAGACTTGAAATTTCAAATTAATTCAGAGACCGATGACAGTATGAATCATAATACAAGTTTCGATAGGGACGTCGAATTGGGATATTAAGAAAAATCGTACGGAACGGGGGGAATCTTGCGATCAATTTTCAAGAGACTTCCCATTGAGCTACAAGCTTGGAACTTCATCCACATACTCAGTTGTAGTAATTCAAGCTTGGCATATATGAACAATTTTCAAGTAGCTTAAAAACTAATGTAGATTGACGTATTTTTCTGATATGTAATATATTGTATACATAAAGGTATTGTATGCATTCTGAATTAATAAAAGTCAAGAAAAGAAAATAAAAAAGTTTTAAGCATTCCCTTTATATAAATGGATAAAATCAAGGGAAAATATGTATCTATATAAGGATATATTCTTGCTGAACCTTGATTTTAAAATTTTGACATAGAAATTGTAAAAATATTTATGAGAAACAAAAATATAAAGGTGGAGCGCAATTAATTGATTATATATAAGTTAACTCTTTTCTGCCAACTTTCCAATCCAAGTGATGTGTGCTCCACTTTTATATTTTTATTTTTCATAAATATTTTTACATTTTTCGCTGATTTTATCCATTTATATAAAGGAAATGCTTAAAATTTGTATACTCAGTTGAGCAGAGCTCACAGAGTATATTAACTTTGATTGGATAACGGTTGGTTGTACAGGTATAAAGGAATCGAGATAGATATAGACTTCCGTTTATCAAACCATGTCCGTCCGTCCGTCCGTCCATCCGTCCGTCCGTTAACAGGATAACTTGAGTAAATTTTGAGGTATCTTGATGAAATTTGGTACGTAGGTTCCTGAGCACTCATCTCAGATCGCTATTTAAAATGAACGATATCGGACCATAACCACACCCACTTTTTCGATATCGAAAATTTCGAAAAACCGAAAAAGTGCGATAATTCATTACCAAAGACGGATAAAGCGATGAAACGTGGCACCGTCCACTTTTAAAAGAAGGTACTTTAAAATTTTGCAAGTTGTAATTTGGCAGTCATTGAAGATATCTTGATGAAATTTGGCAGGAACGTTACTCCTATTACTATATGTATGCTTAATAAAAATTAGAAAAATCGGAAAACGACCACGCCTACTTAAAAAAAAATTTTTTTAAGTCAAATTTTAACAAAAAATTTAAGATCTTTGCAGTATATAAGTAAATTATGTCAAAATTCAACTCCAGTAATGATATGGTGCAACAAATACAAAAATAGAAGAAAATTTCAAAATGGGCGTGACTCCGCCCTTTTTCATTTATTTTGTCTAGGATATTTTTAATGCCATAAGTCGAAGAAAAATTTACCAATCCTTGTGAAATTTGGTAGGGACTTAGCTTCTAGGATGGTAACATATTTCTGTGAAAAAGGGCGAAATCGGTTGAAGCCACGCCCAGTTTTTATACACAGTCGACCGTCTGTCCTTCCGCTCGGCCGTTAACACGATAACTTGGGCAAAAATCGATATATCTTTACTAAACTCAGTTCACGTATTTATCTCATCTCACTTTGCATTGGTATAAAAAATGGCCGAAATCCGACTATGATCACGCCCAATTTTTCGATATTGGAAATTACGAAAAATGAAAAAAATGCCATAATTCTATACCAAATACGAAAAAACGGATGAAACATGGTAATTGGATTAGTTTATTGACGCAAAATATAACTTTAGAAAAAAACTTTGTAAAATGGGTGTGACACCTACCATATTAAGTAGAAGAAAATGAAAAAGTTCTGCAAGGCGAAATAAAAAACCCTTGAAATCTTGGCAGGAATACTATTCGTGGTATTACATATATAACTAAATTAACGGTATCCAACAGATGATGTTCTGGGTCACCCTGGTCCACATTTTGTTCGATATCTGGAAAACGCCTTCACATATACAACTACCACCACTCCCTCTTAAAACACTCATTAACACCATTCATTTGATACCCATATCGTACAAACATATTCTATAGTCACCCCTGGTCCACCTTTATGGCGATATCTCGAAAAGGCGACCATCTATAGAACTAAGGCCCACTCCCTTTTAAAAAGACTCATTAACACCTTTCATTTGTTACCCATATCGTACAAACAAAGTCTAGAGTCACCCCTGGTCCTCCTTTATGGGGACATCTCGAAAAGGAGTCCGCCTATATAACTAAGGCCCACAACCTTTTATAATACTCATTAACACCTTTCACATTCTAGAGTCACCCCTAGTCCACCTTTATGGCAATATCTCGAAAAGACGTCCACCTATAGAACTAAATCCCACACCCTTTTAAAATACTCATTAACACCTTCGTTTGATACCCATATTGTACAAACGCATTCTAGAGTTACCCCTGGTCCACCTTTATGGAGATATCTCGAAAAGGCGTCCACCTATAGAACTAAGCCCACGCCTTTTAAAATTCTCATTAACATCTTTCATTTGTTACCCATATCGTACAAACAAATTCTAGAGTCAGCCCTGGTCCACCTTTATGGCGATATCCCTAAATGGGGTCCATCTATAGAACTATGGCCCACTGCCTCATAAAATGCTCTTTAATACCTTTCATTTGATACACATGACATACAAACACATTCCAGGGTTACCCTCGTTTCATTTTCCTACATGGTTATTTTCCCTTATGTTTTCACCATAGCTCTCAACTGAGTATGTAATGTTCGGTTACACCCGAACTTAACCTTCCTTACTTGTTTTATTTTCTTTTTATTTAAATGTCAAGTAGGTATGTCTTTGTTTTATATATCATTCAATTTTAGACTAGAATAATAACAGTTTTGGGGCGATTTAACATACTCTGAATTTTAGAATTTTTTAAACACATTTGATCCATATACATAGTAATATTTTTCTTTATATTGGATACATACAAGTAGCTTTAAATGCACGAACCCAAAAATTATTGAAATTTGAAAAAAATTTCATGCGTTACAATGGTGTGCTTGAACTTGAAAACCGCTCCCGAATAGGCATCTCATTATTTCTGGCTTTAAATAAGTAGGTAAAGCCACGTAGCTACAGTCGCAGAAGCCGGCTTGCAAATTTGATATAAAATTCTCACAAGTTTACAGCGTAAAGCCAACGCGCACAAACCTTCCGTCCATGTGCGCCTTCATTCACGAAAGAGAAAAGAAAGGAATACTGTGTCTTTTTCTTTTTGAAGAAAGCCTCGTAAAAGCCAACAAGTGAAAATGAGATCAAACATTTCCGAAGCATTGAATTATTTGGGGCGCTATAAAATAAGCAAAGTTGCTTCACCAACAGAGAGCACGAAATCCCGTGTAATGAATCGGATGTAGCTATGAACACGATTGTTAATCCTAAAATAAATATTTATGCAATGAATTTTATTTTTTAAAATAAAGCATTTCGCTAGGAAATCCGAGCTTTGCGGCTTGTATGAAAAGCATGCCCCTGATCGCTTTTCGATTAGGGGATAAGCAAAATAGTAAAGAAAACGGTTACTCAAAATGCAAAAATTCAAATTTTTGGTTTACCAGATATTTTGGTCCATAAAATCTATATTTGTAAATCGAAAGAAGCACAAAATGTACTCATTTAAAGGACATAAAAATACATCGAAGAATAAACAGATGGAAAGTTATATGCCAGAAGATGACTCCGCTTATGAAAGGGGTCTTCGAAGGTAAAAGTATGCAGCAATGGTATACTGGACCAGGCCTAAAACTTGAGGCATGTCTCGCAAAGAACACATATATTTTCAATGTCATATGCTGTTATTCATTGAAGAAAAATTGTCGCGTCCATTACACTACCTTAGGTTATAGCCAGCGTTTTAAAAATATATTTCAGATTTCCTACCTTCTTTCATTTTCAGCGTCTTATTAAAGGAATGTGAAATTCCCCTAAGCTTCGCTTAGTTTTGCACACTCTCAAAAGTATTAAAAAATTACTTCTACCGAATCGCATTATATACGCAGGGGGTGGCGGATTCCTGTTTTGTGAGCTAAAACAAGGTCAGCAGTAAAATTTTACGAAAATTCTCCGAGAGCATTTTGAGAAAACCGCATTTTGGTGCATCATCGTATAACATAAATTGCTTTGTTTGACAGTTAAAATATACTCTAGTATAGCACATAGTCCCCACGTACTTAAAATTTCCAATATACCCTCAAACTATGGACTAAGGGGCAAAAAAACCCTTTTCATAGGTTGATTCATATATTGGCTTATAACTTTATTTTTTTTTGGGCTAGGAATTAAACTTTTGTCATCAGAAAATTGAGATTTTTATTTTTTTGCTGCTTTCAGGAAAAAATCATTTCAATTTTATCGAAATTACTTTTGAATATTTTGTTTTTTCTTATCGCTTATCTTTGTATAATTGCTGGTGTCTCTCGACATACATGCAGGCGCAATATGGCCTACCTCGACACACTTTCGGTATAACTACAATATCTTTGAAACGGCATTTCTAAGCTAAAAAAAAGACTTGTTAACACAGCAACTCGCGGCCACCGTGGTGTGATGGTAGCGTGCTCCGCCTATCACACCGTATGCCCTGGGTTCAACTCCCGGGCAAATCAACATCAAAATTTTAGAAATAAGATTTTTCAATTAGAAGACAATTTTTCTAAGCGGGGTCGCCCCTCGGCAGTGTCTGGCAAGCGCTCCGATTGTATTTCTGCCATGAAAAGCTCTCAGTGAAAACTCATCTGCCTTGCAGATGCCGTTCGGGGTCGGCATAAAACATGTAGGTCCCGTCCGGCCAATTTGTAGGGAAAATCAAGAGGAGCACGACGCAAATTGGAAGAGAAGCTCGGCCTTAGATCTCTTCGGAGGTTATCGCGCCTTACATAACACAGCAACTCGCATGGTGTCTTGAGGAGTATGCAAAATTATTATGCCACGTATCATCTCATCTACATAATCATGACTACAATTAACACTTTTGCGCACAAAACTGCATTCTCTTGCAAGCGCACGCATGTCAGCGAACTACTCTCTATAAGTTTAATTTGGCTTTATACTACATCTATTAAAATAACAGCGTGCATAAATAACATGTACTTTTTTAAAATGGTCCGAAAATATTGCCGTTAGCTCCCCCAAGCAGTGTTGCCAGAATTTTTTCAGAAAAAAGCTAGATGGACAAAAAAGTTTAATCGAAAATTTTAAGCAGCTTTTTTTAAGCCTTTTGTTAATTTTACTTATACATCTTGTAAAAAACTGTGACGGACTTTTTCCTTTGGTTTGCCGAGATTAGGCCTCAGTCCGTCCAGGGTTCCTCAAAATAAAAATCCCTACCGGTTCTTCAAATGAATAACCTTGTTAATTTCATAAATAAAACGTTATAAACATTTATTAGGACCAAATTCAACATTCTACTCCTAGCTTATTAACTAGCTGTGCAAGAGATGACTGAGGTAAAAAGCCCTCGGTAAATCTCTGTGGTCGAATGGAGTCAAAACCTCGAGACGAATATACTCTAAGCGCAAATGAAGTCAAAACTTTCAGGTGTGCTCATGATCGGTAGTCATAAAACCTACCGTCTCGTATGCCTGTCTCCTAATCTCTCAATTTCAATGCAAACTCGTCGCCCTTATATACTGATTTTGCACACAGGCAAACGGTTATTTTATAATAGGGGGACTTATGAAAGCATATAAACTTATAAGGTGTAAAATTATATCCATTTACACACGCGGTTATACGAACGCACCTAGTAATACTCTTGATAAACTTGATTGTTTATCAGCTGTATTATTGCCAAACAAAATTTTTTTGATTGTTATACAAATTAAAAAATGCCAAGATTAAGTGAAAAATCAAAACTAAAACGCCTTTACTTGCTGATGTTGGATATTTCTGATGAAAATGCCTTCTGTAATGTCTGCAAGGTTGCATTCCTTTGAGTTTACCGCGTTTACACAATGAAATGTGCGCGTAAATTTATACAAATTGTGTAAATGATTTTTCATACAAAATTTGACAGCTCGTTTACGCACTAGATAAATTTATACGTTTACACACTTTATAAGGCATTTATACGGTTACAGGAGTCCCCTAAATAACAATTTTCATTTAGTAATATTAACAATATATTACAACCGTTATTCCGGTGGATATTTTTTTCCATAACTTTCCATGCACCATAATACTCCTCGTTGAATACAATACATATATTTACATTTACCCGCATGTCGTGTTTTCCAGCCTTCGCTTTACCTATTGCATTTGGATATTGTGTGTTTGTACGTGTGCTCGTTGTCAATGATTCTAATGCTGCATTGGCCGTGCTCGATGCTTTCGACGTCTGCCTTACGGTGTGCGTTGGTATGTCGTATGCTAGTGCGTAAGTATGTATACCAAATTTACATTCAGTAGCGGCCCTTATTTTTGGCGACTTGCTGCTGATCTCCGTCCACTCAAATTATTATGTTGTATTTTTGTAGCTTGGTGCATTGGATTGCGTGTGCACAGGGTGTTGTCTGACCGATACATGTTTTGTGCGTGTCCACTTCTTTTCTAAATGTTCAGTGTACATTAGGGTGACCCTATACTTAAAATTTATGTGGGTGGATATGTAAATATTTTGCTTGCGTGCAAAATCGCGCAAGTCTAATTTATATTTGAAATATAAAATATAAAATTGTAAATTTCGGCTACTTCATAGAAAGGCATAAATAAAAGGACGTGTGGCACTCGGGGACTGCCGCGGTAAAGCTGTTGCATATTATCAAATTATGCAATTATAATATTTATGCAACATTTTGTTTTCTTTGATATTAATTCAAGTTTTTTCTTTGATACTAATTCAATTAACATTTTTCAAGCGTGGTGACCGATAAGAAAACAAATTTTTTACTTTTATTGAATAAATGAGAAGTTAATATTGGTTAAATTTAATTGGTTAGCGTGCAGGTCATCTGGCATCTGGCGGTTACCAGTGCCATCTACAGCGCAGTAGTGAAGATAAATGTACACCAAAGAAAACAACCAATATTCGCATAAATAGATCCAATTTTATGTAATCAGCCTGTTGCTAACACCGAAACATTTGCTGTTATTAACAGATGTTGTTCCATGATTTTATGTACATATATCAGTTATGGTTTTTTTTGATTCAGTCGCTACGCTCAAAGCCCGCGATAAAATCTATGCATAGCTTAAACATTTTTTAAATATTTAAATTTAACATTAACTTTAACTTTGACTTTAACATTAACTTTAATTTAACTTTAACTTTGACTTTGACTTTAACTTTAACTTTAACTTTAACGTTATCTTTAACTTTAACTTCATCTTTAACTTTAACTTTTCCTTTAACTTAAACTTTAACTTTAACTTTAGCTTCAGCTTTAACTTTAACTTTAACTTTAATTTAACCTTTAACTTTAACATTAACTTTAACATTAACTTTAACTTTAACTTTAACTTTAACTTTAACTTTAACATTAACTTTAACTTTAACTTTAACTTTAACTTTAACTTTAACTTTAACTTGTACTATGTATGCTGGACTGTAACCGGTCGATTCACATACGCTTGTATTCAACGCCAGCTTTTTCTCTGGTAACAACTCATCCCATGTCTTCTGCCCTTTTCCCGTAAACTGTGCTATCATCCTCTTGATGTTCCTGTTTGCTCTCTCTGTCGGGTTCTCCTGCGGTGTGCACGGTGCCGTTAATTGGTGTTTCACGCCAAGTTCCTCTAAAAATTTCTTAAAACGTGTGCTGATAAACTGCGCTACGTTGTCCACAATAAATACCTTTGGAACGCCGAACCGTGCCAAAATCCTCTCTCGAAGTCTTCGTATTAAACATTCTGTCGTTGCCTTTCTGATCGGTACTACCTCTACCCATTTTTAAAATTTGTCCAAGAAGACTAATGCCTTCGTGTTGACATGCTTCTATCGTGGCATTGGACCATCAAAATCTGCACAGGCTGTTGCCCAAAGGCTCCTCTGAAATCTTCGTTAGCATCTTACCAGCGGCTGGCTGTTGACTCGGTTTGTATATTTGACATGCGTGGCACTGCTGTACGTACTTTTTTACATCCCTGAACATTCCTGGCCAGTAATAACGTGTTGTTGCTCTTGCTATCGATTTTCGGATACCCATATACCCTGCGCTCGGTGTGTCGTGAATCTCCTCTAGCGCCCTGCACCTCTGTGGAGTCGGTACATATAGCTTCCATGGTACTGCATCTTCGCCATCCACTTGACTTCCTATGCGTCTGTACTACTTTCCATCCCCGATAACGTACTCTGGGAATTTCTTCGGGGCCTTTCTTACATCTACCATCTTTGCTTTAAGCCATTAACACTCGGCTTTGTTATCATCTATCGTCAACGTACCCAGCTGCTCGTCGATCCCCTTGTTGACTATTTCTTGCATTTTCGGATTCTTCGGATAGTACCTTTGCTTAATCGGACGGTCGTCTCTCATAACTAGTTTGTGTGTGGCTACTTTGGATACTCCTGACATCTTTAAGCGCACCTGTAATTCTTTGCTGAGGAATTTACTCACCGAACCCACTCTCTTGCTAGTTGCTATCGACGCTATTGGGCTGTGTTCCTTGAAATCTTCGCAATTCGTTTCGACCATAGTTGTACAAGTCACTACCACTTGTTTTCGTTCGTCTACTCTCAAAGTTATTTTTTTACCACCGCATCTCATCTCCAGGTTTACCTTCGCCAGATACTCCGTGTCAATTACCACATCATCGACCAGTCCCGGTAAGATTAACATCTCATTCCGCAGCACTTTATCACCCAGTCTTAATTCTGCCTCTACCGCTTCTTTGATAACTATTGCTGTGCCATCCCCCATTCTTACTCGTGTCTTTACTTCCTTGGATTTGCCACCTTTTAATCTCTTCGCCGTTGCATCACCTATAAAGCTCCCCGTCGCTCGCGCGTCGATCGCTGCTACCGCTTCTTTCCGTTCACGTACGTTGGTACCAAGATGCGGCCCTTTGTGTATTCGAAGATGTCTAACTTCGCCGAGGTTGTGCCTCCGAAGACCCCATTCTTCGGATCCAATGTGGTCTCGGGTCGTTTCCATGTGGTTTACGACAACAATCACCTGTGAGCACGCCTATCTTACCATATGTCCAGCAAAATTCTCTTCTTTCCCCTCGGCAAGGCATGCCGTCCTTGTGTCTAGGTATTCCTGTTGTGGTTCTGATCTCTGCTGTTGTTGGACTTCTATTCGCTCCTCTTGTCTTTGTTCTGCCTGGAGACACTGGTACCGATCTTCTTGGCGTCGTTGTACGAATGGCCTCGCGGTTGGCCGCATTGGTTCCCTGTCTGGAGTAATATTTTCATAATCTTGGGCTAAACTTACCAGCTCCTCAAGATTGCTGGCCTCGTTCCGCTTTATATATAATTGATACACTCTGCGCGAGTTTCTGTAGATGCGGGTTAGTTTCTGCTTCTTGGTGTAGCCCGTATGACGTACTTGTAGCACTAAGACATACTCGTTAAATAGCTCAAAGTTGCCCTATGTAGCGGAAGCTTGGGAAGAACTCAGGAAGTCCATCTTGAAGGCGTCCCACTCCTGCCAATGCCGGTTGTTATTCCTATACCATACTAACACTTAGTCCTTCAATAACTCCGGCAGCGCTTTCGGAATCGTGTCGCGATTGATTCCATACTCTTCTGCTAGCTCCTCCACTCTCTCGATGTATCCTAGGGGATCTTTGCCTCCGTCGTACTTTAATCCCCAATTCCTTCCTCTATCCATGGTCGTTGCGTATGTGCCATAATAAATAAAAGCATTGGGCGCGTGAAATTTCTAAAAATGTGAGGCGTAGCATAACCTTTTTAAAGTTCAGTTGGTCTTATATATGATTATCAGTAGAAATTTAACGCGTCCGACGCTTTTATTTAATTGTCTGATCAACGCGCTAGATTGATGAGGAGTGTGATGACTAGTACCTAGGACCTTCCTAATTATTTTCTAGCTTTAATATTATTATTACTTCATGTAAGTATTGTTTTCAATAAAACCGTTTAACTTAAAAAATTTTTTTAATTATTTTATTTTCAAGTTTTCAGTCTTTATTTAATTGCCTATTATTTCTTATTCTATTTAGTTCATTTAGTGACTCATTATTACAAGGACTCTTCCCCGACAATTAGTTATAATATAAATCCTCAATACATAATCCTTCCAAAGACTTTACTCGACTCTGCGCCACGTATGCTTGTCCCTCCTCCAACTCCCAAAATTTTTTGATGTCACTTCTACCGGACTGTATGTAATATTTGTTCCAAATATGAGCCAAATCGGACAACATAGGTCACCTTCTATTCATGTATGTATTATGTGTTCCACATATGGACCAATTCGGGCCACAAATACGATTTTTTTGAATATCTCGATCCTTGCGCCCCCTAGCGCAAGTGCGATAATTCATTACCAAAGACGGATAAAGCGATGAAACGTGGCACCGCCCACTTTTAAAAGAAGGTACTTTAAAATTTTGCAAGTTGTAATTTGGCAGTCATTGAAGATATCTTGATGAAATTTGGCAGGAACGTTACTCCTATTACTATATGTATGCTTAATAAAAATTAGAAAAATCGGAAAACGACCACGCCTACTTAAAAAAAAATTTTTTTAAGTCAAATTTTAACAAAAAATTTAAGATCTTTGCAGTATATAAGTAAATTATGTCAAAATTCAACTCCAGTAATGATATGGTGCAACAAATACAAAAATAGAAGAAAATTTCAAAATGGGCGTGACTCCGCCCTTTTTCATTTATTTTGTCTAGGATATTTTTAATGCCATAAGTCGAAGAAAAATTTACCAATCCTTGTGAAATTTGGTAGGGACTTAGCTTCTAGGATGATAATATATTTCTGTGAAAAAGGGCGAAATCGGTTGAAGCCACGCCCAGTTTTTATACACAGTCGACCGTCTGTCCTTCCGCTCGGCCGTTAACACGATAACTTGGGCAAAAATCGATATATCTTTACTAAACTCAGTTCACGTATTTATCTCATCTCACTTTGCATTGGTATAAAAAATGGCCGAAATCCGACTATGATCACGCCCAATTTTTCGATATTGGAAATTACGAAAAATGAAAAAAATGCCATAATTCTATACCAAATACGAAAAAACGGATGAAACATGGTAATTGGATTGGTTTATTGACGCAAAATATAACTTTAGAAAAAAACTTTGTAAAATGGGTGTGACACCTACCATATTAAGTAGAAGAAAATGAAAAAGTTCTGCAAGGCGAAATAAAAAACCCTTGAAATCTTGGCAGGAATACTATTCGTGGTATTACATATATAACTAAATTAACGGTATCCAACAGATGATGTTCTGGGTCACCCTGGTCCACATTTTGGTCGATATCTGGAAAACGCCTTCACATATACAACTACCACCACTCCCTCTTAAAACACTCATTAACACCATTCATTTGATACCCATATCGTACAAACATATTCTATAGTCACCCCTGGTCCACCTTTATGGCGATATCTCGAAAAGGCGACCATCTATAGAACTAAGGCCCACTCCCTTTTAAAAAGACTCATTAACACCTTTCATTTGTTACCCATATCGTACAAACAAAGTCTAGAGTCACCCCTGGTCCTCCTTTATGGCGACATCTCGAAAAGGAGTCCGCCTATATAACTAAGGCCCACAACCTTTTATAATACTCATTAACACCTTTCACATTCTAGAGTCACCACTAGTCCACCTTTATGGCAATATCTCGAAAAGACGTCCACCTATAGAACTAAATCCCACACCCTTTTAAAATACTCATTAACACCTTCGTTTGATACCCATATTGTACAAACGCATTCTAGAGTTACCCCTGGTCCACCTTTATGGAGATATCTCGAAAAGGCGTCCACCTATAGAACTAAGCCCACGCCTTTTAAAATTCTCATTAACATCTTTCATTTGTTACCCATATCGTACAAACAAATTCTAAAGTCAGCCCTGGTCCACCTTTATGGCGATATCCCTAAATGGGGTCCATCTATAGAACTATGGCCCACTGCCTCATAAAATGCTCTTTAATACCTTTCATTTGATACACATGACATACAAACACATTCCAGGGTTACCCTCGTTTCATTTTCCTACATGGTTATTTTCCCTTATGTTTTCACCATAGCTCTCAACTGAGTATGTAATGTTCGGTTACACCCGAACTTAACCTTCCTTACTTGTTTTATTTTCTTTTTATTTAAATGTCAAGTAGGTATGTCTTTGTTTTATATATCATTCAATTTTAGACTAGAATAATAACAGTTTTGGGGCGATTTAACATACTCTGAATTTTAGAATTTTTTAAACACATTTGATCCATATACATAGTAATATTTTTCTTTATATTGGATACATACAAGTAGCTTTAAATGCACGAACCCAAAAATTATTGAAATTTGAAAAAAATTTCATGCGTTACAATGGTGTGCTTGAACTTGAAAACCGCTCCCGAATAGGCATCTCATTATTTCTGGCTTTAAATAAGTAGGTAAAGCCACGTAGCTACAGTCGCAGAAGCCGGCTTGCAAATTTGATATAAAATTCTCACAAGTTTACAGCGTAAAGCCAACGCGCACAAACCTTCCGTCCATGTGCGCCTTCATTCACGAAAGAGAAAAGAAAGGAATACTGTGTCTTTTTCTTTTTGAAGAAAGCCTCGTAAAAGCCAACAAGTGAAAATGAGATCAAACATTTCCGAAGCATTGAATTATTTGGGGCGCTATAAAATAAGCAAAGTTGCTTCACCAACAGAGAGCACGAAATCCCGTGTAATGAATCGGATGTAGCTATGAACACGATTGTTAATCCTAAAATAAATATTTATGCAATGAATTTTATTTTTTAAAATAAAGCATTTCGCTAGGAAATCCGAGCTTTGCGGCTTGTATGAAAAGCATGCCCCTGATCGCTTTTCGATTAGGGGATAAGCAAAATAGTAAAGAAAACGGTTACTCAAAATGCAAAAATTCAAATTTTTGGTTTACCAGATATTTTGGTCCATAAAATCTATATTTGTAAATCGAAAGAAGCACAAAATGTACTCATTTAAAGGACATAAAAATACATCGAAGAATAAACAGATGGAAAGTTATATGCCAGAAGATGACTCCGCTTATGAAAGGGGTCTTCGAAGGTAAAAGTATGCAGCAATGGTATACTGGACCAGGCCTAAAACTTGAGGCATGTCTCGCAAAGAACACATATATTTTCAATGTCATATGCTGTTATTCATTGAAGAAAAATTGTCGCGTCCATTACACTACCTTAGGTTATAGCCAGCGTTTTAAAAATATATTTCAGATTTCCTACCTTCTTTCATTTTCAGCGTCTTATTAAAGGAATGTGAAATTCCCCTAAGCTTCGCTTAGTTTTGCACACTCTCAAAAGTATTAAAAAATTACTTCTACCGAATCGCATTATATACGCAGGGGGTGGCGGATTCCTGTTTTGTGAGCTAAAACAAGGTCAGCAGTAAAATTTTACGAAAATTCTCCGAGAGCATTTTGAGAAAACCGCATTTTGGTGCATCATCGTATAACATAAATTGCTTTGTTTGACAGTTAAAATATACTCTAGTATAGCACATAGTCCCCACGTACTTAAAATTTCCAATATACCCTCAAACTATGGACTAAGGGGCAAAAAAACCCTTTTCATAGGTTGATTCATATATTGGCTTATAACTTTATTTTTTTTTGGGCTAGGAATTAAACTTTTGTCATCAGAAAATTGAGATTTCTAAGCTAAAACAAGTAAGGAAGGTTAAGTTCGGGTGTAACCGAACATTACATACTCAGTTGAGAGCTATGGTGACAACATAAGGGAAAATAACCATGTAGGAAAATGAACCGAGGGAAACCCTGGAATGTGTTTGTATGACATGTGTATCAAATGAAAGGCATTAAAGAGTATTTTATGAGGGAGTGGGCCATAGTTCTATAGGTGGACGCCATTTAGGGATATAGCCATAAAGGTGGATCAGGGTTGACCCTAGAATGCGTTTGTACGATATGGGTATCAAATGAAAGGTATTAATGAGTATTTTAAAAGGGCGTGGACCTAAGTTCTATAGATGGACGCCTTTTCGAGATATCGCCGTAAAGATGGACCAGGGGTGACTCTAGAATGCGTTTGCACAATATGGGCATCAAACGAAAGGTGTTAATGAGTATTTTAAAAGGGAGTGGGCCTTAGTTCTATAGGTGGACGCCGTTTCGAGATATCGTCATAAAGGTGGACCAGGGGTGACTCAAGAATGCGTTTGTACGATATGGGTATCAAATGAAAGGTGTTAATGAGTATTTTAAAAGGGAGTAATCCTTGGTTCCATAGGTGGACGCCGTTTCGAGATATCGCCATAAAGGTGGACCAGGGGTGACCCTAGAATTTGTTTGTACAATATGGGCATCAAACGAATGGTGTTAATGAGTATTTTAAAAGGGAGTGGGCCTTAGTTCTATAGGTGGTCGCCTTTTCGAAATATCGCCATAAATGTGGACCAGGGGTGACTCTAGAATGCGTTTGTACGATATGGATATCAAATTAAAGGTATTAATGAGTATTTTAAAAGGGAGTAATCCTTAGTTCCATAGGTGGACGCCGTTTCGAGATATCGCCATAAAGGTGGACCAGGGGTGACCCTAGAATTTGTTTGTACGATATGGGTATCAAAAGAAAGGTGTTAATGAGTATTTTAAAAGGGAGTAATCCTTAGTTCCATAGGTGGACGCCTTTTCGAGATATCGCCGTAAAGATGGACCAGGGGTGACTCTAAAATATGTTTGTACGATATGAGTATCAAATGAAAGGTGTTAATTATTATTTTAAAAGGGAGTGGGGCTTAGTTCTATAGGTGGACGCCGTTTCGAGATATCGTCATAAAGGTGGACCAGGGGTGACTCTAGAATGCGTTTGTACGATATGGGTATCAAATGAAAGGTGTTAATGAGTATTTTAAAAGGGAGTAATCCTTAGTTCCATAGGTGGACTCCTTTTCGAGATATCGCCGTAAAGATGGACCAGGGGTGACTCTAGAATGCGTTTGCACAATATGGGCATCAAACGAAAGGTGTTAATGAGTATTTTAAAAGGGAGTGGGCCTTAGTTCTATAGGTGGACGCCGTTTCGAGATATCGTCATAAAGGTGGACCAGGGGTGACTCTAGAATGCGTTTGTACGATATGGGTATCAAATGAAAGGTGTTAATGAGTATTTTAAAATGGAGTAATCCTTAGTTCCATAGGTGGACGCCGTTTCGAGATATCGCCATAAAGGTGGACCAGGTGTGACCCTAGAATTTGTTTGTACAATATGGGTATCAAAAGAAAGGTGTTAATGAGTATTTTAAAAGGGTGTGGGGCTTAGTTCTATAGGTGGACACCTTTTCGGAATATCGCCACAAAGGTGGACCAGGGGTGACTCTAGAATGTGTTTGTACGATATGGGTATCAAATTAAAGGTATTAATGAGGGTTTTAAAAGGGAGTGGTGGTTGTTGTATAGGTGGTCGCATTTTCGAGATATCGCCATAAAGGTGGACCAGGGGTGACCCTAGAATTTGTTTGTACAATATGGGCATCAAAAGAAAGGTGATAATGAGTATTTTAAAAGGGAGTATTCCTTAGTTCCATAGGTGGACGCCGTTTCGAGATATCGCCATAAAGGTGGAGCAGGGGTGACCCTAGAATTTGTTTGTACAATATGGGTATCAAAAGAAAGGTGTTAATGAGTATTTTAAAAGGGTGTGGGGCTTAGTTCTATAGGTGGACGCATTTTCGAGATATCGCCATAAAGGTGGACCGGGGTGACTCTAGAATGAGTTTGTACGATTTGGGTATCAAATTAAGGTATTAATGAGAGTTTTAAAAGGGAGTGGTGGTAGTTGTATATGTGAAGGCGTTTTCCAGATATCGACCAAAATGTGGACTAGGGTGACCCAGAACATTATCGGTTGGATACCGTTAATTTATTTATATATGTAATACCTGGCAAGATTTTAAGGGTGTTTTATTTCGCCCTGCAGAACTTTTTCATTTTCTTCTACTTAATATGGTAGGTGTCACAACCATTTTATAAAGTTTTTTCTAAAGTTATATTTCGCGTCAATAAAACAATCCAATTACCTTACCATGTTTCATCCCTTTTTTCGTATTTGGTATAGAATTATGGCATTTTTTTCATTTTTCGCAATTTTCGATATCGAAAAAGTGGGCGTGGTCATAGTCGGATTTCGTTCATTTTTCATACCAAGGTAAAGTGGGTTCAGATAAGTACGCGAACTGAGTTTAGTAAAGATATATCGATTTTTGCTCAAGTTATCGTGTTAACGGCCATGCGGAAGGACAGAGGGACGACTGTGTATAAAAACTGGGCGTGGCATCAACCGATTTCGCCCATTTTCACAGAAAACAGTTAGCGCCATAAAATCTATGCCCCTACCAAATTTCAAAAGGATTGGTTAATTTTTGTTCGATTTATGGCATTAAAAGTATCCTAGACAAATTAAATGAAAAAGGGCGGAGCCACGCCCATTTTTAAATTTTCTTTTATTTTTGTATTTTGTTGCACCATATCATTACTGGAGTTGAATCTTGACATAATTTACTTATATACTGTAAAGATATTAAATTTTTTGTTAAAATTTTACTTTAAAAAAATTTTTTTTTTAAAAGTGGGCGTGGTCCTTCTCCGATTTTTCTAATTTTTATTAAGCGTACATGCAGTAATAAGAGTAACGTTCCTGCCAAATTTCATCATGATATCTTCAACGACTGCCAAATTACAGCTTGCAAAAGTTTTAAATTACCTTCTTTAAAAAGTGGGCGGTGCCACGCCCATTGTCCAAAATTTTACTAATTTTATATTTTGCGTCAGAAGTTCAACTCATCTACCAAGTTTCGTCGCTTTATCGGTCTTTTGTAATGAATTATCGCACTTTTTCGGTTTTTCGAAATTTTCGATATCGAAAAAGTGGGCGTGGTTATAGTCCGATATCGTTCATTTTAAATAGCGATCTGAGATGAGTGCTCAGGAACCTACATACCAAATTTCATCAAGATACCTCAAAATTTACTCAAGTTATCGTGTTAACGGGCGGACGGACGGACGGACGGACGGACGGACGGACGGACGGACATGGCTCAATCAAATTTTTTTTCGATCCTGATTATTTTGATATATGCAAGTCTATATCTATCTCGATTCCTTTATATATGTACAACCAACCGTTATCCAATCAAACTTAATATACTCTGTGAGCTCTGCTCAACTGAGTATAAAAAAGACTTGTTAACACAGCAACTCGCGGCCACCGTGGTGTGATGGTAGCGTGCTCCGCCTATCACACCGTATGCCCTGGGTTCAACTCCCGGGCAAATCAACATCAAAATTTTAGAAATAAGATTTTTCAATTAGAAGAAAATTTTTCTAAGCGGGGTCGCCCCTCGGCAGTGTCTGGCAAGCGCTCCGATTGTATTTCTGCCATGAAAAGCTCTCAGTGAAAACTCATCTGCCTTGCAGATGCCGTTCGGAGTCGGCATAAAACATGTAGGTCCCGTCCGGCCAATTTGTAGGGAAAATCAAGAGGAGCACGACGCAAATTGGAAGAGAAGCTCGGCCTTAGATCTCTTCGGAGGTTATCGCGCCTTACATAACACAGCAACTCGCATGGTGTCTTGAGGAGTATGCAAAATTATTATGCCACGTATCATCTCATCTACATAATCATGACTACAATTAACACTTTTGCGCACAAAACTGCATTCTCTTGCAAGCGCACGCATGTCAGCGAACTACTCTCTATAAGTTTAATTTGGCTTTATACTACATCTATTAAAATAACAGCGTGCATAAATAACATGTACTTTTTTAAAATGGTCCGAAAATATTGCCGTTAGCTCCCCCAAGCAGTGTTGCCAGAATTTTTTCAGAAAAAAGCTAGATGGACAAAAAAGTTTAATCGAAAATTTTAAGCAGCTTTTTTTAAGCCTTTTGTTAATTTTACTTATACATCTTGTAAAAAACTGTGACGGACTTTTTCCTTTGGTTTGCCGAGATTAGGCCTCAGTCCGTCCAGGGTTCCTCAAAATAAAAATCCCTACCGGTTCTTCAAATGAATAACCTTGTTAATTTCATAAATAAAACGTTATAAACATTTATTAGGACCAAATTCAACATTCTACTCCTAGCTTATTAACTAGCTGTGCAAGAGATGACTGAGGTAAAAAGCCCTCGGTAAATCTCTGTGGTCGAATGTAGTCAAAACCTCGAGACGAATATACTCTAAGCGCAAATGAAGTCAAAACTTTCAGGTGTGCTCATGATCGGTAGTCATAAAACCTACCGTCTCGTATGCCTGTCTCCTAATCTCTCAATTTCAATGCAAACTCGTCGCCCTTATATACTGATTTTGCACACAGGCAAACGGTTATTTTATAATAGGGGGACTTATGAAAGCATATAAACTTATAAGGTGTAAAATTATATCCATTTACACACGCGGTTATACGAACGCACCTAGTAATACTCTTGATAAACTTGATTGTTTATCAGCTGTATTATTGCCAAACAAAATTTTTTTGATTGTTATACAAATTAAAAAATGCCAAGATTAAGTGAAAAATCAAAACTAAAACGCCTTTACTTGCTGATGTTGGATATTTCTGATCAAAATGCCTTCTGTAATGTCTGCAAGGTTGCATTCCTTTGAGTTTACCGCGTTTACACAATGAAATGTGCGCGTAAATTTATACAAATTGTGTAAATGATTTTTCATACAAAATTTGACAGCTCGTTTACGCACTAGATAAATTTATACGTTTACACACTTTATAAGGCATTTATACGGTTACAGGAGTCCCCTAAATAACAATTTTCATTTAGTAATATTAACAATATATTACAACCGTTATTCCGGTGGATATTTTTTTCCATAACTTTCCATGCACCATAATACTCCTCGTTGAATACAATACATATATTTACATTTACCCGCATGTCGTGTTTTCCAGCCTTCGCTTTACCTATTGCATTTGGATATTGTGTGTTTGTACGTGTGCTCGTTGTCAATTGATTCTAATGCTGCATTGGCCGTGCTCGATGCTTTCGACGTCTGCCTTACGGTGTGCGTTGGTATGTCGTATGCTAGTGCGTAAGTATGTATACCAAATTTACATTCAGTAGCGGGCCTTATTTTTGGCGACTTGCTGTTGATCTCCGTCCACTCAAATTATTATGTTGTATTTTTGTAGCTTGGTGCATTGGATTGCGTGTGCACAGGGTGTTGTCTGACCGATACATGTTTTGTGCGTGTCCACTTCTTTTCTAAATGTTCAGTGTACATTAGGGTGACCCTATACTTAAAATTTATGTGGGTGGATATGTAAATATTTTGCTTGCGTGCAAAATCGCGCAAGTCTAATTTATATTTGAAATATAAAATATAAAATTGTAAATTTCGGCTACTTCATAGAAAGGCATAAATAAAAGGACGTGTGGCACTCGGGGACTGCCGCGGTAAAGCTGTTGCATATTATCAAATTATGCAATTATAATATTTATGCAACATTTTGTTTTCTTTGATATTAATTCAAGTTTTTTCTTTGATACTAATTCAATTTACATTTTTCAAGCGTGGTGACCGATAAGAAAACAAATTTTTTACTCTTATTGAATAAATGAGAAGTTAATATTGGTTAAATTTAATTGGTTAGCGTGCAGGTCATCTGTCATCTGGCGGTTACCAGTGCCATCTACAGCGCAGTAGTGAAGATAAATGTACACCAAAGAAAACAACCAATATTCGCATAAATAGATCCAATTTTATGTAATCAGCCTGTTGCTAACACCGAAACATTTGCTGTTATTAACAGATGTTGTTCCATGATTTTATGTACATATATCAGTTACGGTTTTTTTTGATTCAGTCGCTACGCTCAAAGCCCGCGATAAAATCTATGCAATAGCTTAAACATTTTTTAAATATTTAAATTTAACATTAACTTTAACTTTGACTTTAACATTAACTTTAATTTAACTTTAACTTTGACTTTGACTTTGACTTTAACTTTAACTTTAACGTTATCTTTAACTTTAACTTCAACTTTAACTTTAACTTTTCCTTTAACTTAAACTTTAACTTTAACTTTAGCTTCAGCTTTAACTTTAACTTTAACTTTAATTTAACCTTTAACTTTAACATTAACTTTAACTTTAACTTTAACTTTAACTTTAACTTTAACATTAACTTTAACTTTAACTTTAACTTTAACTTGTACTATGTATGCTGGACTGTAACCGGTCGATTCACATACGCTTGTATTCAACGCCAGCTTTTTCTCTGGTAACAACTCATCCCATGTCTTCTACCCTTTTCCCGTAAACTGTGCTATCATCCTCTTGATGTTCCTGTTTGCTCTCTCTGTCGGGTTCTCCTGCGGTGTGCACGGTGCCGTTAATTGGTGTTTCACGCCAAGTTCCTCTAAAAATTTCTTAAAACGTGTGCTGATAAACTGCGCTACGTTGTCCACAATAAATACCTTTGGAACGCCGAACCGTGCCAAAATCCTCTCTCGAAGTCTTCGTATTAAACATTCTGTCGTTGCCTTTCTGATCGGTACTACCTCTACCCATTTTTAAAATTTGTCCAAGAAGACTAATGCCTTCGTGTTGACATGCTTCTATCGTGGCATTGGACCAACAAAATCTGCACAGGCTGTTGCCCAAAGGCTCCTCTGAAATCTTCGTTAGCATCTTACCAGCGGCTGGCTGTTGACTCGGTTTGTATATTTGACATGCGTGGCACTGCTGTACGTACTTTTTTACATCCCTGAACATTCCTGGCCAGTAATAACGTGTTGTTGCTCTTGCTATCGATTTTCGGATACCCATATACCCTGCGCTCGGTGTGTCGTGAATCTCCTCTAGCGCCCTGCACCTCTGTGGAGTCGGTACATATAGCTTCCATGGTACTGCATCTTCGCCATCCACTTGACTTCCTATGCGTCTGTACTACTTTCCATCCCCGATAACGTACTCTGGGAATTTCTTCGGGGCCTTTCTTACATCTACCATCTTTGCTTTAAGCCATTAACACTCGGCTTTGTTATCATCTATCGTCAACGTACCCAGCTGCTCGTCGATCCCCTTGTTGACTATTTCTTGCATTTTCGGATTCTTCGGATAGTACCTTTGCTTAATCGGACGGTCGTCTCTCATAACTAGTTTGTGTGTGGCTACTTTGGATACTCCTGACATCTTTAAGCGCACCTGTAATTCTTTGCTGAGGAATTTACTCACCGAACCCACTCTCTTGCTAGTTGCTATCGACGCTATTGGGATGTGTTCCTTGAAATCTTCGCAATTCGTTTCGACCATAGTTGTACAAGTCACTACCACTTGTTTTCGTTCGTCTACTCTCAAAGTTATTTTTTTACCACCGCATCTCATCTCCAGGTTTACCTTCGCCAGATACTCCGTGTCAATTACCTCATCATCGACCAGTCCCGTTAAGATTAACATCTCATTCCGCAGCACTTTATCACCCAGTCTTAATTCTGCCTCTACCGCTTCTTTGATAACTATTGCTGTGCCATCCCCCATTCTTACTCGTGTCTTTACTTCCTTGGATTTGCCACCTTTTAATCTCTTCGCCGTTGCATCACCTATAAAGCTCCCCGTCGCTCGCGCGTCGATCGCTGCTACCGCTTCTTTTCCGTTCACGTACGTTGCTACCAAGATGCGGCCCTTTGTGTATTCGAAGATGTCTAACTTCGCCGAGGTTGTGCCTCCGAAGACCCCATTCTTCGGATCCAATGTGGTCTCGGGTCGTTTCCATGTGGTTTACGACAACAATCACCTGTGAGCACGCCTATCTTACCATATGTCCAGCAAAATTCTCTTCTTTCCCCTCGGCAAGGCATGCCGTCCTTGTGTCTAGGTATTCCTGTTGTGGTTCTGATCTCTGCTGTTGTTGGACTTCTATTCGCTCCTCTTGTCTTTGTTCTGCCTGGAGACACTGGTACCGATCTTCTTGGCGTCGTTGTACGAATGGCCTCGCGGTTGGCCGCATTGGTTCCCTGTCTGGAGTAATATTTTCATAATCTTGGGCTAAACTTACCAGCTCCTCAAGATTGCTGGCCTCGTTCCGCTTTATATATAATTGATACACTCTGCGCGAGTTTCTGTAGATGCGGGTTAGTTTCTGCTCCTTGGTGTAGCCCGTATGACGTACTTGTAGCACTAAGACATACTCGTTAAATAGCTCAAAGTTGCCCTATGTAGCGGAAGCTTGGGAAGAACTCAGGAAGTCCATCTTGAAGGCGTCCCACTCCTGCCAATGCCGGTTGTTATTCCTATACCATACTAACACTTAGTCCTTCAATAACTCCGGCAGCGCTTTCGGAATCGTGTCGCGATTGATTCTATACTCTTCTGCTAGCTCCTCCACTCTCTCGATGTATCCTAGGGGATCTTTGCCTCCGTCGTACTTTAATCCCCAATTCCTTCCTCTATCCATGGTCGTTGCGTATGTGCCATAATAAATCAAAGCATTGGGCGCGTGAAATTTCTAAAAATGTGAGGCGTAGCATAACCTGATTAAAGTTCAGTTGGTCTTATATATGATTATCAGTAGAAATTTAACGCGTCCGACGCTTTTATTTAATTGTCTGATCAACGCGCTAGATTGATGAGGAGTGTGATGACTAGTACCTAGGACCTTCCTAATTATTTTCTAGCTTTAATATTATTATTACTTCATGTAAGTATTGTTTTCAATAAAACCGTTTAACTTAAAAAATTTTTTAAATTATTTTATTTTCAAGTTTTCAGTCTTTATTTAATTGCCTATTATTTCTTATTCTATTTAGTTCATTTAGTGACTCATTATTACAAGGACTCTTCCCCGACAATTAGTTATAATATAAATCCTCAATACATAATCCTTCCAAAGACTTTACTCGACTCTGCGCCACGTATGCTTGTCCCTCCTCCAACTCCCAAAATTTTTTGATGTCACTTCTACCGGACTGTATGTAATATTTGTTCCAAATATGAGCCAAATCGGACAACATAGGTCACCTTCTATTCATGTATGTATTATGTGTTCCACATATGGACCAATTCGGGCCACAAATACGATTTTTTTGAATATCTCGATCCTTGCGCCCCCTAGCGGCGATTTTTTTATAGGTGGCTCTCTATCTTGTATGTATTATGTGTTCCAAATATGAGCCAAGTCGGACAGCAAATACGATTTTTGTGAATATCTCTTCCCTTGCGCCACCTAGCGGCGATTTTTCACAGGTCGCTATCTATTCTTTTATGTATTATGAGTTCCAAATATCACAGGTCGCTATCTATTCTTTTATGTATTATGAGTTCCAAATATGAGCCAAATGAGACGAAAATTCGATTTTTTTGAATATCTCCACCCTTGCGCCACCTAGCGTCGATTTTTTTTCATATGTCGCTTTCTATTCATTATGTATTATGCGTTCCAAATATGAGCCAAATCGGACCACAAATACGATTTTTGTGTATATCTCGATCCTTGCGGCACCTAGCGGCGATTTTTTTTATAGGTGGCTCTCTATTCTTGTATGTATTATGTGTTCCAAATATGAGCCAAATTGGACAACAAATACGATCTCGGTCCTTGCCCCACCTAGCGGCGATTTTTTTTCATAGGTCGCTTTCTATTCTTGTATGTATTATGTGTTCCAAATATGAGCCAGATCTGATCACAAATACGATTTTTGTGAATATCTCGATCCTTGCGCCACCTAGTGGCGATTTTTTCTTATTATTGCATTGTCATCGGGTTCTGAACTATATTCCAAGTTTCATTCTTGTAGCTTATCGGGAAGTTACTTAAATTTCAATTACAAAATTCGTGCCAGCCAGCCAACCAGCCATTCAACCAGCCAGCCTGTCTAGTCAAGCTAAATAAAACCGTTTAAAAAAGAATCAAATTAAAATAGATAAATGCCTAAATATTGAGAATTCAACGTTTGCAAAACAAGTGATTCATACTGAGTTGACATTGGTTATGTTTTTTGTGGCAACCCGAATTGAACAACACTGACAGCAATTGAACACCACTGACAGCGATGCTGCTGACAGAAACAATGACATTTGAGTTCAGTTGATTTCTGTATGTGAAGAGTGCCGCCTGCGAAGCAAAAGAAATAAAAAGTACAAATTAATAATTAAATAGTTTGTTTCATTATCGGGTTATTACACTGGCAACGAGTGAAAAACAAAGAAAAAGCAAAATACGGATTATAGTTTAACTAATCGTTTGTGAAAAAACAAAATGATAAGAAAGAAAAGCATTGGCGTAACTATTTTGCGTGCATGCATTGGCTTGACTTGTGCAACCAGACAGGTGTTCGTTCTACCCTTTTTGCACTACCTTCGTGTTGTGAACAGTTTTCGTTGCCGAATCTACTATAAAGAGGGAAGATAAAAAAAAAATAACGAAAGGTATAGTGTGTTAAGGGAAAACAAAACAAAATCGATAGTAAATTGGAATTATCTGACAAAGGTCAGAAGCCACGCACACAGTGGTAGCTGGAAACAATTATCTGAAAATGCTCAAAAGCTGCGTACAGAGTGCGAGCTGGACCAGAAATATCTGACAAATGTCAGGGGCTGTGTATTTAATACAAGCCGAAATGCGAATTTATAACACATTAAAATGCGGACACAAATTGTGTATGAAATTTAATTATTTGACAAAGCGTTGATGTGTTGATAAATACATAAATACATAGGTATACCCGTTTGTGATATACATAAATATATGATGATCACATGAACAATATTTGGTAGCCAGTGGCAGAATTAGAAAAAATAAAGTTTTTTCTTTTATTATTTGTGCACCTAAGAATTTCCAGGCTGCACAAACATAATGACATAGTACACTATAAGGCCGTTTCTTTCCGAAACAATTGAAAAGTCATTATTGCATATTGAATGGGAGAAATGGCTTCGAGCATTTGAAATTTATGTAGAATCTGAAAATATCAAGTCAGTACGGCAAAAGAAGAACAAGTCCTTACATTTAGCCGGCCTGTTGAGAGACATTTATTTAGAACTATTTGTCCCACGGAGGGTGAGACTTTTTCAAACTTTGTCTTGAGGTTGCGTCAGCAAATGAATAAATGTTCTTTCGGATCTACAAAAGGCTAAATAGAATAAATCTGTCTCAAAGACAAGATTATTGACACATGGGCATCGTTAGAGTTTAAAGAGAAGCTTTCTCGAAAAGGAACTTTCTTTAGATGAAGTCATCGGGGCGTGTCAGGTTGATGAGCAAATAAGCAAACAATCAGAATCAATGAAATCTGATTCAAACGCGATCACTTCAGTACACAAAACACGGTCTCTGTCACGGCCTCCGTCTTCTCAAGGTAGTGAATGTGGTAGATGCAATAGAAAGGACCATATTGATAACAGCTCTTCGTGCCCAGACAAATCGAAGAAATGTAGTAAATGTGAGCGTGTTCGAAAAGGAACTTTCTTTAGATGAAGTCATCGGGGCGCGTCAGGTTGGTGAGCAAATAAGCAAACAATCAGAATCAATGAAATCTGATTCAAACGCGATCACTTCAGTACACAAAATCCGGTATCAGTCACGGCTTCCGTCTTCTCAAGGTAGTGAATGTGGTAGATGGAATAGAAAGGACCATATTGATAACAGCTCTTCATGTCCAGACAAATCGAAGAAATGTAATAAATGTGAGCGTGTAGGTAATTTCGCACAAAAATGTAGGACGAATCTAAAACGAAAATCTCTTCAATCTAAAAATAGTGATTCCAAACGCCGATATAACAATGTTCGTTTGGTCAGCGATGATGGTTCAGAGCCGAGACTGCTAAACATGAAAGTAATTGTTTCAAAATACTGAGCGATGCCGAAGAAGAGGCAATACAAGTCAAGGTTGGTGGCTCTGTGACTTCCCTAATAATCGCCTCGTATCCAGGTTTAAACTGATAAGTCAAGCCGACTGGTTGTATCTACAACAAGAAAAGGCTACTGTTTTTAATGTTCGAGCAAATTCACATAACCAATTTACAATCTATGCGTCTGACCAATTGCGTTTTTGAGGCTCCCAATACCAATATGCGTTTTTGAGGCTCCCATATCTGTGAGGAATAATCCCGGAATGATTGCCTCATTTTTCGTTATTAAAAATGGAAAACAATCATTGCTTGTTCGTGAAACCGCGATTAAATTGAACGTTTTACGCCTCGGGTCCAACGTAAACCACATTGAGCCCTTAAAGCCCTTCCCAAAAAGGAAAGGGGTAGTAATTAAATTATCTATTAACCCAAAAGTGAAACCGGTACAGCAACCCATGAGGCGAATCCCAGTAGCCCTAGAAGAAAAAGTATTAGCTAAACTTGAGGAAGCTCTAATCCGAGATGTCATCGAACCTCTGATTGGCCACAGCCCGTGGATATCGCTGATGGTATTGGCGTTTAAAGAGAACGGCGATATTCGACTATGTTTAGACATGCGTTTGGCGAACAGAGCGATTTTGCGAGAAAACTATCCACTACCCACATTCGATTCGTTTATGACGAAACTGAGAAATGCCAAATTCTTTTCCCGGTTAGATCTTAAAGATGCATACCATCCACTCGAGCTCCACGGGGCAAGTAGAGAGATCAAAACTTTTATTACACCTCGAGGACTCTTTCGGTATAAGCGGTTGATGTTTGCTATTAATTCCGCCCCAGATATTTTCCAAAGAAGGCTTGAAGAGCTATTGGCACCTTGCTCAACCGACATGAACTACACAGATGATGTAATCTTCGGTAACAATGAGAAAGAGCATGACGAAAGTGTTAGTACAGTCTGCGGAATATTTCAAGCCAACAACGTTCTCTTAAACCAACAGAAATGCATTTGGAAAACAAGTAAATTAAAATTTCTTGGTCACATTTTATCCGACAGGGGATTTGAAGTAGATCAGGAAAAAGTAACTACAATCACTTCATTTCGTGACCCGGTAACCAAAGAGGAGATCCGAAGTTTTCTTAGCCTTATTACATACGTAGGAAAGTTCATTCCAGATCTAGCTGATCGTACTGAGCCTCTAAGGCGTCTTCTAATCAAACAAAATAAGTTCGTGTGGGGTGATGTCGAGAAAAAGGCAATCGAAGATCTTAAACTGCGTCTGGCTGAAGTCACCAAATTATCATATTTCGATCCGAAAAAAAGGACACGTTTAATTGGGGATGCTAATAAAGTATCTGTAGTGGGAGCTGTATTGGTTCAATTAATCGAAGAAAAGGAGCCAGTATTATTTAATTTGAAAGTAGGAGCCTATCAAAAGTAGAGAAATGACACTCCCAGATAGAAAAAGTGAGTCTAGCTTTGGTGTGGGCCGTGGAAAAATTCTACTTGTACTTAGCAGGTCTTGAATTTGAGCTCGTGACTGACCACAAACCACTGGATACAATATTTAAGCCCACTTCGAAACCACCAGCCCGAATTAAAAGGTGGCTCCTACGCCTCCAAGCATATAAATTTTAGGTGACTTACAAGACTGGGAAAGAAAACATATTTATCCCGGCTATGTCAACCCACAGAAACACATTGTCTGGATTTCGAAGGTGAACACAATATTCTGCGAGTGATTGAAAGTTCGGTTCCAATGTCAATGGCTACCACAGAAGTGGCAGAAAAGAGCGTATACGATGAGGAGATAGTCGGTGAAATGTCTTGCATGAACAACAATTCCTGGGAAGCGGCATCTTCCAATAGCCTGTATTCTTTTAGATTTGCGCTTTCAACGGTAGGGATCATTCTTCTGAGGGGAGCGAGGACAATTATTCCGTCCACATTGCGACGAAAAGTTCTTGAATTGGCACATGAAGGCCATCCCTGGGAATCCGTTATGAAACGCCGGCTGAGATCGAAAGTATGGTGACCACTAATAGATCGTGAGGTAGAAAAATTCGTAAAGAACTGACGGGACTGCATTTTAGTTTCGAAAGATCCAAATCCCGCTCCAATATATAGAATACCATTTCCTACGGGGCCGCGGGTGTGTGTAGCTACGGATCTTTTAGGCCCCTTACCAAACAGTGAATATATACTTGTATTAATAGACTATTAGTCAAGGTATATGGAACTTAAATTTCTTCGCTCAATCTCTTCTCTGGCCATAACCGACTCAATTAAAGAAATTTTAAGTAGGCTTGGGTTTCCTAAATACTTACGAACTGACAACGGGAGGCAATACATAAGCATGTAATTTCAGCAATATTGCAAAACGTGCGGTACACAGCAAATTAAAACACCTCCATATTGGCCCCAGGCCAATGGAGAGGTAGAAAATAGGAACAAAAATGCAGTAGACCTCTGTTCTAGAGTATTGCCGTTATTATATCATTATAAAATTCCCTCAATGTTCTTTCAAGTTGTATGTCGGGGTTGGGTCTGGTTACGTAGAGTTTAACCTGTTACAGTACCCAGATCTAGGTTTAGCTAGAGAGACGCGCATTTCCCTAGGAAGAGTGAGTTCCTCCTCTGCTGGTTCTGGGAATTTTTCTTTGAGTACTGGATTCGCCAGGAAATTCCTGGCATAGAGGTCCGACGCCTGTTTGCGGATATCACTGAGGACCCGTTTGTGCTTTTTTGCTTCATACGGGTGTGTTCTCAGGAGCCGTATTTCCTCATAATGCTTACGGAGATGATCCTTTAAGCCCTTGGGCGGTATAGACTCAAAAATCAGATGTCTGCTGGGATGTCCAGGTTTCTGGGTATTCAACAGGAACTGTTTGGTTAGCATTTCATTTCTTTTCCTAATGGGGAGTACTTGGTGAAAGTGTGCGGGATTCCGGGATACCTATTGCATTTTCATGAGGAATCATGTATCCTTTTTCAAAAAAAATTAACACAAAAAAAAAACTTAAAAAATTCGGACATTTATTTTATAAGGCCGAAAATAAAAGTTAAATCCGGCCATCTATTTTTTAAGAACAGAATAAAAGTGCGAACCCATAACTAAGATACGGTCCGTCCAAATGAATCGAATTTTTTACCAATCCATTCTCGTAAATATCTGGATTTGAACCTGTAGGGACACTACAATTTTTCCTACTAACACTATAAACTTGTTATCGGAAAACCATAACCAATTGCTGTTGTTGTAGCGACAAAGAAACTCCCCGAAGGTTTCGGGGAGTTTTATAGATGTTGATGGTCCTTTACCGGATACATATCCGATATGTTCCGGTAACAAGCACCATTAAGGTACAAGTTCGACCATCTCGAGAACGATTTAATATGGCCACATTGAAACACCAATAATTTTTTCGGAAGTACTTTTATTACAAAAGGAATAACAGTTTGGGTCCCTGGCTATAATTTTTGTAGGTTTCGCTTTTTTTTGTATTCCTGTAAAATATAACGAAATATGCATCCACATTGAATGAAGCTCTAAACATAACCTTTATCGGCTGTCTATGGAAAATTTCAATATTTTTTTTTCACGAAATGTTAAGATTCTTCAACTTTTATTCAAAAATGCTAAAAAACGATAATAAAAAAGCGAAGTGAATGAAGCAAACGCGACCCAGAAGCAAATGAATATTTTGACAGCAAAAATGAGTGTTCGTGACACTTTGCATCGCTATATAATACGAAAAAACGTAAGACAATCACCTGCAGTCACCGATAGTCACCGAGAGTCACTAAAATGAATGGTCTTATATGATACGAATTTAGTTTCACTTTGGTGAAAGTGACTCTTCGCGTCGCTTTGCGTTATACATAATAACGCCGTAAATAGTTTGTTTCATTATCAGGTTATTACATTTATAATATGTCATAATTTACCATTCCTATTGATGGATTACTTTCCGGAGCTGATAAAGGAATGTTGTCCCGACTCGAAGATTGCTCAGTCTCTTAAGTACGGCAGAATCAAGTCAACACAAATTGCAGATATAGTAGGCAACAAATCAAAACAGGCGATAGTGAGCAAGCTAAAAGATACCAATTTTCCTCTAATAGTTGACGAAACTACGGATATATCGAATAAAAAATCTCTAGTGTTAGGTGTCCGGTATTACGACATATTGGCTCATAAAATACGTGACCGATTTCTAGGCTTACTTGAGTTAGTTAAAACAGATGCGCATTCTATTTGTGTGACCATTAAAAGTTTTTTTTGATGCCAATAATATACCATTAAAAATGTGATTGGTTTAGCCACCGACGGAGCTAGCGTTATGGGCGGCGAAATAAATGGTTTGCAAGCAAAATACAAGCGTGATGTGAATCTATCTATATACTAGCTTTACACGGTGTACGTTGTAAATCCCGAGACCGAATTAATGTTGCGTTCTTTTTTCTTTTTCGTTTGTTGATAATTTAGTTTATTGTTCTGTAAATTGAATGGAATTTTGCACGCACATTTGGTGAAATTTTCGTTTAAAACATTTTATTATTGTATCTTATTGTAATGTATGTGGGTACACAATATTTTTGGTTTTTTTCGTTCGGTGCAAAGGTAAACAATTTTTTTGGCGTTCCAACCCTAGAGCAAGCAACATATAGCTGGCCATGGAAAACGCATGGACTATCTAAATTTAATCCTGCAACAGTAAGCGATTGTCCTTGTGCCTTGTTGATTGTAGTTGCAAAAGCAAGGCGTACAGGAAACTGTAAGCGCTTAAAATTGAATGGCAAATCTGTTGAAATCATTGGGATCCGTGGTATGAGCACATCTTCACCTTTGTTTTTACCGCTGATGATTGTTGCTTCGATTACAATCAGCATTAATTTCTTAAAGCAATGTCTGGTTCCACTGCACAATTTTGGTGGGTCTAAATTCCGAAGAAGCATGATTGGTGAGCCAATTTTCAACGCTAATATATGCGCAGGCATTCCAGGTGGTTCTAAAGAGTTTAGAAATTCAAGTGGATAATTCACAATTTGATTTTCATCTGTAACTGTGTCGATCGATTCATATTTCGTTACTTCACTAGGAATTTGGTTTTGAATGCGATCATTAATTTTGTTAACATAAATACATATATATAAATTTAAAATTCTTAATTCTGAAATATGAAAAACCTTCATCTTTATCGAAGGAACCTATAGCCAATAGGCCCAATAACTCGCATTTTTAATGCTTGTCTTTGCAGTGATATTTTCATCGACGCTTGGAAGGTATGCTCTATACACCCCATTTAAAAATCAGGGGACCGAAATAATATATGCAACTATAGGCCTGTAGTAAAGCAAAGTACGCTGGCCAAGTTGTTCGACACTATTCTTCAATCGAAACTTTACCTGCACGTACGAAGCTCGATCAGTAACTGCCAACATGGTTTTATGCCAGGCAGATCCACTTGCAAAAATTTACTTTTAGCCTCCCATGAGATCGTAAGGGCATTTAATTACCAATCCCAACTAGATGTCATATACTCGGATTTTTCTAAAGCGTTTGACAAGGTGGACCATGCTATCCTGTTACATAAATTGAAGCTTTATGGCATTACTGGTTTACTTCTAGACTTTTTCTCTAGTTTTCTTAGTGGCAGAAAACTATTCGTAAAGATGGGTTCAGACACCTCGAGCAGTTGCGTAAACGAATGGTCCGGTATTCCTCAAGGTACCCACTGTGGACCATTGTAATTTTTATTGTTCATTAATGATCTACTTTCACATTTCAAGTTTGTAAAATGTTTGAGGTTCGCCGATGATGTTAAACTTTTGCTGCGAGCTGATAGTATCTCTGATAGCAGAAATCTACAATCTGATTTAAGTACTTTTGAGATTTGGTGTACATCAAATCACCTATATTTAAATATCAACAAATGTTTTGTCGTATCTTTCACAAGGAAGACTAATGTACTTCTGTACAATTATCAGTTGAACAACAATGTTCTCACTCGTTGTTCCGACATCAAAGATTTAGGAGTGATCTTCGACACAAAGCTCTCGTTCAGTAAGCACACTGATTTCATTGTGTCTAAATCATTTGCAATGATAGGCTTTATTCAAAGGAACGCGCGGGATTTTAAAGACCCTTATACCAAAAAATCTTTATATACTGCTATCGTACGAAGTCGCCTCGAATATTGTTCTCTTATATGGAATCCATATTACGATGTATATTCCGACAAAATTGAAAGAGTGCAGAAAGTTACCACGAAATATGCCTTATATAGAGTCAACTACGAAGATGGTCCTCCAACTTATATAAGTAGAAGAAAGCTTCTAGCATTGCAATATTTGCATGACCGACGAATTTATAATGCCTTAATATTTGTGTATAATGTGGTGAACCACAACATTGACTGTGTTGACCTAAGAATCTTATTTAACGTATATTTACCCCCGCGAAGTTTACGAAATAATCGTCTGTTTGTCGACCAACTACTCGATGAATGAGCCCATTACAAGATGTGTTCGTCTCTGTAACAAATATTCCGAAGTGATAGATTTAAATGTGAGTTTTTATATGTTCAAGCTTGTTTTATTTACAATATTTAATTGAGAATGTTAAATTCATAAATTAATTAAGAGGCTAAAATATTATTAAACAAATAATTATTCTGGTCTGTAAGATTTGTAATCAGTAGACTGAATTAATAAAAATAAATAAATAAATAATTGAATAGGGAACACACACACAGAATTTGATATTTATAGAGGATGTAGATATACTGAAGCTACCAAATTTTTTTTTTAACTCCTTACCAATTTTCACTATCCTACCATCACTACATCCAGAGATATGCAGTATGATATATTCCATTTGTATAGGAGGTGTCACGCCCCCTTTTTCCAATTCCACATTTTCTTGGTGGTGTTAGGGATTGACCTCATATAACTCCTTACTTAATTTCAATGTTCTGGGATTTATACCTTCAGAGTTATGCAGTACCACAAATTCCATTTGTTTGGGAGGTGCCACGCCCCTTTTATATATCGAAATTATTTTTAGCTACAACCTTCGTGTTGATCGAAGGAACCTATAGCCAAAATTTGGTGATGATTGAAGTGGGGGAAATACGTTTCCATAGCGAACACACACACACACAGAAATTGATTTTTATATCCATAAATCTTATAAAATAAAGCCGCTAAATGCTATGTACGCACATAACTTCACACAGAATGCTCCGATTTTAAAACGGTTTTTTGCGTTTGAAAGCTTAGCTACGTGAGATGGTACAGTTTATATAATTTGAAGGTATATATTATAGGGGCGTGAAAAATTGCCAAAACGTTGTAAAAAATCATAAAATTTTTGTTTACACAGCTATAACTCATAAACGGATGGATGGATTTAAAAAATTCAACTTTTCAGTAAAGCTTTGAAATATTTACCTTCGTTCTGCATCAAACAAAATACTTGAATCCTTTCTTATATCAGCCAAATTGTTTAAACAAAAGTAACATTTTTACCAAAAAATCCGTGTGTGTTAAACAAATTTGTTAGCTTCAGTTTGTCTACATCTTCTATAAAAATTAAATTCTGTGTGTGTGTTCCCTACGAAAACGTGTTTCCCATACTTCAATCATCACCAAATTTTGACTGTATGTTCCTTCGATCAAGACGAAAGTTTTTCATATTTCAGAATTAAGAATTATAAATTTAAATGTTTTTGTGTTTTGACTATGCGAACGAACTATCTTAGCTCCCAAAAATGATCATGTTAACAGAATCAATGATTGCATTCAAAACCAATTTTCTGGTGAAGTGACGAAATATAAATCGATCGACACAGTTACAGATGAAGATAAAATTGTGAATTATCCAATTGAATTTCTAAACTCTTTAGAACCACCTGGAATGCCTGCCAATATATCAACTTTGAAAATTGGCTCACCAATCATGCTCTTCGAAATTTAAACCCACCAAAATTTTGAATGGAACCAGACTTTGCGTTTAGAAATTAATGCCGAATGTAATCGAAGCAACAACATCAGCGGTAAAAGCAAAGGTGAAGATGCTCATACCACGGATCCCAATGATTCCTACAGATTTGCCATTCAATTTTAAGCGCGTACAGTTTCCTGTACGCCTTGATTTTGCAATTACAATCAACAAAGCACAAGGACAATCGCTTACTGTTGCAGGCTTAAATTTAGAGAGTCCGTGCTTTTCCCATGGCCAGGTATATGTTTCTTGCTCTAGAGTTGGAACGCCAACAAATTTGTTTATCTTTGCACCGAACGAATAGACCAAAACTATTGTGTACCCACATGCATTACATTAATGTTATGGTTTATGCATTTTCCATGGGAGCGGCAAGGAAGGCAGTCGGCATGATCTGGGGGTGCACTGTGGCTAGTCATGTCGGCTGGGTCGGGTTCTTGCCAACCTTGCTGTCCTGCGCCATAACAAAAAAAAAAGTTCCTATCATGCCTTTCAAAACTAACAGAAGCCCAGAACTAATTCAAAACGCTTATAAGTTCAAACTAAAACGACATCCGGTCGAACCGGATGCCACGGACAGACCGTTAGCACATTCAAAATTTAAAATTCCAAAAAAAAATTCTAACCGCAAAAAAAAATCGAACCGGAAACCACCGGTTATAACGCTGAAAATAAAAATTATAAACAAAAAGCTGAAAATGAAATTGAAAAATCAAGAAACAGAAATGGGCCGAATATAACTTGGGGGCGCCGCGGGTATTGTTGCGACGCCCGGTACATAGCCCACCCTCAAAACCATGGCCACCGACGCACCTAAATTTTCGGTGGCCCCTTACCTGAATGCCTAAGTGCCCTCTACATAAATATAGACGTCAGCATTCCCATTTACAGAATTTATTAACAATTCATTATGTCTTTCTTCCATACAAGCGTAAAACTATGCAAAATTAATAAGAATTTATATTTGAATTAAGTAATGCAATTACTTTTAAAAACTATTCTGATTTTTTCGAAATTTTGTTCGGGTAAACCCTAACAGCTTTCATTGTGCAATTCATTAACCTTTTTTCTTTTGTATAATTTACGTAAATATAATGTGTAAGTAAATTTGTTTTTTTTCTGCTATTTTTTTTTTTTTTTTTGCAGCTATACATATGTAGTAAATTAAGGTGGGTCTTTTTCACGCATTTAAAAGGCCATTCCAATATATACACATGACATTGGAAACGTCTTCTGAAGTATTGTGCTTTTTTTCAAATTCTCGATAGCAAAACCGGCACCCCTATATTTAAATAGTGATATACATATAAAACTTGGATATCATGTCAGTTAAATTTTAGCCCTGCGTACTGCAGCTGGGGTAGAAAAATGTATAAGAAATAATCATTTTCTTTCACGTTCATAATTAATAACTGCTAGCAAAAGCGGTAAAGTTCTCAGATTTTACAAAAGGAATGCTGCATTTATGCTGAAAACGCTTCACACATCACCTCTCTGGTAGTTAGTACAGCCTTTACAGCTTCAGCAGCCGTTATACTAAAATAAAGACCTTTAAAAAACTGTGGCCATCAGCTTGCATACCATATAATTCGAAGCACAGGTTTTACTGAACAATGGGACCCACCCTAATTCAGCAGTAATAAATATCCAATTTTATATATTCCTTGTTTTTTTTTCTTTTGTTAGTTTAAACAATTGATTGAATGTATACAGAAATGGAGTAGGCCGATTTTGAAAACGTTTTCAAAATTAAAATTTTAAAACTCGCAGGTTTTCGAAAATATTCAGAAAATTTACAAATTTTCATTTAAAGTTCTAAGCTAATTTTTCTGAGTATGCTTTCGGCAATTTTTTCCTCCGAAGAACATTTTAGATTTTCTTGCATTATAAAACAATTTTCTTATTTGTATGAAAGAAAATCTAAAATACCCATATATGTAATAATGTTTAGGTATCTACACGCACTAAAGTAACAGCGCAGTCTAACCATCGATACTTTTTTTTCAGTAACCAAATTTAAAATTACATTTCAGTACAATTAAAAAGAAACCTACAGAATTGTAAACCAACTTCTAAAACATTTTTGAATAAATTTCGAAATTTTACTTTAGAACCTTATTAAAATTTTGAGTATGCAGCTTTTCGTAACTTAACTATTTTTAGGCTGGCATTACAAATTTATAGTTCAACTCAACTCCTAAAGATTTTTACAATTATTTTCTTAATTCCAAACCCAACTAGTAATTGGTTAAATTAAAAATAAAAAAAAAAAAATGTGGTTTCTGTATTACAGAACGAACTCACCCAGTTTTAAAGGCAGTTATTGTCGTGGTTGGTGGCTGTATCAGCGGGCCTATACGAGGCGCCCCGGCTGGTTGTTGTTAATCAAGTGTAGGTTGCAGCAGGCCTATACGAGGTGGCCCTGCTGGTTGTTGTTAATCAAATGGACGTTGCAGCAGGCCTATCTGAGACGGCCCTGCTGGTTGTTGTTAGTCAAGTGGATGTTGCAGCAGGCCTATCTGAGGCGGCCATGCTGATTGGTGTTAATAAAGTTGATAGTACGTCCGGTGGTTTCGTTGGCGCTATAGCTGGGGGTAGCGCGTTTGGTTGGCTAGCGCTATCGCTGGTGTTTGCGCGCGGTTTAGAGTGGCCGTGCACGGTTTTTTTGCACTCAAGGTGGGCACGACTGGTGGTTTCGTTGGTGCTATACCTGTTAGTAGCGCGTTTGGTTGCTAGCGCTATCGCTGTTGAAAATGTGCCGAATCTGCGCTGCTTATTGCGTGCAGCTACTTAATTCCGCCCTTGTTTCTTTTCGTTTTTGGTTTTTTTATATTTATATGGC
The DNA here is from genome assembly GCF_040869045.1 of Eurosta solidaginis. NCBI lineage: Eukaryota > Metazoa > Arthropoda > Insecta > Diptera > Tephritidae > Eurosta > Eurosta solidaginis. The sequence continues at coordinate 136,873,973 of NC_090324.1, forward strand.
AGTGTCAAAAGACGCTCCGGATCAGTTCTGCAAAAATGTTGAATGTTTGTCCGTTAGGATGACGATGCTAGATACACCAATGTATTTTCACGTTCGACCACCACCAAGGGCAAAGATGACCACCAAAACCAACCTCGCTTTTATCTTCCTTCTTACCTTTTGTCCCGGAAACAGCGTGCTTTCCTCTTAGAGATCATCATTCACGCGGCCGTGGCGACCTCTAGTCTACATTTTCGATTAAAATTGCCATGACACCTTTTCTTTGCCATCACTAGCCACTAGATGCGTTCCAAAGGTGACTCTCCCAAGTGGACCATAACAAACCTGCTTCGCTTTGAAGACCTGACTATGAATCAAACAGGAAACCGGATCATCTGTGGGAAGACACTGCCATGAGCCTCCGATGACAAGCAACGTGGGGCACGACTCACCCCTAAGAAAATAGTCTCAAAGTTCTACCGCGAAGCTAGCCGGGCAACATAGGTCCATCAAAAAAAAAGTTAAGTCAAGTAGGGAATTAATTTTGTTTCTTAGTTTAAGGCTTTGCGGCAGTTAGATATTTGTTATGGAAAACTCGTCAAAACTCCGTATAGTTCTAGTGGTTATCGCCCCCACAGAAAGGCAAAAAAAATATGGGTGTAAACATTTTGATAAAGGAGAACTCGACCAAACTCCGTAAGGCTAATCCAACCCAAGCGTGGACGGCCAGGCTGTTCCCGGTTCTCGGTGAGTACACGTGTGAACACCCTATGAGATCATTGCTCGGGGAGAATACTGGGCGAGATGTCCCCGACCGTCAAAACGCCCAGACAAAAAAAGAAGTCCGATTGGTAGGTGTATATAAAAAAATCAATTTTTAATTTGGCAAACTGTTCTTGAGGGGTTATTGCGGACGATTATCCGAAGCATGGAAACGACCTATCAATTTCCCATTTAGGTCCTCGAGATCATACAATGCATTGCCAATTTTCGGAGCACTCGACACTTAAGATATTTAGCCAGGAATTTGGCGTTAATACCCTGTTTGAAGTTACTTAAAGCAAAGTTTTTCCGGAAAACTTCCTGACCTTCCTTGTAGTTGACTTGTCTAGAGCGCTTGTTATAGGTGTTTATCCCCCTATCTTTTGCCTGATCTAAATTCCTGCGAATTTGCTCACGAATATTGGTCAACTTGTCAGCTATGCTTACTATCGTAACTTGGTCTTCCCGAAGGCTGCCGAGCTTCTCTAAAATACTGTACGCTGAGGCATGTTGGACCATATTTTGGCCATATAATGCAAAGTATGGAGAGCACTGAATCGCCGCATGAAATTCGCTTCTCAAAACTGATAAACTCTCGGGTATATGCTTATCCCAATCAGTATGGTCAGGTTTATCTTTCAGGAAAATTCTAATCTTCGAAACAATTTCTCTATTAACGCGCTCGGATGCGTTTGCTTGAGGAGAATATAACCCCGTCCTCACGTGCGTCACCCGGTAATTTACTAAAAATTGGTTCATTTCCTTAGAGATAAACTGTTTACCATTGTCACTATGAATAAATTCAGGGACCCCTACAGCTGGAAAAATTTCTGAAGCGAAATAATTTATAACGTTGACAGTGGCTCTCTGCATGGGCTTTAGCCAAACGTATTTTGAAAGATGGTCTAGTACTATAAAAATTTCGCCGCTTAGATCTCGGATACGGGCCCAGAAAATCGCAATATAATCGTTGAAATGATCTCTCGGATGCACCTGCTTTGCAGGTGTCACAACGCTGGACGTAGTCCCTGACGTCCTTAGCCTGCTGCGGCCAGAAGTACTTCTGCCTAACACGTTCTAAGGTTTTCTGCCACCCGCCATGGTAACTCCGGTTAGCGTCATGTGCTAGTCTCACTGCTTCCTCAGTCAACCCTTTTGGCAACCACAAACACCACAGCGAGTCTTCTTCCCCTTCCACCCAATGACGAAATTTAACTCTTTTGAAAATTACCCCGTCCACCACTCGTAAATCCGGAAGCGTTACTGCTAAATTCGGGAGAGACTAAATCTATTTCCCCGGGTGTGGTAGTGAAAGTTAACTCATCAGCATCAAACCGCGAAAGCGCATCGGGAGCTACATTCAGGGTGCCTTTCCGATGTTCCATTTTAAAATCATATCTTTGCAGCAAGAGCGACCACCTCGCCAACCTCTCGCTCAAGTCCTTTTGCGGCATCAGCCATTTGAGACTGGAGTGGACCGTGATAATCCGAAACGGTAATCCTTCGACATAGGGTCGGAAGCGCTTCACGCTGATTATGGCGGCGAGACATTCCAGCTCGGTTACTGTATAGTTGCGTTGAGCATTCAGCTTTTTCGATACGAACGCGATTGGATGCTCAGCGCGCTCATCATCGACCTGGAACAACACTCCGCCGACACCTATCTTGGACGCATCGCATTTGATTACGAATTCTTTGGAAAGATCAGGTTGGGCCAAGACAGGAGCGGAACTCAAAGCTACTTTTAGTTTTTCGAAGGCCTCTATAGCTTCAGTCAGCAAAATTGGTAATAAACGCCCTGTACCAATTCGCCATGCCCACAAACCTACGCACCTGCCGAGGGGATTTAGGGATCGGAAAGTTTTGAATCGCTTCTATTTTTCCTGGATCTACTTTCAAACACCCGCTGCCTATCAAGTACCCTAAGTAACGAATTTCCTTCTGACAAAATTTGCTTTTGTTTACGTTTATTGTCAGACCTGCGTTTGTCAAACATTTTGCCACTTCCGCCAGCAATTTCAGGTGGTCTTCAAAATTTGTACTGCATACCATCATGTCATCCAGGTAGACGAAGACATTCTCCCGCAGACGCGAAGGGATTGCCTTGTCCATCAGCCTACTCATAGTTTGCGGTCCATTACACAGACCAAATGGCATTACCTTGAAGTGGTACAGAGGCCTCCCCGGGACTGCGAATGCTGTTTTTTCCTTGGAGGACTCTGTCAATTTGATCTGGAAGAACGCGTCCTTCAGATCAATGCCACTAATAAAATGCGTATCTTTCAGTCTGCTCAATACGCCGTTGATATGAGGCAGGGGGTATAAGTCCTTCTTAGTCACCGCGTTGATCTTCCTGAAATATATGCACAGCCTAACTTTACCTGGTTTCCGGACCAGTACCACAGGACTACACCACGGAGAGTTTGATTCTTCTATAACTCCCAATTCGAGTAACCTGTCGTATTCGCTAAAAGTTTCGGCTTGCCTCGGTGGCGAAAGAGGAAAATGTTTGCTTTTTATGGGAACGGCATCACCGGTGTCAATGTGATGCTCCACTAATTTGGTTTGCCCCAGGCCTAACTTCTCGTACGAAGGAAACGTCTCTACGACCTTTTGCAATTCTATTTTCCGGGCTGGTGACAATTCAGGTAGGTTAAGTTCTTCGTCCTTTTCATTCCTCGCCTCTATACACTCTACGCATGGGAATATTTCGGGAGCTAACGCAAATGCTCTCCAAAAATCTACCCCGAAGTAAGCTTTTGGAGAAGTGAAGGAACGAGGTAAAAACAAATAATCTTTGTGATATTCTTGAAAGTGACCGGTAGAGACACTGAGCCTAAGATTTTTTGCTTGTTGCAACCCGCGGTATATACGAATGCATGTAAGGGCTGATAATCGAAGCCGTTATCTCTTAGGAATTCTACTCCATTTTTTCCCAAGATGGAGCCGTTGGCTCCCGAGTCCAACAACCTTACAATGAGACTATCTTTTATTTTAGCCTTTACGAGAGGCCTTTCATCCTCTGTAAGCGTTAACGTGGTGGCTTGCAGCAGTCTACGCTCCTGTACTCTGCTGTGGTATCTCTTCCTGCACTTCAAAATATTGTCTGATACCGGTTGTGGTTCGAAAATGGTATGTCTTATTTGTTCATACCTATGTTCCCTTTCTTATAGATTAGGTAAAGATTGTGTCTGGCAAGCGACATCCCTATGCTGGCGTCGCAGAACTCTGATCGGCTCGCCCATCGCGGATGAGGACGTTTGACTCTCGGATTCAGAACTATTGGAATTATCCGTACTGTCAGGGATGGTTATTATTACATTCGAGGATTCTTTCGCCAGGGTACTACTGCACCTCGGAAGCTCACCACCTCCATGCAGAGATTCATCGTCTGGTTCAGTGCATGGGCGACGCCTCGAGCCGGCTGGTGTGGGAGCTATGACGCCGAACGAAGTTCCCCCGCCTTCTCGATCGGGTACTGGTTTCCCTGCCTGCGATGGTCCATAGGGCATTTAGGAGTAAGTACTCCCTTATACCCACATTTAAAACAAAAAGGATTCCTAATGGGTTCCTCACAGTATATATATGAGTGGCCCATTGCCTCACAATTCCAGCATTGGATTCCCGAATAGTCCGGTCTCCTGTTGCGTCGATATTCCAGCGCCTCTATTTGCGGATCCACTTCACAGTCCTCGCTTTCCATCCTTACACGGGCTTCGTTCACATGCCGTCCAGAGTAAGTGGCTCCCAACAGCTTGCTTTCTTTCAGCACTTGTTGTCCTCTGCGTGCTACATCGCATAGATCATGAAGGGTTCTTACATCCGCGTTGAAAAGCATCAGCTTAAGGCTACTGTTGACGTTCCTTTTTATGATGTCAATCAGCAATACCTCTGACATGGGTTCTCTTAAGCGCGCGTTCAAGGAGATTATGTCCGTGTGGAACACGTCATAGCACTCATTGCCTTCTGCTTCCGCATGGAGATCTCCATAACGATCTCGTGGTCAGTTTTTAGAGTACCGAACTCTCTCATCAAGGAATAGCACAAAAAGGCGTATGTCACGCTTGGGTTCTGTTTTGTGAACAACCAGTACCACTCGTCGGCCCGCACAGAAAGGAATAGGTGGAAACTAGCCATTATTTGTTCGTCCGTGCATTGTGTGCGCTCACACAGGGTGTTTAGCTTAAAAAGAAAATCTGCCATGCTTCCAGTACCGTCGAACGATATTTTCCACTCCTGGGGTTTTATTGCTATGTTGCTCGGAGCAGGTTTCATTAGGGTTACAGGCGCTGGAAGTGGGTTACGTTCCATTCTATTCGCGTTCCGGTTAAAATTTATAGAATGCTGCGCCGAATCGAGGGCGGCGTTGAGCTGGTCCATACTGGTTCGAATCGACCCCATCTCTCTCCGCATTTCCTCCCGTGAAGCCTGGAACAGTTGGTGTAATACTTCCACCCACGAGTCTCCACGATTAGCTTCTGCCCGAATCCCTAGGGTATTCGCGATATCGCCCCCCTACTGGGGTATGCACCACCAAGGGACGCTTGACCTTGGAAAAGGCCCCCCTATTATTACCACCCCGGTTCTGGTGCCCTCCGAACGGAGTATGCCGGACCCGAAGGACTGCTCACGCGACATTATAATCAGGTAAAAAAAAATTTGTAGCTGTTAAATCCTAGTATTGGTATATATAAAAAAACTTCTGTTTTCAACAAAACTTAAGGTAGTTAGGAGTTAAGGAAAAGGTCAGAATTCACCACTCCTTACCTTATATACGAGGCGATGATTCGTTTCCAAAAAAACGTGTATATATATATATATATAAAAAAAAATTAGCGCGAGGGAACAAAAAAAATTCGCGAAAAGCTGCAAAAGAAATTGTTAGTCAGACGTAATGGGAATGCTGACGCCTTCCCCTATCAGAAGACACCAGGCTACAGGAAAAAAAATGAACACAGATCCATTCATACGTGTCCCTAGTGCTCCCAACCGCAATACGAGGGGGTCTTAAGGCCCCCCTCCGAGACTGGTTGGGGCCACTAGGGTCAGTTCCAGGCACACACGGGTTGGTCTCAACACGCCCAGCCGCAACGCAGGGGCAGTCTCCAGGGGCTCACCCCTGGGACTGGTTTGGGGTGTTGAGGCCTCTCGTCCATCCGCTCTGGACACCCCTCCTGCCTCCGCCGCAATGGGTGGAGCGGTTTCGGAGCCGCTCCGCCAGTCTGGTGGGACAGGAAGGAGTGCCACTTGGAATCCCAGCTCAACCCGTCACAGTCCAGGTGGTATTCTAAACTACCACCTGGGACGTGGGATAAGCTGGGGTTCTTTCAACACATACACCCACGCACTCACACCAACGACACAAACTCGGCAAAAAAGAAATACAAATTTTCTAAATTTTTAAACAAAAAAACCCAATTAGCGGACATATATATACCAAAGCCGACTACGGACAACATCCGGCAAACTAAAATCCCAATTACAAAAAAAACAAAGTGCGTTCAGCACTGCCTCACCGGGTGAATACAAAAATCCGGAGGACTTGATTCAGTCTCGTCGCTCCTTCGGCCACTGCCCCCGATGACCTCTCCGGACAAATTGATCCGTCAACCATCCCACCGAGACGCAGGTGGCTGCTCCTGCGGCTGCCCACCTCGGACTGGTGGAATGGTCGACTTCCCAAGTTGACCCGGAATGACCCTCGCGAACAGCGCCTCAGGCGCCACGTTGGGCCCCATCTGTTATGGCGCCCTCAGTAACTGTCTCCGCGACAGTGCCTCGGACACCAAAACGTTGGGCACCATTTTTATGGATTCGGATTGTCAATGGGAGCAGCAAGGAAGGCAGTCGGCATGATGTAGGGGTGCACTGTGGCTAGTCATGTCGGCTGGGTTGGGTTCTTGCCAACCTTACTGTCCTTGCGCCATAACAGGAAAAAAAGTTCCTATCATGCCTTTCAAAACTAACAGAAGCGCAGAACTAATTCAAAATGCTTATAAGTTCAAACTAAAACGAAATCCGGTCGAACCGGATGCCACGGACAGACATTTAATTTAAAATTCCAAAAAAAAATTCTAACCGCAAAAAAATCGAACCGGAAACGACCGGTTATAACGCTGAAAATAAAAATAATAAACAAAAAGCTGAAAATGAAATTGAAAAATCAAGAAACAGAAATGGGCCAAATATAACTTGGGGCACCGCGGGGGTTGTTGCGACGCCCGGTGCATAGCCCACCCTCAAAACCATGGCCACAGACGCACCTAAATTTTCGGTGGCCCCTTACCTGAATGCCTAAGTGTCCTCTAAATAAATATAGACGTCAGCATTCCCATTTACAGAATTTATTAACAATTCATTATGTTTTTATGTTTATTTAAAACCTAAAAAAAAACTTGAATAACGAAAACGAATTTCTTTTATTCTATTTCGGCCTTTATTTTGTAAATTTTTATAAAATTTTTTTTTTTTTTTTCGAGCTCTAGGCCATGTATATGTAAATTAAAACAGCAAAAATGCTTGTTTTACATATACATTTTATATTTGTCAAATTTATTTTTATGAATTTATTTTAATCGATATTTCGATTTCAAACTGAAATCATCTTCAGGACTGAAAGGCATGTAAAACCAAAAACATATTAACACATAAAACATAACAACTTTCCATAATTTTTAACTTACACCCTTGAGTGCACCTGATCGACTAATTTAACAAATCTTAAAATAAACAAGTACAAGGGAAAACGATAAACAAAAAAGCGCTTCCCAAGGCAGTCGGTTCTATGTACCGGAGCGACTCGGGATTTTTCCCGACCAAGGACTGTCATTTCAGTGTGACCCCATTTAATTTGTTTCGTCCGTCCCACAAATTGTCATCCTCCCAGCAGCTCCTTGCAGCAGGACTGCTACATATTCTCTTACTCCGGGAAGGTATCGAACCCAATCCGGGTCCGTCTCCTGACCCCGGTCATGAGAAATGGTTTTGCTGCATTTGCCAGAAAAGAATCTTTTTAGGACGGTCATACTCTGTTCAGTGTGTCTCGTGCAAGGGATGGTTGCATCGGACAGGTTGTTCTGGGCTTGATCCCAAAACCCGACGTCCACGTAACTTTTATAAATCTTTTGTGGCTCCTTGCTGCTCACGCCCAAGGGCGTCCCGTAGTCTACGCCTAAGCGTATCCCCACTACCTTCCAGCAGCTTCGCTGCTCAGCAAGCCACAACAAGTACCCGCTGCTGCTCGCGCCCCACGGCGCCAACAACTCAAACAGCTGATACCACTCATGACTACTACCTTCGTAGTAGAGCTGGTAGCAATGCTGAGCATCAGCCCCTGCCCCCGTCTTTTTCTCCCCCCCCCTCTTTTCTGGCAGCAATCGTGCAGGTCAGGGAAACAGACTCTTAGTCCCTGCCTCCGTTTGCACCGTCTGCCAGCACAGAATATATAGGTTTGCGACATCCGCTCAATGCAGCTCCTGCCTTGGGTGGTGCCACTTTCCTAGATGTTCTGGTCTCCGCGACGGCAACCCCCCGACGGGTTTCATCGCACCATGTTGCCAGGTCGCAAACCCAAATCATCCGGGTACCCCAATGCTTGCCCAAGGGCGCCCAGTCCCAAAGCCACAACAGCAATTGCGTCCTGGCCTTCCACAACCTAGGCGTAGTCACCCCTCACTTACCCCTAGAGTGGCGGCGTCACAGCTCATGCACTTCAGAATTCTGCAGTTCAACTGTAATGGACTAACTGGGAAGATTACGGAGATAGTCGATTTCATGAAGCGGCACAACATCCGCATTGCTGCGCTTCAAGAGACTAAACTCACAGCAAGATCTGCATTGCAGACCTGCTCTGGTTATAATGTCCACAGGAAAGACCGCGAGAGCGGTAATGGAGGCGGCCTCGCGTTTATTATACACCACTCTGTGCAATATCATATATTTGATCCTGGCATCGACCGCAGTGACAATGTCTTAGAACGTCAAGGCCTATCTGTCCGGTCAGGCGATGCAAATCTAGAAATCATCAACATCTACATCCCTCCTGTTACCTGTTGCCCCAGTGGATACCGCCCTAATATCGAGGCCTTACTCACTGGCAACAATCGCATTATCTTAGGCGATTTCAATGCCCATCACGACCTATGGCATTCAAACTTGCGGGCGGACAGTAGGGGTGAGATGTTGGCGGATCAAATAGACGAAACGACGTTCTGCACAATAAACGGAGACGCCCCCACACGTATGGTAGGAAGCTGTCATAGCTCGCCAGATATCTCAATCGTGAGCGCAGAACTCATAAACTGCGTCAACTGGCAGCCGATGGTAACATTGGCATCCGACCACCTGCCCATACTTATTTCGTTCGAGCGTACTGCCGACTTCATCGTCACCGAAAAACGCACTTTCATAAACTTCAAAAAAGGAAAGTGGGAAGAATATAAATGTGCAACAGACAGCAGCTTTGCTGTCCTCCCTATCCCGACTGATGCCCGCCAAGGGGAGCGTGCCTTCCGTAAGGTCATTGAATCCGCCTCGGCACATTTCATTCCCGCCGGGAGAATTCCTGAAATCCGGCCCCACTTCCCGGCGGAGGCCGCGAGCTTAGCGAGGGAACGCGACCTTATAAGACAGCTTGATCCAGGCGACCCCCAAATAAGGGATATAAACCAACGCATCAGATTGCTTGTGGACGAACACAAGCGGGCGAAATGGGAAGAGCACCTAAGAGGTTGTAACCTCTCTACCGGTGTAGGTAAACTTTGGTCCACCGTAAAGTCCCTATCGAATCCGACTAAGCACAAAGACAAAGTTTCCATCGCCTTTGGCGATAAGGTGCTGTCGGATGCGAAAAAATGCGCGAGCGCTTTCTGCCGACAATATATAATGCATCCTACGGTCGACAAAGATAGACGGAGAGCCAATAGACACGCACATAAACACAAACTCAGCGCGTCATCAATTACCATCACCGCTAGAGAGGTTGAGGACGTCATTGGTCGCGCTAAACCATCCAAAGCAGTGGGCCCAGACGGCATAGCCATGCCGATGCTTAAAAACCTAGGGTAAGAGGGTTTCAAATACTTAGCGCATGTCTTCAACCTGTCTCTTTCCACCTTTGTCATACCCGAGAAATGGAAAATGGCCAAGGTGGTCCCGCTACTAAAGCCTGGGAAACCAGCTAACGTAGGTGAGTCATATCCTATCGCCAGTGGCAAAGACGCTTGAAGCCATTTTGCTCCCTTATTTCCAAGCACATTTGCAGCTAGCCCCTCATCAGCATGGCTTCAGAAAACTCCATAGCACTACCTCCGCGCTAAATGTCATTAGCACCCAGATAAATTGCGGTTTGAATCAATATCCCCACCATAGAACAGTACTCGTAGCGTTAGACCTATCAAAAGCTTTTGATACGGTCAACCATGGCTCGTTACTGCAAGACCTGGAAGGGTCCACCCTTCCCCCATGTCTTAAAAGGTGGACCGAAAATTATCTGGGTGGTCGGCAGGCATCGGTGCAATTCAGAAACGAAACATCAAAACAAAGGAGAATTAAACAAGGGGTGCCACAGGGTGGTGTCCTATCCCCGCTTTTGTTTAATTTCTACATATCTAAGCTACCTTCACCACCGGAAGGAGTCACAATCGTTTCCTACGCCGATGACTGCACAATAATGGCCACAGGCCCAGGCCGAAAGATCGATGAGCTATGCAATAAAATAAACGGCTATCTCCCTGATCTCTCCAGTTTTTTCGCCTCGCGAAACCTGGCATTGTCACCGACTAAATCTTCCGCGACCTTATTTACAACATGGACGCCCCAAATGTCGACCATATTGAACATCCACGTCGATGGCACTACGCTACCGACTGTCCTACACCCCAAAATCTTGGGTGTGACGTTTGATCAGGATCTACAATTTGGTGCGCACGCAACCGCAATTGTTCCAAGAATTCAGAGCCGTAATAAAATCCTCAAATCCCTTGCTGCCAGTACCTGGGGAAAAGATAAAGAAACGCTCTTGACCACATACAAAGCAATTAGCCAGCCGATTACGCGCTACGCGTCACCCATATGGTCGCCAAGCCTAAAAACCACCCACTGGAAGAAACTACAGGCCTGCCAAAATACTGCTCTCAGAATCGCCACGGGCTGTCTTCTTATGTCCCCAGAACACCATCTGCATAATGAGGCGAGAATACTCCCCATCAGGGAGAGAAATGAGATGCTGACTAAACAGTTTCTGTTGAATACCCAGAAACCTGGGCATCCCAACAGACATCTGATTGACGAACCAGCACCGCCTAGGGGCCTAAGGAGTCATCTCCGTAAGCATTTTGAGGAAATACGGCACCTGAGAACCCAGCAGTATGAAGCGGAAAAACACAAGCAGGTCCTTGGTGAACTCCATAGACAGGCGTCGGACCTTTATGTCGGGAATTGCCCGGTGAATCCAGTACTTGAAGAAAAATATCCAGAACTCGCAGAAGAGGAACGCATACTCCCCAGGGAAACGCGTGTCACTCTTGCTCAACTTCGTTCTGGATACTGTAACAGGTTAAACTCTTACCTATCCAGAATCAACCCCGACATACAAAATGTATGCCCTGCTTGCAATGTGTCCCCACATGACACCAACCATCTCTTTAATTGTAATGTGGAACCAACGCCTCTAACACCCCTTTCCTTATGGTCCACCCCTGTTGAAACGGCAAGTTTCCTTGGACTCCCGTTAGAGGATATTGATGACAATTTGTGATCGGTCGCGCCTATTGGGTGAGGCGAGCATTGTTACAACAACAACAACAACAACATAAACAAAAAAGTAAACATCTAAAGAACCGTAATAATACACAAATTTTTACATAAACAACAATACGTTAAATTATAAGCAGTAACTGGCGCTCAGCACATTAGCGTTGGGACAGCCATTTGGAATTTTTCGTGGTCATACATATTGGAGTATTTTAGCCTGTTGGACAGTCCAGGGACATATACGGACGTTTTATATATTTTATTTTTATTATTATTTATTCCATTGGTACTTGATTTTTCAAAATAATCGCGGATATAACCTTTTATGAGATATATCGGAAAGTCGTTGTTTTTAAGCATTTTTACAATAATCTCTATATTTTTATTATGGTATATTTCATCACTGATGGTCAGCACTCTTCGAATAAAATTTTTTGCTGTGTTTACTATAGTTGGTTTGCTGTGTTTCGAGTGGAAATTAATCAATCTGCCTGACGATGTAGGCTTTTTATACCAGTCAAAGTATAGTTTCTTGTATTTTCTTATCACCATAGTGTCTAAAAATGGTAACTGGCCATCCTTTCCAATTTCATGGGTAAACTTTATTGATTTATTATAACTGTTTAAGTTCGTCAGCATATCCTCTACAGCATCAATTTTTACGATGGCGAATAGATCGACGACGTATTCAGATAAAAAGTGGGGTTTATTAGGAGAGTCTACCTCGAATTTACTCAGCAATTCTTCCATTACTAAGTCTGCAATGACAGGTGATGCTGGTGACCCCATTGGCATTCCCGACCGCTGTTCATATATTTTATTATTTGATTTGAAATATCGGTTTTCTTTAATGCAAAATCTCACAATTTCCAAAAACAATTCTTTACTAATACTGGTATGAGCTTTTAACTGGTTCCATTTAGATGCTATAATATCCAAAGCATGGTCGACTGGAATGCTGGGAAACAAGGAAACCACATCGAACGAAATCAGACATTCATCGTGGTCTATATAAGTATCTTTTACCTTGTTTTTGAATTCTACCGAATCTCTGACATTGTACTTCGAAATTTTGGTTAGATTTTTGAGGACATTAACAACATATTGGCATAACTTATAAGACGGGGAGTTAACAGACGAACATATAGGACGCAGGGGTACGCCTTCCTTATGAATCTTGGGAAGACCATATAACCTTGGAGCGTTTGCCGTTTTACTTATTAGACGATATTTCTCCTTCAAATCAATTATTTTATTTTTAAATAGTTTCTCAACAATTTCGTTGTTTTTATCCTGTAACCTATTTGTAGGGTCACGTTTTAGTACGCGATAAGCCGAAATATCATTCACGATTTGTTGTATTTTCTTGTCGTAGTCTGATTTGTCCATCAGAACTGTGACATTCCCTTTGTCGGCATTCAAAACTAATAAATTTTTATTTTCTTTGAGAAAAGTTTTCGTTTGGTGTAGTGTGTCTAAAATAAACCTGTCCCGCGCGTTATTTTTTGACTTGTTTAAGTGATCTCTTATTAATGTGGTAGTAAAATTGTTCCGCTCAATTTCTTGCTCTTCTTTCTCTTTAATAGTCTGTATACAGTCCTCTCCGTCAGCTATCAGTTTAAATAGTGGAAACTTATCCTTGGTTGTTGGTAACGAGAACTTTGGACCTAAGGAGAGTAGCCACTGTGTGTCTGTCGGTATGCTTGTGTTCGTCGTATTACATAGCCATTCCGGCACGCTTTGGATATTAAGCGATCGTTTTTGAGCGTCTTTAAGTCTCTCGAATTTGTTGGTTTGTGTGTTCTTTACCTTCGTTTCTAAAACATGTGTTAAGGTTTTCTCACTTTCGAAAAATGCGGTCGCGTCTTCCGTATCAAGTTTTTGTTGTAATTTATTTCTTATGCTATTTACCTCATTTTCGTTCAGCTTCCGTAGTTCATACTTTGCTCTGATAATAATATTCAAAAGTTTGCTTTGTACTGTGTTCATATATGTTGCTGTTGCGCTCCTAATCTGCTTCGATATTATCTTGTCGTTGGTATTACAGTTGAGAACGTAGGAAATTGTTTGTGTGGCATTACATATAAACTTTGGTATTATTGCGCTCTTTTGCATCTCACTAGAAACTTTATGGTTTGCTTCAGCTTGGTTAGTTCTTTTGTGCTATATTGATAGCGTTTTATGTATATTTTAGTCTCACTATTATATTTGTTTTTAATGCCTTTGTAGATTTTCCTTGTGTTGTTGTTGTTACGGCGTGCTCTCCGTTCCATAATTACTTTTATTCTATTTCGGCCTTTATTTTGTAAATTTTTATAAAAGTTTTTTTTTTTTTTGAGCTCTAGGCCATGTATATGTAAATTAAAACACCAAAAATGCTTGTTTTACATATACATTTTATATTTGTCAAATTTATTTTTATGAATTTATTTTAATCGATATTTCGATTTCAAATTGAAATCATCTTCAGGACTGAAAGGCATGTAAAAACAAAAACATATTAACACATAAAACATAACAACATTCCATAATTTTTAACTTACGCTCTTGAGTGCACCTGATCGACTAATTTAACAAATCTTAAAATAAACAAGTACAAGGGAAAACGATAAACAAAAAAGTAAACATCTAAAGAACCGTAATAATAACCAAATTTTTACATAAAGAACAATACGTTAAATAATAAGCAGTAAGTGGCGCTCAGCACATTAGCGTTGGGACAGCATATTTGGAACGACACTCTTCTCACGAGGAATTGTAGTTGTTGTAATCAACCGCCGATAGGCTGCCGCGCAGCCTTCTATATCTGCCTTAAAATTTATTCTTTGATCTCTTGGTGTATTGATAATATGAAGCATTTCTAATGTGTATCTTTTGTTGTAATGCCTCTCTTTTTGAATTACTGCTACGTTGTTTAAATCTGGAGAGTGCCCGGTTACTCTGCAATGTTGTGTCAAAGCTGTTTTATTATCATTAGCGTGGTCCCGATTTTTGATGTTAGATTTATGCGCGGAAATCCTTGTCTTTAATTTTGATTTTGTAGTCCCGACATATACTTTATTGCATACGGGGGACCCGTCGCCGTTACATGAAATTTGGTATATTACGTCAGATTTCTCGTATTTTTCGATTTTGTCCTTTGTGTTGCTAAAAATTTGTTGTACGTTATTGTTGTAAGTGAGGGCCATTTGGAATTTTTCGTGGTCATACATATTGGAATATTTTAGCCTGTTGGACAGTCCAGGGACATATACGGACGTTTTATATATTTTATTTTTATTATTATTTATTCCATTGGTACTTGATTTTTCAAAATAATCGCGGATATAACCTTTTATGAGATATATCGGAAAGTCGTTGTTTTTAAGCATTTTTACAATAATCTCTATATTTTTATTATGATATATTTCATCACTGATGGTCAGCACTCTTCGAATAAAATTTTTTGCTGTGCTTACTATAGTCGGTTTGCTGTGTTTCGAGTGGAAATTAATCAATCTGCCTGACGATGTAGGCTTTTTATACCAGTCAAAGTATAGTTTCTTGTATTTTCTTATCACCATAGTGTCTAAAAATGGTAACTGGCTATCCTTTTCAATTTCATGGGTAAACTTTATTGATTTATTATAACTGTTTAAGTTCGTCAGCATATCCTCTACAGCATCAATTTTTACGATGGCGAATAGATCGTCGACGTATTTAGATAAAAAGCGGGGTTTATTAGGAGAGTCTTCCTCGAATTTACTCAGCAATTCTTCCATTACTAAGTCTGCAATGACAGGTGATGCTGGTGACCCCATTGGCATTCCCGACCGCTGTTCATATATTTTATTATTTGATTTGAAATATCGGTTTTCTTTAATGCAAAATCTCACAATTTCCAAAAACAATTCTTTACTAATATGGTATGAGCTTTTAACTGGTTCCATTTAGATGCTATAATATCCAAAGCATGGTCGACTGGAATGCTGGGAAACAAGGAAACCACATCGAACGAAATCAGACATTCATCGTCGTCTATATAAGTATCTTTTACCTTGTTTTTGAATTCTACCGAATCTCTGACATTGTACTTCGAAATTTTGGTTAGATTTTTGAGGACATTAACAACATATTGGCATAACTTATCGTCGGTTGATTACAACAACTACAATTCCTCGTGAGAAGAGTGTCGTTCCAAATATGCTGTCCCAACGCTAATGTGCTGAGCGCCACTTACTGCTTATTATTTAACGTATTGTTGTTTATGTAAAAATTTGTTTATTATTACTGTTCTTTAGATGTTTACTTTTTTGTTTATCGTTTTCCCTTGTACTTGTTTATTTTAAGATTTGTTAAATTAGTCGATCAGGTGCACTCAAGAGTGTAAGTTAAAAATTATGGAATGTTGTTATGTTTTATGTGTTAATATGTTTTTGTTTTTACATGCCTTTCAGTCCTGAAGATGATTTCAGTTTGAAATCGAAATATCGATTAAAATAAATTCATAAAAATAAATTTGACAAATATAAAATTTATATGTAAAACAAGCATTTTTGGTGTTTTAATTGACATATACATGGCCTAGACCTCGACAAAAAAAAAAAAAGAAAACGAATTTCGAAAAAAAATTCGCAGTTTTTAAAAGTCTTCATGTAAACTTGCGAAAGTTTAGTCAATAATTTTGAACTACAAACTTATTCCAGTTGTAGTAAATAAAGAAAAGCTGAAGTCTTTTGAAAATTCGCATTGGTTTTTTAACAGCTCTTTTTCGAATATAAGTCCTCAATACATAATCCTTCCAAAGGCTTTACTCGACTCTGCGCCACTTCTACCGGAATGTATGTAATATTTGTTCCAAATGTGAGCCAAATCGGACATCATAGGTCGATTTCTATTCATGTATGTATTATGTGTTCCACATATGGACCAAATCGGACCACAAATACGATTTTTTTGAATATCTCGATACTTGTGCCACCTAGCGTCGATTTTTTTATATGTCGCTTTCTATGCATGTATGTATTACGTGTTCCAAATATGAGCCAAATCGGACCACAAGTACAAGTTTTGTGAATATCTCGATCCTAGCGGGGTTTTTTTCATAGGTCGCTTTCCATTCTTGTATGTATTATGTGTTCCAAATATGAGCCAAATCGGATCACAAATACGATTTTTGTGAATATCTCGATCCTTGCGCCACCTAGCGGCGATTTTTTCTTATTATTGCATTGTCATCGGGTTCTGAACTATATTCCAAGTTTCAACCTTATAGCTTAGCGGGAAGTTACTTAAATTTCAATTACAAAGTTCTTACCAACCAGTAAAGTACGGCCTTTTAATTTTTTTCAAAAGGTAGTACCCGAACAAAAAACCCCGTAGTGGCACAATTTTGTTGTAATTATGGCAGTCACCTTAATATATACTGTCAAATTGTATCTGGGCTAAGAACTAATTATAAATATATATTTATTTCAAGTACAAATTCTGATTATGTCATCTTTGTCTTTGTTGAGACTTGGCTTAATGCAGATTTCAACGATAATGATTTTTTTGATTCAAATTCTTATAATGTAAACCGCAAAAACAGGGATGTTACCAAGACTGGACTATCCAGAGGGGGAGGAGTACTAGTAGCGGTTAAAAAATGCCATCAGTCGTCCCTGGTTTCTCTGGATAATGAAGACTCCTTGCTGGATCAAGTGTGCGTTCTAGTGGAAGGCTCATCTAAAGTTTTTATTTACGTTTTCTGATAGTTGTGACATACTTTATAAAGCTCTAGTTTCTAAGAATAATGGGTATGATGACAATTTTTGTGTAGTGGGTGATTTTAACCTCCCTTACGTAACATGGTCCTTTTCAGATGATAACCAATCTTTAATTCCCGGTAATACATCTAGCTTTTGTGAAACTTAACTGATAGATACATTTTCAAGTATAGATCTAATTCACATAAATAATTTTTGTAATAAATTAATGAGATTTTTGGACCTTATTTTTATAACTGGTAACATGAATTTCTCATTGGACGAGTGCTCTGAACCTTTGTCTTATGCTAGTCAACATCATGTTCCTCTTGTTTTGAAACTTGATTTTTATGCCTTCCCATCACTCCAGCGAACAGACAAGCTTACTGATTTTAACCCTAATTTTAATGCTCATAGCTTAAAGCTTTTGAATAATGAACTATGCTCTATTGACTGGGCTGTGCTTTTCGAAGGGTTCGGGGTAGTCGAATGTTTTGAGACCTTTAAAAACATCGTATTAGAAACATGTCGAGCTTTTGTACCACCTAAGAAAAAATCTAGTCACAAGATTCCACGGTACACCAAGGAGTTGAAAAAATTCAAGAATTTAAGAAACAAATTTCTTAAAAGGTTTAAGTCTTCAAATGTCTCTTCTTATAAGTATTTTTACTTGATATATTCGAAGAAGTTCAATAGATCTCTATATAGGAATTATATGCGCAAGTTTGGGCGCGAAATCAAGAGTAACCCTAAGTCTTTTTGGCGATGCGTTAACTCGAAGAAAGCTCGCTCAAATATTCAAACGGGCGCGTTCTACAAGGAGACTTGGGCAGGGTCGACTTACGAAACCTCTAATCTCTTTGGAGAATTCTT
This sequence comes from Eurosta solidaginis, assembly GCF_040869045.1. Taxonomy (NCBI): domain Eukaryota; kingdom Metazoa; phylum Arthropoda; class Insecta; order Diptera; family Tephritidae; genus Eurosta; species Eurosta solidaginis. Next base: position 136,892,065 of record NC_090324.1, read on the forward strand.
CAAATCGAACTTTGATAGTGATTCTCAATCATCGCCTAACATACTCTCTAATTTAAATAGCCCAATAAATTTTGGCTCTCTGGTGCTTACTTTATAAGATATAGTGGAAGGAGTCAATAACATTAAACCCTCTATGAAACCTCATATGGACAGTTTTTCGTCATATCTTTTTAAGAATTGTAGAGCTTTGGCTCTTCCTCTTCTTCCCATTTTTAACAAATCTCTTGGAATTGGGTTTTTTATTGATGGTAGGAAATTTGCCTCAATTACCCCTATTCATAAAAGCGGTAATAAAGTAAAAGGTAATAAATGTAGCTAACTACTGTCCTATTGCAAAATTATCAACAACGTCGTAGCTGTTTGAATACATCGTTAAACAGAAGCTGTATTTCTCTCTAAGCCACTTACTTTCCAGCAGTCAACATGACTTCCACAGTTTCCCACCTGGCGGCTTTCTCTGATTACTGTGTGTTACCTTTCAATGATCGGCTGCAAGTTGTTTATACAGACTTCTCAAAAGCCTTCGATAAGGTTAGTCATTCAATTTTAATAGATAAGTTAGCCAATGTCGGTTTTCATTCAACCTTCCTATCATGGATTAAATCTTATCTTTCTTTTCACAAGTGTGTAGTTGTTGTTGATGATTGTGCGTCCGATCACTTCATTGCCTCCTCAGGCGTTCCTCAGGGCAGTATACTAGGTCCCCTCCTTTTTGTTCTTTTTATTAATGATATATCTTCCTGTTTTTATCCTCTGAGTTCTTTTTGTATGCGGATGATCTGAGTCTTTTCAAAAATTTCGTGTATTTCTGATGCCCATAGTCTTCAAAATGATCTGGACAATGCAGCCAGTTGGTGCAGAATAAACCACCTGCAACTCAAGATTATTAAATGTTTTCACATAAAAAAATCCCGTTCCCTAATTCCTACATCATGTGATATTAATGGATCTAAACTGGCTACGCAGTCTAAAATACGAGATTTAGGAGTAATTTTTTACTCCAAGTTTATGTTTCATGATCATATAAATCATGCAATTGCTAAATCATACGCAATGCTTGCCTTTATACGCCGTTGCAGTACTGATTTTACTGATCCATACACTCTAAAACTTCTTACACCTCGACGGTTCGTTCCACGTTAGAATACGCTGTGTTTATATGGAGCCCATTTTACGATTGCCATATAAAGAGGCTAGAATGGGTACAAAAGACCTTCATAAAATTTTCTCTGCGCAGATTAAACTTTGAAGAGCCTATTCCGTCTTATAATGCTAGATGTCTCCTTATTAACCTGTAGACGTTGGATAACATAAGAATCTTGCTTTCGCTTAGCTTTGTGTTTGACATCATTCAAGGCATAGTAGACGCTCCGACTCCTTTACAACGAATTAACTTCTTGGTTCCACAGAGGAAACTAAGAAGTAATGATTTGTTTTTTGTTGAATGCGTGAGGACTACCTATGCATATTATGCTCCTCTCATCGGAACCTTACTAGAGTTTAATTTGTTCTCAAATTCATTGAATATAGATTTCTCAATTGAAAAATCTATATTAAAATTACACTTTGTAAATATATTTAATTCATTATGTAGTCTGTAAGAAACATTGTATTTCAAAGAATACTACATTTAAATAAATAAATAAATAGATTAATAAGCATTCAAAGTTAAAAAAATATATATATCTGTGAAATTAGCACACAAACCTACAAAACAAGAACTCTTCGGAGTAGGTTTCAAGTAGTTCCTGAAAAGGATAAAAAAGATGAGACAAATTTTGAGCAACATTCACATTTTTCCTAATGTCGAAAATTTAATAAAAAATTTTAATATTAAAAAAAAATTGGTGTTATAAAAACTTTTTAATAATTCTGAAGTTCCTGAAAAGTAGAATTTCAACAGTTCTGTAGTTTATGAAAAGGATAAAAAAGGTCTGCAAAATGTGACTGTTCGCCGTAATTTTGCAGAACTTTTTTCTCATTTTCAGGAACTATAGAACCGCGCCCGCGCTGTTAGTTCTGCTTACTCCAAACTGGAAAAAGAAGCGGTAAAGATGGGTTTGATGGTGAATGAGGACAAAACGAAGTACCTGCTGTCATCGAGCAAAGAGTCAGCGCATATGCGCCTTGGCAACCACGCTACTGTTGGCAGCCATAATTTCGAAATAGTAAAAAACTTCGTTTATTTGGGAACCAGCATCAACACTGGCAACAACATCAGCACTGAAATCCAGCGAAGAATCAATCTTGCCAATAAATGCTACTTTGGACTAGGTAGGCAATTGAAAAGTAAAGTCCTCTCTCGGCGAACGAAAATCATACTCTACAAGTCACTTATCGTACCCGTCCTGCTATATGGGGCAGAAGCATTGACCATGACAACAGCAGATGAAGCGGCTTTGGGAGTGTTCGAGAGAAAAGTTCTTCGAAAGATTTATGGACCTGTACGCGTTGGCGATGGCGAGTAGCGAAGAAGATTTAATGATGAGCTGTACGAGCTTTACGCAGACATCAACATAGTCCAGCGAATTAAAACGCAGCGGCTGCGCTGGATAGGCCATGTTATGCGAATCAAAGATGATGCTCCGGCCAAGAAAGTGTTTCTATCGGAACCCACCTATGGAAACAGAGGTAGAGGGCGGCCCCCACTCCGTTGGAAGGACCAGGTGGAAAACGATTTAAACTCCCTTGGTGTGACCAATTGGCGCCGGTTGACGGAGCGAAGGAGCGACTGGCGCACCTTGTTGGACGGCCATAACCGTTTAGACGGTTAAGCGCCAATTAAGTAAGTAAGTATAGAACTTTTTAAGAACTTCTCAGAAAATCATTTTTTAAATTTTTTTTTTTTAATAATCGACTTCTGGAAAAATATTATCTTATTCATGAAGCAGATAAAACAACCAAATGAATCGAATGCCAAACACCTAGAACTACAACGACATTAAGTTGATGTTGCTTTAATAAAGTTACTATTCTTCGAATTCTGCCTACCATAACGGTAGCATTATCTGTTTTGGGTCTGCAAAATGTTTAACATCCAGCCTAAATTCATTCAATGTTCTTTAAATTTGGTCTGCACCAAACGTTTAATCAAGATTTTCTACAATTTTGAAAAAAAACTGAAAAGAGCTAAAAAATGTCTGAAAAAAGTTTAAAGTCATGACTGCCAAATAACTTTTTTAACAGCTCGCTGCCCATATGTCACCGATTAAGTGGTACGAATTTAACTTGCTTTGACAGCTTTAGCAGTTAATTTCTATTAAGAATGTTACAATAAATACATATGCACATACAAGAAAAAATATGACACACTTACCGCAGTACGTCTTCCACTTCCGTTGGCTAATCGGTGACTAAATTGAAAATATTTATTTTCGCGACCATTTATCCCTTTATTAGCAAACGGTCAAACGATTTGCATTTACCGTACCAGCTTAGAAGTTGGAAGAATGCACTGCAGTTTACAAAAACCCAAACAGCAGAAGCGGTCACTTTGGTTGAACAAAGAAAAGGGCAAAACACAATGAGCAGTTGAAATGTATGTGTGTATGTTGTACATATGTATGTTACAGAAATTTAGTTGGCGTAAACAGTTTTAATAAAGCAAGAATATGAAACAATAGAAACATGAAAACAACAACCTTAGTATGTGCATATGCCTGCAAATAATGGTAATTTCAAATATAATTGTGCGTAAGTATATAGACAAATTTTTAGAGCAGGGATTCCCAACATCCCCGCCCCCGTGAATCAGGAAGATTCATCATCATCAACGTCCAGGACAGCCAGCTTGGAAACTGCTCGCCGTTTTAGTCCACTACTAGTTCGTATGTCTGCACGCCGTATTTCCCCATCGGAGATAGGGTACACTTGCTCGACTTTGCCACGACACCATTCTTTACGTGGAACATTTGGGTCACATATGAATACCAAGTCATCTTTTTGTTTTGGCTTCTTTCGCTGGCACCATTTCACTCGTCGAGTTAAGGTTCGCAGATACTCAGATATCCACCGCCGCCAAAAGTGATCTCTCAATTGCCGTCCGATGCGCCATTCTCAATTTCAATGCAAGCGCTTGGAGTATTTGCTGTGTTTGTTTCTCCCAGTAAAAAATCGTTAGGAGTTAGTGGTTGCTCCTGATCGACGCTGATCGGCAAATGTGTTAATGGCCTAGAATTGACCACGTTCTCTGCTTCAATAAGAAAGCTGTACAGCGTATGTTCTCGAGGCGCAGTCTCATTCAACCTGTGACGCAACACCCGCTTGACGCACTGCACCATTCTTTCCGATGCGCCACCTTCTGCCGGATTAAAAGGGGTGTTGAAAACCCATTCTGTGAATCGCTTTGCCTCTCGGTCAGCCCCAACGAAGTTTTTACCATTTTCCGATCTGATACGCATGGGCACTCAACTTCGGTTCATAAAGTTTCGCATAGCGATAATGCATGAATCCGTGCTTAGATCATGCGCCAATTCCAAATGTACAGCTCTCACAGTCAAACAAGTAAAAAGTGCCACCCACCTCTTCTCCGTGCTGCGTCGGACAGTGATGGTTACCGGGCCAAAATAATCGAAACCTGTATAGCTAAACGGCCGAACTTACGGAGTGATCATATCAATGGGCAAAGGCCCCATCATGGGAGCCACCGGCGCTGCTTTGCTTAATCGACATACTGAACATGCGGCAATCGCGCTGCGCAGCAGACCTTGTAGACGCAGCACCCAGTAAATGCGACGAATGTTGCAAATCGTAGCCTCAGAGTTTTGATGGTATGAGGCGGAATGATAGTGCGTTACTAATAGTTTTGTAAATGCATGGTCAGGCAGCAAAATAATGGGGTGTTGCGTTGATTGGCAGCCAGCTGGCACCGTCGATGGGTCCCTGCACACGTAAAACACCCTCCTCGCCTATATATGGCGAAAGTTGTAGCAATGCACTGTATTTAGCGATGTTATGGCTGATTTCCGCACCGTATACCTCATGCTGGACTAGGCGACACAAAACACGTTTGGTTGTATCAACTTCGTTAGCGGTGAGACCATAGCATCGATCTGGATGAACCCGGCGGCGGCAAATATCAATAAAGCGGATCACCCAAGCGAATATTCTGACCAATCTATCAAATGAAGAAAATTTTTTAATATTTATAAGGTTGCAACTTACGATGACTAAGGCAAATTTTGGACGCAGTTCATCATCGGGTTCGTCGCGGCTACGATCGACGACATCTTCGCAAGGCCACGTAAGCTGCCCTTCTGTAGAAACTGGGATCCACATGACCAGCGTGCTACTTTGCTAAAATCGACGTTATCATTCTTACGCGTCGCTTCACCGGCCACATTTAGTGCACTAGGTATCCATCTCCAATTACGTATATCGGTAGTTGCTAAAATCTCCGCCACCCTAAGTTGCACAAAGGGTTTATAGCGACGATGCTCACTTCGAAGCCATTTGATCACGGTCGTCGAGTCTCTCCACAAGATACAGTCTTCGATGTCTACTGGAAGCTCTTCACGTATGCACTGCATAAGACGCGTACCCAAAACCGCTGCCTGCAGTTCCAGCCTTGGTATTGTTAAAGTCTTCATTGGCGCGCATTTTGACTTTGCGCATACGAAAGCCACCTCAACATCCCCAAAGGAGTTACAAGATCGCCAATAGGCAACAGCGGCAAAGGCGTCGACAAATACGTGGAGTTGCAATTTATGTGGAGCACCGTCGCGGAAATAAAAACGTGGTATAGCAAATTCTATCACTGCTGATAGTTGCTTGCGCCACTTCTCCCATGCTGCGTTGACGCCATTTGGCAACAGTTCATCCCAACCAATACTATGCCTCCACACCTCACACATTATTAATTTGACTCCTACAACGAAGTTGCTTAGCAACCCTAAAGGGTCGAAGATGGACATAATAACGCTTAAAATTTCTCTTTTGCTAGGGCGCCTGATTCCATTTATCACCGCTGGGTCTACTTTATGGAACTTCAACTTGAATCCGAAACAATCTGAAAATGATTCCCAAAACATGCCAAGTACACGTTCAGCTAGCACACCTTCCTTCTTTGCAATTACGTACGTGTCATCAGAACCACCAAGTGCTGCTACCACTTTCGAAGAATTTGAAGTAAAATGGCGGAACTCGAAACTTGCTTTCTTGTGAATGGCTCGCACCTCCTCTGACACTGAAATTGCTTCCTCTTCCGAGCTGAAACTGTCCACGAAGTCATCGACGTAGTGGTGGTCCAATATTGCCTTAACAGCACGTTTAGTTATACTATTTTCGCTTTGATGCCCCAACGCGTTAATTGTTTTGACATAATTAGCTGCGCACGGCAAACATACCGCGCCGATCGTCATTACACACATCTCGTAGACATCTGGAGTGCTTGTTAGATCACCACTACGCGAGAGAAACCGTTGAGCACATCTATCTTGTTCTTGAACAAGCACTTGGTGGAACATCTCCCTAATGTATGCACACACCGCGACAGCACCTTCCTGAAAATGAAACAATATAGATGTCAAGAAACGATATGCCAGCGGCCCCTTCAGGAATTGTGAATTGAGGGATACGCCACTTACCTCGGCTGCGGCGTCGAAAACCATACGCAACTTACCTGGTTTATTGGGGTTAGCAACGGCAAAATGCGGCAAATACCAGGTCGTAGGCGTAAGCATTGCGGCTTCTGCAGCGGACAGTTTTCGTGCATATTTGTTGCTGATATAAGAATTCATGATGCGCTTATACTTGGTGCGAAATTTGTATCACAACTCATCTTCTTCTCCACATTTGCTAATCGTTTCAGCGCCATTTTGTAGCTATTAAGCAATTTAATATTGTCAAATTAATCCTACTTCACTGCCGTACTGCTGCTCTCACTGGTCCTGTAACATCAAATTTATATACAGCTTCCTTTTTTTCTCTCCTCCTTTTTGAACTGCTCTTATCCTCTTGTTTACTTCTTCCTCTTATTCAACGTTATGGTTGTATGTTTGTTTTGTTGTTGTTGTGATACGAGTAATTCAAGAATTACGTTTTTGAATTTGTTTTTGTTTTTGCACACACTATTAAATTTATTTCTCCATGGACTTATTTTGCTGTTAGCTGCTCACTTGTATTTTTCTTGTCAATTTTCAAATTTCAACCCACGAACTTCACATTAAATGATTTAAGTATTCGAACAGCGATTCAACAGATGATTGAAGCTGTTTACTATTGTTAATGTTTTTTTCAAACCACTTGTATGAATTCACAATGGTAGTTAGTTAAAGTTTTGAAAACAATTTTTTGTTGTTTTACTTTTGTGTTTTTGGTTCTTTCTCGTTCAGTGACGATACTTATTTAAAAAATTTTGTTTTTTAACTTTTGTATTTTTTTGTTTTTTCTCGTCCTTTGACGATACTTATTTAAAAAATTTTGTTGTTTAACTTTTGGGTTTTTTTTTGTTCTTTCTCGTCCTTTGACGATACTTTTTTTAAAAACTTTGTTGTTTAACTTTTGTGTTTTTTTATTTTTTCTCGTCCTTTGACGATACTTATTTTTACAACGCGTGCCCCACACGCCGGGCGCCAATTATCGTCCTCCTACTTTAGGAGGGGTTTCTTAAAAAATAATACGAATTTTGTATGGTTAGTTACAGAATGTAACATTGACACCAAACTCAGAATCCAAACTGACTTTATTTTCCTCAATTACTCTTATTTATAACTTAATTCAATATTTACAATATAAGCGTTGCATCGGATTTGCCCTTGAAACCGATGCGTGAGAAATGGACTGTTTATTCAATGAAATGCCAGTGGCTTGAGAAATATAATATTTGTTTAGTCTGTTTACTGAAATGCCAGTGGCTTGAGAAATATAATCTTTGTTTAGTCTGCTTACTGAAATGCCAGTGGCTTGAGAATACAATAATTGTTTATGATTGCCATAAGGGCACTGTAGAAGGTGTACTGTTAACTTGTATGTATGTTATACATATGTATGTTACAGAAATTTAGTTGGCGTAAACAGCTTTAATATAGCAAGAATATGAAACAATAGAAACATGAAAACAGCAACCTTAGTATATGCATATGCCTGCAACCAATGGTAATTTCAAATATAGCTGTGCGTAAGTATATAGACAAATTTTTAGAGCAGGAATTCCCAACACCATCCATAATAATAAGTAAGTCTTCATCTTATCTGTTGCAATGACGCTATACACGATAAAATGTTGGCACAACTGCTAAAAATATGAGTCCCAACTCTGGAGTTCTTTATTAATGCGTAAAACGATCTCATCAGGGAACTTTCTGTCTTTTAAGACAGAGTTCATCCATGTCTTTTGTGAAAGTTTTACTGTTGCTCGCCGAGTTGCTTGAAAAATGCATTTTCGGTCATTATTATGTGTGATGAAACTTGCTTTGGCAGTCTTAGCAGTTTATTTCTATAAAGAATGTTACAATAAATACATATGCACATACAAGAAAAAATATGACACACTTACCGCAGTACGTCCTTCCACTTCCTTTGGCTAATCGGTGACTAAATTGAAAATACTTATTTTCGCGACTATTTATCCCTTTATTAGCAAACGGTCAAACGATTTGCATTTACCGTATCGGATTGGAAGTAGGAAGAATGCCCTGCAGTGTACAAAAACACCAAACAGGAGAAGCGGTCACTTTGGTTGAACAAAGAAAAGGGCAAAAAACAATAGGGGGACTCATGTAACCGTATAAATGCCTTATAAAGTGTGTAAGCGTATACATTTATCTAGTGCGTAAACGAACTGTCAAATTTTGTATGAAAAATCATTTACACAATTTGTATAAACTTACGCGCACATTTCATTGTGTAAACGCGGTAAACTCAAAGGAATGCAACCTTGCAGACATTACAGCAGGCATTTTCATCAGAAATCTCCAACATCAGCAAGTAAAGGCGTTTTAGTTTTGATTTTTCACTTATTTTTGGCATTTTTTAATTTGTATAACAATCAAAAAAATTTTGTTTGGCAATAATACAGCTGATAAACAATCAAGTTTATCAAGAGTATTACTATTTTTTTTTTTTTTTATTACTAGGTGCGTTCATATAACAGCGTGTGTAAATGGATATAATTTTACACCTTATAAGTTTATATGCTTTCATGAGTCCCCTAAATGAACAGTTGAAATGTATGTATGTATGGTGTACATATGTATGCTACAGAAATTTAGTTGGCGTAAACAGCTTTAATATAGCAAGAATATGAAACAATAGAAACATGAAAACAACAACCTTAGTATATGCATATGCCTGCAACCAATGGTAATTTCAAATATAGTTGTGCGTAAGTATATAGACAAATTTTTAGAGCAGGGATTCCCAACACCATCCATAATAATAAACAAGTCTTCATCTTATCTGTTGCAATGACGTTATACACGATAAGATGTTGGCACAACTGCTAAAAATATGAGTCCCAACTCTGGAGTTCTTTATTAATGCGTAAAACAATCTCATCAGGGAACTTTCTGTCTTTTAAGACAGAGTTCATCCATGTCTTTTGTGATTTTTTGTGAAAGTTTTACTGTTGCTCGCCGAGTTGCTTGAAAAATGCATTTTCGGTCATTATTATGTGTGATGAAAGCTGAGATATACTGCTACATATGTACGCTAATACCGTCTTCCGTAAGAAGCCAAAAACGAGTACTGTCAAAGAAACAATGTTCTAATCAAATCTCTTTTAAATTGGTAGCTTTTTGTGCAACTTTGGTATCATAAGTTTCGGGAGAGCTTAACTAAAAGCAGCGAACCAGGCCCACTCACATTCTTTTTATACTCAGCATAGCAGAGCTCACAGAGTATATTAATTTTGTTCGCATAACGGCTCCCCGTAACTGCATAAACTAATATAGATAGATATAGACTTCTATATATCAAAATGATCTGGGTGAAAAATGAAATACATTTAGCCATGTCCGTCCGTCTGTCCGTAAACACGACAACTTGAGTAAATTTTGAGGTATCTTAATGAAATTTGGTATGTAAGTTCTGGGCATTCATCTCAGATCGCTATTTAAAATGAACGAAATCGGACTATAACCACGCCCACTTTTTATACTCAGCAGAGCAGAGCTCACAGAGTATATTAATTTTGGTCGCATAACAGCTCCCCGTAACGGCATAAACTAATATATATATAGATATAGACTTCTATATATCAAAATGATTTGGGTGAAAAAAGAAATTCATTTAACCATGTCCCTCCGTCCGTCCGTCTGCCGTAAATACGACAACTTGAGTAAATTTTGTGGTATCTTAATGAAATTAGGTATGTAAGTGCTTGGGCACTCATCTCAGACCCCTATTCAAAATGAACAAAATCGGATTATAACCACTCCAACTTTTTCGATATCGAAGATTTCGAAAAACCGAAAAAGTGCGATAATTCATTGCCAAAGGCGGATAAAGCGATGAAATTTGGTAAGTGTCGGTTACACCCGAACTTAGCCCTCCGTACTTGTTATTTTTCGTACTTTACGCTTCCATATCGATCTATAATGGCAATGTAGTTAAATATTTGCAATTAATAAATTGTCAGTTTTTTTGATATTAAAAAAAAAAAAAAATTGGGGTGGTTCCCAATTAATCTTGCTCAGACCTATATATTATACCAAGAATTATACTTCTTCCAAATTAAAAAAAAAAATTCTAACTGCTCTTGATTTACGGCTTGCAATACTATTAAAGTTTCTTATAAAAAATCTGGCCAGTGTCACGCCCATTTTCCAAAACTTATATTTTGCGTTAGAAATTTTCCATTGCAAATAAATTTTGAGCCCGGATAAGATTGTGTACTAAATTTGGTGAACAAATTTTAATTTTTGGTGAAGTTATCATGTGAAAGGAAGGACAGACGTACGGTCACGGCGACCAACTGGTTTCGCTTATATCTACAATAAACAGTTTTCGTCATAAAAACAGTTTAACGTTTTAGAAAATCTCGGTAGAGTTAGCAGACTTTTATTTTGTTCATGGCTTTTATAGTATTATTGAGGGACTACTTAAATACTCAACTCCTTAATCAACTTTCCTCACTTTATCTGTCTTTGGTATTGAATTTTTGCACTAATTCCATTCTTGAATTTTTCGACATCAAAGAAGGGGGCGTGATTATCGCTCGATTTCTCCCATTTTCAATAACAATCTATTCTGTGTCCAAATAAGTCAGTATATCAAATTTTGTAAAGATAAATATGTAAATATTTGCTTACATTATCATTGTAACGGACGGACATGGCTCAATAAAAAGCTTTTTCGATCCTAACTATTTTGGTATGTATAAGGAAGTGTTTATCTATCAATTACGTACAATAGTTATTTAATCAAGTTTACGGTAATTATAAAAATGCGAAAAACCTCTCAAAATACCTATCGTGTATCCGGACAGATCGTACGTACGTGAGTATGTGTGAGAAGCTGCATTTAAAAGTAAGAACCTGCATGACACTCGTAAGAATACGTCTTTGTATCGCACAAACTTCTTGAAATAGAGAACCCCATACGACTCGTACGCTTTTTGTACCCGTCGCAATATGATTTCTTCATCACGATTTTGGTAAAGCAGAGTCGTCAGTTTGTGTCATGCGTGATATGATTTTTTAGTGCTTTTCTAAGCGATTACGATTTTTAGAAATACATTTTTGCACAATGTATATAAAAATAAAGTAATATCCACCGGTGGCAACAAAGACATCTTGTACTTAATAATTTTTTTCTCGGGGCTGCAAGGTCTCCCCGCTAAATTACACTAAATTATTTCAGTATTTTATTTGGACAAATCTCATCAGGCACCAAAACTTTAACTCATTCTGTGCACATGAACGAAGGAGACCTTATGCGCCGTTTAACCTTATTTATTTATTTATTTATTTATTTATAACATTAGCTTACAACATAAATCTTATAGGCTAATTTTGTTAGGAGCTATAACAACAAGGCTTTAAGCTCGATATTTAAATTAAATCTTTTATAAACAATAATTTGATTTATAACTTAGGTTTTGTGATATAGTTTGGTTCTTTTAAGGAAATTGGTAATTAGGGTGATTGAGTCTGGGCGAGGATCTTGGAGGTGTGATATAGGGTTTGTGTTTGCGAAGAGTTGTGTTCTACAATTCGCGTACAGTGGACAGCTTTCTAAAATGTGGGGTATAGTGATTGTGATGTCTGCGTTGCAGGTGCAACTATTAGGGCTAGTGCTATTCATAATATGTCCGTGGGTTATTTTCGTATGTCCTAGTCTGAGTCGTTCGTATTTAATAATATCCAAACGCGTGTGCTTTTTTTTTGTTTTATTAAGTGTGTCTACTATGTGTGTTTTTGAGTAGTTTATATCTTTATACCAAGGGCTGGTTTGATTCCAGTTTAGCAGGTGTTTGCTATGGAAGTGTGTCTTTATCTTTTTTTCAATGTCCTGCAGATTAAAGTTGGATGTGCTAGTTACAGGACTATGGTGTGCTTCTTTGGCGGTGAGAGGTGAGATCGGCAAAAACATTGCCAGCTATATTACTGTGTCCAGGCACCCAGATTAAAATGATTTTTGGGTAGTGTTGTGTGATGGTATTCCTTATTAAGGTAGTGTAGAAGTTTCTGCAATTTATATCAGCTATGGAGAGGAGAGAGGAGAGTGAGTCTGAACATATGGCAAATTTTCCTCTTTTCTTTTTAAATAGGTCTATTGCTTCTACAATCGCGATAATTTCACCGGAGAAAATGGAGCTATAGTAGGGGATATTTGATATTTTAATAACTTCTTGCTCTGATGTTATACTATATGTGGCGCTTTTATGGATCTTGGAGGCGTCTGTGTAAATGAAAGTGTAATTAGGGTATTTGTTTCGGATCTCGTTGAACATTGCTTGATATTGAATCGCGCTCGTGCTATTTTTGTTAAGGGTATGCAGAGTTGTATTTACGGATTTGGGGTTGTAGGACCATGGAGGGTTGTTGGGAACTACCATTTTACTTAAATTTGATGGTATATCAATTTTTCCACTTAGAGTAATAATTCGGCCTATAGCTGGTGGAACTTTGGGGATCCTCTTTCTTTTTTTTAAGTTGCTAGACATCCCACAAAGTGGGTTATCTTGCCCAGGTATAAGAGTTTTAAAAAGTTTGGCTGTGGCTTGGTCTCTTTGGTTTGCAAAATTATGAATGCCTGACTCAAAATATAAATTTCCGACGGGTGTAGAGCGCAACGCACCCATTGCAGCTCTTATTGCCGCGTTTAGAATCACTTTAACCTTATTTGTAACATGGTTAGGAGCGTAACCATACATGAAAATTCCATAAGTAATCCTGGGTATGATGAGGGCTTTAACTACTGCTAATATAGATTGGGTGTCGCAGTTGAACTTAGGTGTAGCAAGACATTTTACGATATTTAGTCGGGAGACTAAGGACGTGTTAAGGTAATTGGTGTGCGAATTCCAATTGTATCTCTTGTTAAAGATTATTCCTAAGATTTTGATTTCGTTGCAGGGAGTAATGTATATATTTTGGGACAATACAGTGCAATGGCAGTTTCGTTTACGACAGATGTGGATGTACTTACTTTTTGCTGGGGATAGTTTTGCGCCTGAGTACTCGCGCCATACCGATACGTCTGGGAGAATATTGTTCAAGTCGATTATTGGGCACTTTTCTTTCTTTGCGTTTATTATAATGTTGAAATCATCAGCATAAGCACAGAAATCAATTTCTTTGTGTAAAGTAATTATCGAGCAAAGTTTTTCGAATGCGATAAGGAACAGAATAACGGACAGTGGCGATCCTTGCGGAATGCCATTGTTTATTGCCCAGAAATCTGAAAAGTGGTTTCCTACTCGTGTTACGATCTTGCGGTTGGACATGAAGTTAACGATGTAATGGATAATCTTGGGGCCTATTTTCCATTTGACCAGTTGTTCAATTACGGTGTGTATGCCTATTCTGTCGTACGCTTTCTCGAAATCCAGGGAAATGATTGTTAGGTGCCCTTTAGAAGAGAGCTTGCTCGCAGCTAGATAGTCTAACATTAATAGAGTATCCGCTGTAGATTTAACTCTCTTAAAACCCATTTGTCGACTGTTTAATAGCTTGTTTTTTTCAACAAACCACCAAAGTCGATCTGCAATTATTTTTTCTAGAACTTTAGAAAAACATATATTTAGTGATATTGGTCTGTAAGATTTTGGTTGTGTTTTGTCTGAATTCGGTTTATGTATAGGTATTATGAGACTATGTTTAAATACTTGTGGGATGATTTTGTTTTGCAGGATAGAGTTGTATAATTGTAAGAGCCGATTTTTCAAGGTGACTGGTAAGTTTCGGATCATTGGATAAGATATCCTATCTAAGTCTGGCGTTTTCCCTTTCAGTTTTTTGAGTGCAGACATCATTTCTAAATGGGTTATGTCATGTTCCAGAAACATAGCTTCTTTGCTGGGCTGTACATTTACTAGCGATTGCAGTACTGATTTTTTCTTGTCTTGGAAAAGGTTCGGGAAATTATGGTCTGCTGACATATCGCTCCAATATTTAGATAATTCGTTGGCAATCAATTTCTGATCAGTGTGGGTAATACTGGGATGCAATGATGATTGCAAAGCGTGTATGCCATAGGATACTTTGTATCCACAGAGACGTCTGATATTCATCCAAATTTGTTTGGTAGGTGTGTTAGGGTTAATGTCGGCTGTGAAATTCTGGATTGAGCGTTGCTTCGAAATTCTAATCTCGCGTTTTAGGGCTGCGTTTGCCTTTTTGTATTCCATAAGGTTTGATTCTGTCATATTTCTCTTAAATTTGTTAAATTTTCGGTTTTTATCGGCTTTTAATTTACCAAGATCTTGATTCCACCATGGCACTGACTTTTTCTTTTTACTGTTAGTTTGTTTAGACATGGATTCGTTGGCAGATTTGATTATGATTTTCTTAAGGTTTTTTGCTTCTGCGTTAACATTATAACTAAAGGGTCGGGTTGATTCATAAAGCACACATTTTTTTTCAAAGAGTTCCCAGTTAGCAAGATCATGTTTGAATAATGGTTTAGTTGATGCTATTGAAAAATTTTCGGAGGGAAATAAGGAAATAAAGATCGGATAATGGTCGCTACCGTTTAAGTCGCTATGGGTTCTCCACTCCGCACGCATTGCAAGTTCTGGAGAACAAAAGCTTAAGTCCAAGCACGTAAAAGTATTACGGGTGGAAAAGTGAGTTGGCGATTTGTCATTTAAGAGTATAAACTGAGATTGGTTTATGAAATTAGAAAGAACGCTTCCTTTGCGGTTATTTGTGTGGGAGCCCCACATTTGGTGCCAATAATTGAAGTCGCCAGTGATAATGCTTGGATACATACTTTCAGTAAAAACATTTTCTAAGTTATGGTTAGAGAAGTTGGCGGATGGAGGGATGTAAGCTGATGTAATTCTGAACTTTTTAGTTGAATGTACCTCTAAAGCGATATTGTCAAAGTCCTTTTCAGTCGAAAGTAGTTTATGTTGCATAGAATTATGTATAAGGATTGCTACTCCGCCGTAGGGGGGGTTTGTATTGTAGGAGTAGAGGGAGAAATTGATGGGTATTGGGATATTATGGAATTGAGTTGGGAGGTGACTTTCCTGGAGGGAGATTATTTTCGGTTTGTATATATTTATGAGAATTTGAAGTTCACTATAGTTGTTAAGATATCCATTTATGTTCCATTGTATTATTGTTAGTGTCATAGTTATCTATTGAAATAATTATTTGCGGTGTATTGATATATATGTAATTTGTTTATATGTACTAAAAAAATAAGTAAAAGCGTATGATATGTTTTGCGACCGCTTATTAGTCGGTAAGCATTGACTCCGATGAGTCGGAGTCAGAGATTTCTCTTATATGAGAAGACTGAACGCTCTTGGTATCCGATTTGCGGTTATCTTTGAGCTTGTTGATTTGGTTTAAGATTTTCCTTCTCCTCTTTGAGGTGTTTCTGGGTAAAATTTTTGGTTTGCTATCTTTTGACAGTTTGTGTAAGTTGTTTTTGGGTTGGTTTGAACCGTTGTGAGTGACTTCGGAATAGTCTCTTAGCTCTCTTTGGTTGCTAGTTGATAAGTCTGGTACGTCTGGTGTTTGTTGTTGTGTGTTAGGGCTGATTGTGAGCGGAAGATTTATGTTATTGCTATGTGAGGCGCGTTGATAGTCTGATGAGATGGTTTTCGATATTACTGGTGAGGCGGGGGATGGGTGAGGAGATACTGATCTCTTGTTAGGATGGTTGGCACGGTTTGAGTTAACTTCTGTAGTTGCACTTGCTGTTTTTGCTGAGTATGTAGTTGATGAAAGTGGGTGACGTTCTCCGTATGTAGTTATTGCTCTCCTTCTGTCGACTTTTTCTAGAGTGATAATTGCTTGTATTTCCTTTTCTTTTATAAATACTGGACAATTTCTGTCAAGTGAATTATGTTTCTGGGTTTCAGCTCCGTTGTTAGTGCAGTTTATGCATGACGGGGAGAAGGTGCACTTTTCGTTGTTATCGGGATCGACGTGAGATGCTTGTCCGCAGTTTGCGCAAATTTTGTTGTCTTTGCATATTTTCGCTGAGTGACCGTATTTTAAGCAATTTATACATCTGAGTGGGAGAGGTATATAGGGTCTTGTTTTAACTTTTTCATATCCAATTAATATGTCGTTGGGTAGTGTAGGATTGTCAAATGTTAGAATGTGTAAACCGGTTTCCACTAATCCGTTTTCAGACTTTTTCTTTATTTTTCTTGTTTCGAGTACACCTTGCGCTTTCAGTTCGTTTATTATTGTTTCTTCTGTTATGCCTATTAATTCACGTGAGAACACGACACCTTTAGAGTTATTTAACGTATTATGTTCAGACACTTCTACTTTAATAGTAGAGGTTAAAGAGGTTAAGGTTACAAGTTTGCTTGCTTGAGCGAAAGATTTTGTTTTAATAAGAATGTTTCCGTTTCTCAACTTTTTACATAATTCAACTTCACCACCACACACTGAGTCAATTACTCTTTTTAGCAAGAAGGGAGACACTTTTGATAGATTTTCTGAGCTTTCAGTTCTTGACATAAGCAGGTATTTAGCGGTCTTGGAATTACTGGTTAATGTTTTTAGTTTATCCGTCACGTAAAAAAGCTGACCTTCAGCCTTGTCTCGATCCGGTGGATCGGCCATGATTAATTGTTCGGTTAAAGTTTGTTTCTTCACTAGGTTTGCACTCGATTCAGCGATAGAACTGTTCCGCACGATAGTCAGACGAACACTGGCCGTTTACTCTTTAAATGCATGTTAAGAATAAACTAGACGTGCTGAAAAAATACCACGATTTCTTTGTCCTTAATTGCTATTGTACTGTGTAATTAATCTCAAAATTAAATTTTCTAAAGTAATCTTAGCATTTTCCGAAACTTATTATCTCATTTGATTAAAAGTTGGAAAGTAGGTACCTCATTTTCTAGATCATTTTATAAACCAACCTTTAATGTGCACTAGGTTGGGTTAGGTTGAACTGACGGGTCAATAAAGACTTCACATAGACTGAATGTGTCCATAGTATTACCAGAATTTGTTTGAAGACCAAATGGAAGAACCCCAATCAGGTGCCAGGACATAAGTTATAGAATAACTCCGTCCTATTGGCAAATACTATCACTTTTCTAGGACCCAGCTTAGTTGCTGCCTCAAGATCTGGCAACTCTGCCGCCCCTAATAGCTCAACCGTTTCTTCCTGAAGCTCATACTTTCTACACTTGCTGTTACCGACTAGCTCTAACTTATGAGCATGTGACGCCAGAAGGCAGTATCCAGTCATTATGACCATCGTGAGCCTTAAGTCTTCTCTCTTCAGAGATAAGAGCCAGTTTGTGGGTCTAATATCGTAGGCTTTGCACATGATCTTAAAAATTTTGCAGCCCCGCGCTTTTGTCCACGCCTTTCCTGCTTGATGGATCATATGCGACTCCTGTCTCCTTTTGATTTCTCCTAAACGGATTGGGACGTCCATCGTCGTCTCAGCGAGTATTGCACCCTCCTTTGACAACTCATCGGCTTTTTTGTTACCTTCTATCTCCTTATGGCTTGGAACCATGTAAAGATGTATATTCTAGCTTCTTTGCATTCCAGGACACGTTTTGATGAAGTGTAGTGTGTGGGATTATTGCCTTAATCGTAGCCTAACTATCAATATATAAATTGACGTGACTGCAGCTTAAGCGTGCTTCCTCCAGAATTTCCGCTACTTTCTTCACTGCTATAATTTCCGCTGGAAAAACGCTGCTGTAATCTGGATCTACTTATTACTGGGTCAACACAGTAAACAGCAGACCCAACCCCTTCGATTAATTTCCGTATACACGTGTATAGCATGTTCTGCCATTTCTGCACACCGGCACCAACCCTCCTGCTCAATTGTAGCCCCAATAACTCTTTCAAAGCTCAGGCACGGGACCATTAAATCCGTTTGCTCGATATTAGATGGCGCTTAGAATTAGAAGGTCTGCACTCCAGCTGCCCCGAGGCCTTAAGCCTTGTTGCCGTTGCTAACGTGATGTATTTGGCCGTTAGGTATGCAGGCGGGATGTGTAGAATGGCATGCAATGCTGCTGTCGGGGTAGTTTTTAAGTCTCCCGTTATGCTAATCATTGATACTTTGCATACCCTCTCAAGTTTTTTGGTATACGTGCTTTTTTGTGTGGCTGTCCACCAATCAAGAACCCCATAGTAAAGTATGGGTTTGACAATTGCCGTAAATACCCAATGAGAGAGTTTGGGTGATAGACCCCCCGTGCATCCTATCATTCTCTTGCATGCATAGAGTGCCGCGGAGGCTTTCTTCGTTCACTCTTCCACATGGAATTTCCACGACAACTTACTATCTAGTATAACTCCTAGATACTTTGTGCTATACTTTTCTTGTAGGGTTGCCCCTCCAAGCTTGGGCTTCGGCCAATTAGGGGCCTTATACTTCTTAGTAAATAATACTAGATCGGATTTTTTCGCGTTGGCGGTTAACCTGACTCCAGATGCCTAGGTATGTACTTCCCGAAGTGCCTGATCCATCTGAGAGTTGAGTGTTGTTAGGCATTTGCCGCTTATGGTGACAGAAACGTCATCTGCATATACCGTAAGTTTGACTAGTCCTCCGTCGAACCGCCTAAGCAATTGGTTTATAACCAGCTTCCACAGCATTGGTGATAAAATCCAACCTGTGGTGTTCTTCTGTTTACAGATTTCGTTGCCCATTGCAATGTGTTCATTCTCCAGCTTAACATGGAGCCGATCTAATTTGCTAAAGCTCGAGTTGAGACTGTCCATGATTGCTCTTTTCGAGACATTGTTGAAAGCTCCGGCAATGTCCAGAAAAACACCTAGGGTATATTCCTGTTGTTCCAGGGAGTTCTCTATATTCATAACCACACTTTGCAATGCAGTATCGACTGACTTATCTTTGGTGCAAGCATGTTGTGCTGTAGAGAATAATTCCTCGTTCATTTTTGATTTGGTATACACATCTATTAATCTCTCTAGGGTTTTGAATAGAAAAGATGTCAAACTAACAGCCCTGTAGTCTTGCGGTATGAAGACTACTCAAGCTTTTCTCCAAGATTGCGGGACGTGGTTCAGTTTAATGCAATCCTCAAAGATTATTCTAAGCCATTCTGTAATCGTTCCACCGGCCATCTGGAACAAAGCAGGGAATATCCCATCTGAGCCCGGCGATTTGAACATAGCAAACTTTTTTATTGCCCGTTCATTTTTGGCATTTTTCACCAATCCTGGTACCTCTCGCTCCGTATTAGGGCTGTATGGTTACGTAGCTCTTCCAGACTCATCTCCTGAAGGGAAGTGTGTGTTATGTAGGTAGTGTCTCAGGGGACTCTTCACTATTGTGTGAGCATTCCCCGTCGTCCTTTTTTATCAGTCCCTGGACTGCATCTCCTTTCGATAGCACTTTACTCAGTCTCGTGGTTTCGTTGGAACATTCTACGTCGGCACAGAAATTCTTCCATGAAACCCGAATTGACCTGTTGATTTCACGTTTATAGAACCTCAACAGATCTCTGTATTCATCCCAGCACTACTCGCTTTCGGCTAATTTTGCCAGCTTAAAAATCTTTTTTCCTGCCCCCTAAGAAGTCTCAGATCCTTACTCAACCATGGTGGCTTTGTTTTCCCCTTGAATCTTCTCAGAGGACAAGCTCTGTTGTACGCAGTTTTCAGCACCTTTGATAAGAAATTGTTGCATTCCTCCAACGCCTCTACGGTAGCAACCTTTTTGGGCTGTCCCAGTCTTCCTGATACATCTTTCTGAAATTTGTACCAGTCCGTTGCCCTAGGATTTTTAAAGAGTTTCCCCTTCTCTACCCCCTTTACGTGGATTCTGAAGCTGATATATGCATGGTCTGAGAATGATGGCTTCTCAAGGACCCTCCACTAATACCCCGAATTATCATGTTCAGAACTCAATGTGATATCAAGCACATTTCTCGACGTAGGACCAGATATGTAGGCACGCTACCCCTGTTGGCCACCTGTAGAATACTCTGTAGTATGTATCAAAAAAGGGACTCACCTCTATCTTCAATATCGTCCCCTCCCCATACGCTGTGATGCGCATTCGCATCCGCGCCTATTACAAGCCGTCCTCTGCACCATCCTTGATTCACCAGCCTTTTGAACTCCTCTGGTAGGGCGCCCACGTCATGGGCCATGTAGTAGGACGCCAGGATAAGGGAAGATTCTTTCCTTCCCTCTATTGCGACTACCGCTAGGTCTACGGTGCTGAAGTTAGATAGCATGCACGAGTATAGGTGTTTCCTTACCATGACTGCAGTTCTAACCCTGCTTTCCGTCTTTGCGTAATAAACGATGAATCCGCGAGCGCTGAGTCCAGAAACCTTTCCTCCAGATGTAAGCCATGGCCCCTGTATCAGCGCCACGTCTAACGAACCCTCCTCAAGTGTCAGGAAGAGCTCGCTCGATGCTACTTTACTGTGTTGGAGGTCTATCTGCAATACTCGCAGCGCCATTGAGCTGTTTGTCTCTGTCCAAATTATCCGCCACTGCCGTTTATCCCTCCCCTGTTCGAAGCGTCTTTGTTAGACTCGCAGCATCATTGAGCTGTTTGTTCACTTCCAATACCTCCGCCTCTACGCTTATACCCTTGTCTTTTTCTGCTAGCTCCAGGCCCTCGTGGTCCTTTTCCACCTCTCCTGCTTTTAGCATGTTTTGGTTTTACTTAAGGTTTTCAGCACCATACTACCTGCACCCCAGGATATTTTCCCAAGCTGTGAGTGCATCAGTTTCTATCGGAACCCGCCTATGGAAGCAGAGGTAGAGGGCGGCCCCCACTCCGTTGGAAGGACCAGGTGGAAAACGATTTAAACTCCCTTGGTGTGACCAATTGGCGCCGGTTGGCGGAGCGAAGGAGCGACTGTATGGATAATCTTATGTATGAATACTAGCGCTCTGACTTTTAATAGGTTTTCGAAGGAGATGTTTAGCAATTTGTCAGCATAAGCAGACACATGGTCAAGTCGTTTAAGCCCAAATACATATTTAGCAATGTTATTATAAACAACATTACATTACATACATAGTCGCAGCTAGCAAAAATCTAACATCCATACAGTAGCGTAGGTATTAGGTACGCTTTCGCAAGGATAAGTCTAATGTGGAAAGGAGTGAAGTACTGTGGTGGTAAGAATGTACGCAGCATTCCGTGCCCTTTACCTACTGAACTAAAGATATGATTATTCCACGTCAGAGTATTGTTAATGATTACACCAAGATTTTTCTCTGTGTCAACATATTCAATGACTGCTCCACCCAACATTACCTTGTTTAAGGCTTGCGTATCGAAGGCCTTCCTGCAAATGACAATACATTTCGATTTGTCAGGATTTATTGACAAGCCATTGGCAGATGCCCATATACCTATTTGGTTCAAGTGGGAGTTAAGTTCGTTAAAACATATATCAATACGATTTTGGAGATAGCATACATATGATTGGACATTAGGGTGGTTATACCTTGATATGGTGAATTTTAATTTTTGTTCTATCTTTCGGGGCACCCCCTAAAATATGCTAATAGATAAGAAAATGATTATTGCAAAGTTTCAGGCCAATCCGATAATGTTAAAAGGTACCTCATTGAGGTGAAAGTTAGGAAAAACAGCGATTTTTCAGAAAAAAATTCAGTGATTCGTTAGTAAAAGTGAAACCATTTATGCCAGGAACTTGACTCGTATACCATTGAATATTGTAATGCCCACAGACGTTTGCATGGAAATTAAAAATTGGGGATATCCACTATGACCTGATCTGATAAATGCTAAATATTGCTAAAAATAAATGTTTTATAAAAATATTATTAAGATCGAAATCAATAGAAATAAAATTTCGTATCGAATGGTGTACGGGTTAAGTTCCTGGCGTAAATATTTTTACTTTTACTGACGAAACACCAAACATTTTTTTTGAAAATCGCTGTTTTTCCTAAATTTGACCTCAATGAGGCACGTGTTAACATTATCGGATTGGCCTGAAATTGTGTATGTATCATTTTCTAACCTGTTGCCATATTTTATGGGGGTGCCCCAGCGGAAAATCTAAAATTGATTTCTTGTGACCACCCTCTTGGACATCATCAGCATAGATGTGAACATTACAATGTTTTAAAGTATTAAGTAAGTCATTAACATACAACACGAACAACAGAGGCCCCAGGATTGAACCTTGCGAAACACCCCTGAGTACAGGCACGAAATTAGACTTTCTGCACCAGCGCACACAGCCTGAGATCCATCAGCAAGGTAAGACCCTATCAAAGCAATGGCATGACTAGAGAAATTAAAAAAAATTTTAAGCTTACAACATAGTAGGTCGTGTTCGACTGAGTCAAATGCTTTGGAATGGTCGGGCAGTGTTAGGAAGGCTATATTACTGCCATCAATTTCCATCAGAAACCGGACTGTCGGTCTGTAAGAAGTTTGTTATTCAGCATATATGACATTATTTGTTTATGCATGATACGCTCAGTTACTTTTGACAGGAACGGCAGGTTAGAAATGGGTCTGTACTCATTATTTTTCTTATGTACAGGAATAATCTTGACAGCTTTCCAGCACTTAGGGAAAACACAAGTTGTTAAGATAGAATCTATTAAGTAGGTCACATGCGGAAGGATCTTAGGCGATATAATTTTAAGAAACTTTGCACTGATTCCATCAAAACCAGCAGCGTTGGATTTTACTGAGAGTATCTGTGGCTTGCTCAACATAACAGTCATCAACACGTACAAAATCCAGAGGACTGGCACAAACATGTACATGGTCACAATAGTTATCAAGACATGCACGAGGACTGGATACAGGAACACAAGCAACATTATTGTTAATTTCATCCAAATCAGTGGAAATAGGTACAATTTGCTTAGATCTTCCCAGTACCAATCGACCTTATGATATTCCATGTTAGACGCGAATTTATTTCCATACTAAACTTTTCACTATAATAAAACAAGCACCATATCTCTTACATCGCGAATAAGCTTTATTCCGCACATTGATTAGGCTTTTTACGTTAGCATTAAACCAAGACCCACTTCAGCGATTTATTACTTTCCTTTTTAACGGGACATAATTATCAATGATCGTATTTTGCAGAAAGCATGTTCGATCTTCAATAGATATGAAGCTTCGGATGAGACTCTAGTCCAACGGATCTACGGCGAGTGTAAGTGATTCATAATTGATTATATTAAAGTCGCGATAGGTTAAATAGACAGGTGTTCTAGTTGCTTGAAAGTCATGAGTCATGAAGAACAAATCATGCTTTGAGAAACTAGGGGCTGATAACTGGTTGTAGTGGAGTGACTTTTGAAGATCGCTGAGAAAGAACAAATCAAGTAGGTTGCTACTTGTGCGAGTAAAATAGCTTGCTTGCTAAGTATACGTAGCATAGTGTTAGCAGAGCCTTTGGAGCTCATTACATTAAAGTTAGATATCATAGACAATTGGACTGTCTTAGAGTGCTATAGGACTCGAGCAAACTTACACTTAACCAGTAAACTATAGGAGTGACGTACATTAATAGATAAGAAAAAGATATAGAAAAATAAAAGTAATATATGGATAGATCTTAGCTTTTAATGTGTACCCTGCTGGCTAGCGACTGGCTTTCATATATTTGATGTAGACAATTCCCCTTCTCGTTAATACGGAAACAACCTTTTTTCGTCTCTTAGGGCTTAGAGCTGATTTAAAAATATCATGTTGAGTTTAGTGAATGACTCATTTATATAAATTCGGGAATCGAAGTTTAGTCCCACATGGGTTAGTCGTAGTCCGTTGTTGTTTAGCCGCCTGTAATCAGCCACAGTTTTTAAGAGCAGATTTCTGTCTGCTGGAGATTGAAACTTAATATTAACAGCAGGGTCAACTTGACTATTTGATAGGTTTCGTGCTCTAAAAATGCTTTTGAGTGGGGCTGCTTAAGGTTCAGGGCGAAACAAAGATGGTTGTACATGACTCGAAGATTTTCAGAGCCTTCTCGAGGAATTCCATGCACTCTAACGTCACAAGCAGCTGTAAGGTTTTCTTGATTTGACAGTTTCATATTTAAAGAAGATATATCAGCTTCCAGATTAACAATTCTTTGCGAAACAGCCTCCAAACCGTTGACTCTTTCACTCAGGTTCAGTAGTTCGCTCTGAAAACTGGCAGGTTAGGCTAGGTTGAACTGGCCGGTCCATGAAGATCTCACATAGACTGAATAAGTCCGTATGATTACCAGAAGTTTGTTTTAAAGACCAAACTGAAAAACCCTATCAAAAACCAGGACTTATGTCATAAAATTACTCCGTCCTGTTGGCAAATACTAGAAGCTTCCTAGGACTTAAGCCACTTGCTGCTTCTAGATCTGACAGCTGTATCACTCCTAATAGCTGGAGTCTGAGCCTGGCAAGTACAGGGCACGAGCACAGAACGTTCTCGATCGTTTCCTGCTCCAACCCGCACTTCCTACATCTGCTATCACTGACCAAGCCTAATTTAAAGGCATGTGACGCCAGAAGGCAGTGTCCAGTCATAATACCCGTCATGAGTCTACAGTTCTCTCTTTTTAATGATAGAAGCAACTTTGTTAGTCTAAGGTTGTAAGACCTACACAAAATCTTCGACACTTTACAGGCCCGCGCTTGAACCCACGCCTTTCCCGCTTTGTCGATCATGTGCACCTCTCGCCTTCGCTTAATCTCGCCCAGTCTAATTGGGTCGTCTACGGAGCAAGCTTCAAGGGATGCGCCCTTTTTAGCTAGTTCGTCCGCTTTTTCATTCCCATCTATTCCCATATGCCCTGGGACCTGTCCTGATTCTCTCCAGATAATGCTTACACTCTAACACGCATTTAGATGTTATGCTATGCGAGATTATTGCCTTAATTGCTGCTTGACTGTCAATATTAAAGTTGACGCGGTTTCAGCTTAAGCGATTCTCTTCCAGGATTTCTACTGCTTTGGTTACGGCTAATGTTTCCGCTTGGAAAATGCTACAGTAATCCGGCAGCCTGTAGGATCTGCTTATTTCCGGATCAGCACAGTATACCGCAGACCCTACTCCTTCCACTACTTTGGAACCATCCGTGTACACATGTATCGCCTCGTCCGCAATTTGCGCACCCTCGCGCCAACCGTCCACCTCTGTTGTGGCCTTAAGATCTCCCTCGAAGCGCAGATAGGGAATCCGGCAGTCTGTTCGTCTTGTGATTGATGACGCTATACTACTATGGCCATATTATCGGCGCTTAAGCTCCCCGAGGCACCAAGCCTGGTTGCAGTTGGTAATGCTGTGTTCTTTGCTACCAGCTCAACAGGTGGAATGTGCAGAATGGCATACAGTGCAGCCGTCGGGGTTGTTTTCAGGGCTCCCGTAATGCTAAGCATCGATAGTCTGCATACCCCCTCTAATTTGTTGAGGTATGTTGTTTTTTTTTTTTTGTGGCTTTCCACCAAACAAGAACTACATAGTATAGAATAGGGAGAAAGAGAGAGCGTTAAGCCCTACGTACACACCAGCATTCTTTTAGATGCATAGAGTCCCGTTGAGGCCTTTTTCACCCTCTCCTTCACGTTGAGCTTCCATGACAGCTTACTGTCTAGGATGATTCCTAGATATTTTGTGCAAGGTCCCTCCTGTAAGGGCACCCCTTTTAACTTAGGCCTGGTCCAATTTGGGACCTTGTACCTCTTTGTAAACAAGACCATATCCGCCTTCTCCGCATTAACTTTCAACCCGATATTAGATGCCCCGGTATGAATATCCCGAAGCGCCCGATCCATCAAAGAACTAATCGTTGGAAGGTGTAAGCCGTAAGTTTTACGGGTTCCTCATCGAATCGCCTGAGCAGTTGGTTGATGACCAGCGTCACAGTAGAGGTGATAACACCCCTCCCTGCGGCGTGCCCCTGTCCACTGATTTCGTAGCCTCGTACAATCGCCATTGTGATGTAATCTTCCTGCAATATAACATGCAGCCAATCCATCTGGGTAAGGCGGGATGTTCTTTAATCTAATTAAGACCATCCATAATCGCCCATTTAGAAACATTAGTGAAAGCCCGGTAATGTCTAAGAAGACTCCTCGAGCATACTCCTTGTATTCCAGGGATTTCTCTATGCTTATTACCACCCTATGCAATGCGGTGTCTACCGACTTGTCTTTGGTATACGCATGCTATGTTGTGGAGAGCAGCTTTATGTACACATCTATCAGCCTCTCAAGGGTTTTGAGCAGAAATGATGTAAAGCTAATGGGTCTATAGTCTTTGGGATACACGTAACCGATCTTCCCCGCATTTGGTAGGAAAGCTACACGAGCAGTTCTCCAAGAGTGCGGTACATGATTCAGTCTTATGCACCCATCGAATATTATTTTAAGCCATTCCACGACCGCTCTACTTGAAACTTGTAGCATGGCCGGAAATATACCATCTGGGCCCGGCGATTTAAACTTAGAAAACCTTTTCACTGCCCATTCGATCTTGGTATCGGTCACCAAGCCCGGCACTACCCGCTCCGTGATCGAAGTGTGAGTGATGTCTGATGGCTCTTCTAAACCGTCTCCCGATGGGAAATGTGTATCGAGAAGCACCTCAAGGGATTCATCACTATTACTTGACCATTTGCCATTCTCTTTATTTCCCCTTGCTAGGACTTTTCTCAACCGTGCTGTTTCGCTCGAGCACTCTATATCCGTACAGAAACTTTTCCATGAGATTCTCTTCGCTCTGGAAATTTCACGCTTGTAGATCCTCAGTAGATCCCTGTACTCGTCCCAACACGCTTCGCTTTCCGCGGTCCTTGCGAGCTTAAACATTTATTTTACCTGTCTTCTTAGAAGACTCAACTCATTGCTCCACCATGGCGGCTTTGCTTTTCCTCTGAATCTTCTTAGAGGGCAAGCTTTGTTATACGCAGTCATAAGCGTCCTTGTTAGGAATTCATTCGACTCCCCCAGTTCCTCCACATTGCCAACCTCTTTGGGTTGTCCCAGTCTTGTTTACACCTGTTTCTGGAATTTAGTCCAGTTCATTGACCTAGGGTTTCTAAAGGTTCCTCCCTTCTCTACCCTCTTTAAGGGGCCGCTGAAGTTGATATACGCATGATCGGAGATGGATGGTTTATCAAGAACTATCCAATCATACCTTGATATATCACGCTCGGAACTCAAAGTAATATCCAGAATATTGCTGTATGTTGAACCTATGTATGTAGGGACATTTCCCCTGTTGGCTATCTGCAAATTGGTTTGCAGGATGTAACAAAATAGAAATTCGCCTATCTCGTTTGTATCTGATCCTCACCACGCATTGTGGTGCGCATTTGCATCTGCGCCTATGACCAACCGCCCTATGTAACCTTCCTCCTGTACTAGCATTTTGCACTCCATCGGTGGAACCTCCGTAGCATGGGCCACGTAGCAGGACGCCAGGTTAAATGCCTACTTATTCTTTTGCTCAACGGCCACCACTACGGAGTCCTCAGTAGTGTAATTAGGCAGCATATATGAATGCAGCTGTTTCCTTACCATTACTACAGCCCGCACCCGTCCTTCCGTTTGCGCGTAGTAAAGGCCAAACCCGCGCGCGATATGTCCAGAAACCTTTCCTTCCGATGAGAGCCACGGCTCCTGGAGCAGCGCCACGTCAAACGAATCCTCCTCAAGGGTTAGGAGGAGTTCGCTCGACGCCACTTTACTGTGTTGGAGATTTATCTGTAGGACTCGCAGCCCCATTGGGCTGTTTGTCCCCCTCCAGCACCTTCGCCGTGAAGTCGTCGTCCTCCCCTTGCCTTTTGGTTTAGAGTATTCGAGGCCCCCTTCAGCCTCACCTAACTGTTGTGCCGCGCGTTCCTCTGTGCGAGTCATAGCACCATTTGGCGGTTGATCCTCTTCTAACACCTTCGTGGTGACGTCGGGGACCTCCACTTGTCTTTTTTTTCTTTAGACTTTTGAGGTCCTTTTCGACTTCGCCCACCTCAAGCGTGTTAGGATTTTTATCCTCGGAACTTCTTTTCCTGAGTCGCATGTAAATGCAGTGCCAAAGGACATTTTTCCAAGCTGCGTGTACAAAATATCCTTCGCCTGCTTGTTTATTCGGAAGATGTAGAACTGAATTTCCTCGGTAGGCCGAGATACAGTAAGTCCCTTCCAATCCTGTGTCGGTATGTTCGGATTCTGATTCTGCAAAAGTCGCAGTGTATCCTCCGACTTCATCACGCATGGTATCCATACCTTAACTTTTGGTACCGTGGGGAGTTGCGCTTTATCCACCACCTCAAACCGCGCGTTCGTTCCTTGACTTTGGAAGGTTGGAACCATTTCGTCCAGCCACCGCAAGCTCGCGATTTTGTCGCACGCTATCATCTTGACTCCGAGAAAGCCGGAGTCTTACCATTATATCCCTTTGGCTTATCTCCTACTTCCTTAATTGGAGCTTCCCTCTGACTCGCAGCTTTCGAGGTAGTTGCTACCTCGCTATTGGAGCCCATCTGTCTTACAGCTTTGGGCCTAATTGTCTTGTCTATGCGATTGCACTGCCTCGCGGCTCTTGGACTGGGCCCTTTCTGCCTCTTGAAGGTAGGCTTGTCGCCTTCCGCCGAACGTTGCCTCTTCATTCTGCCATTCGACTCCTCCTCCTCGTACCGGTTGCAGAACCGAGGGTTTCTCACAGCAAACCTTTTGAACTGCCTTCGACCTACTTCTACCGCCTCATGGGCCCACCCCAAACGCTCGATCTCCACTTCTGTTGGGTCGACCACTGCTCCCAAGCGTTGTACAAATCTTAATGCTGCACGGTACTGCGAGAGAGCTCTTTTATTTCCTCTGCTCCGTACCCTTCTCCACTTTTCTACTCCGTTTTCATTTGTGTGCTTCTCCAACACGGAGTTCATTGAATGAGCACTACTCTCGCTCCCCAAGTCCGACGCATCGCTTAATGCGTATTTGTCGTCTTTGGCTTGCGACTCATTCCTCCTCTTATCATCGTCCTTATTATAATCAGGTAATGAGTCGTTCATCTTGGTCGTACGACCACCTGCCCGACAAGGTGGGCTTAGCGGTCCAGTATTATATACGGGGAAAGAACCGTCCACTACAGCAGCGCCCCTTACAGTAGTAAAGCCACAAATACCTCTCGAGGTGGCCCGGTATCGGGAAGGCTCCGTTCGAATACAGCCGAATTTAAATTAAATCGTCCAATATGCACGGTCCGCATAACACCTGCGATTAGGGGGTTGGCAGTTCTTGGTCACCGACATCCCGCCGCCCTCCTATGAGGCGAAACGGCGTAGATGCCAGTCCTAAAGAGCTCCGCCTCATAGTCGGGCGCTCTGGAGTTCGGCTAAGCTCTCACACCAACGACAAGGTGACTACCCTAGTGAGGGCTAAAAACTGGCAATTTTATCGTCAAATTTTATGCGAAAATCTTCCTTAACCATCCTGTTCATAGATGGGTACCCGGGTACCTTTTGCATATTCAAAAGCCATTTTTACATAATCTACAAATAAAAACGAGTTAAAACTTTGTGGTATCCTATGGGAATAAGTTTTCTACAAAAAGGAGAGAAATTTTTTTCAAATATACTTTCATAAAGATGGTTTTTTAATAAATTAGTTTTTTATTACTAAAATTAGTATTTTTATTACTAGTTCTCATGGCTGGGATACCCAGCTACCACTAGTAGTCCTCACGTAAATAATAAGTGATTACATTTTAAATTAATAAATAACATGAAAAGGGTTATAAATTTTCAAATCTTAGGACACTTATTCTTAATATGAATGAGGCAAATTGGTTTTCCATAAGTGCTGCATACTCTATGAACTGCCTTGTGATACCCGGGCACCCAGCCATGCGAACTAAGAAGAAAAATTATTTATGCACAGGACGGTTAATCCTGATTTCAGATTCTAATATTTGTTTCGCAACCTGTTCTAATATCTGCTTCGCTACCTGTTCGTTATGTTTTGAAAGCCGTTGATCGATGATGCGAGTCTTGTTTGCGTTTGAATCGCTAATACGTGGAGTTTTTGCATCCGCATCTTTGCACATAGCATCACCACGACGAAAAAAAAGCAGGAGCACCTTTGAAAACTTACTTGTTTTTACATAAATATGTCCGCCGGAACAAATGTTTGATTATGAAAGTTGTTTAATGCACTTTGGTTTGTGAAATGAACTTTATTTATATTTAATTGGCTATTAAGTCTTTAATTTTAAAACGAAATCGTATAAAGGGCGCGAAGAACTTAAAAATATGTAGACAGAGGGGTAAAGAGAAAGGAGGAGATCCAAGAGCTGAGGCGAAGAAAGAGCCAGATACACAGAGAAGGAGACGGAAGGGTGAGGAATGGGATTGGAGAGGATTATGGAGAGGCAGAGGAAGGTATAGATGAGGGGGCGTAGGGAAGTGCGGTGGGACGAATATTGATAAAAGGAGGAAAGAGAGGAATTTAAGAAAATGTATAAAATATTTCGCCTGGTCCTTCCAGCAAATTAGGGACCGCCTTCTTCCTCTGATTCCATAGGCGGGTTCCGATTTGCATGCTTTCTTGGCCGCAGCATCATCTTTCATTCGGATAACATGACCCAGCCAGCGTAGCCGCTGTTTTAATTTGCAAGGCTTTGTTGGTGTCTGTATGAAGCTCGTGCAGAGCACCATTAAATCTTCTTCGGAAGTCATCGTCGCCGCCATGATCTTCGTGGCCGAGAGGTGACTTTATTTATGTTAGTCTAGACTGACGTTGTTATTTGCGTTAATGCTGTTAGTCCCTTACTATTTCCAACTCATGGCTGTCAACAGTGACATGGTTGCCGCGATGTACCTATTTCGTTTTGCCTTCATTCACCCCCAAACCGACCTTTTCAGCTTCTTTTCCAGTTTGGAATAAGCAGAACTGACATCGCGGATGGTAATTCCGATTACGTCTGTGAAGTAATCATGAGCTGTAAATATACTTAACTTTCTTTCCCAAATAATTTTGATTTCTAATTTCTAATAGCTTGTAAAAATAGTAAAACTGCGATTACGTGCGTAACAAGATTCCAATCGCCCCAGTTTGGGATTTAAGCAACGGAAAATAAGTGGCAAGTTAGGATGCTCAGCCTCAAAAACACACAAGACAGGAAAAATTCTCATAATAAAATTTTCTCCTTCGGTAAATTTTGTTCGTTTGTTGAGTGTCAGATGATTGATTTTACAGTAACCATTTTGATAGTTATGCGTATAGAATGTGTTGACTTATAAATATTTTACAAAACTGATTAAAGCCGATGCATATTCCTATCGAGAACATTTTCCTATTTGATTAAAATATCACTTAGAATTTAAATTTTATTTCTTAGTATCATTATCTACATACCTCTGCATAGTGTTCTTCGTTTTGTTGTAGCAGGTCAACACAAAGTTCAGCCAAATGTATTAGGTCTTCGAGCTTTTTCGCAGGTGCCACAATGAATTCTCCACGTAGATCCTCTAAAATAACCCAAATAAAAAACAATAGTTATTTTAGGTGCCTTTTTAGCATTTTTATTCATGGTACATTGAAAAAGGAAGTTAAAAACGCAAATTAAAAATTTTCTGCTGGCTCGAGGTCTTAGTAAAACGCAATTGTTTTTTATACCAATATATTTCGGTTACTTGGTTACGTCAAAAACTTTCAAAAAAAAAAAACTGTTTTTCGCTAAGATATAGCTTATTATTCTAGTCTACAACGCTTTTAAATATCTTTTATGTAAAAGTGGGCGAAGTGGAGAAAAAAATATGCGCAATCCTTACTATAATATAATTCGTAGCGCGCGGCATTTTTATAAGCTGGCAGGCCAAAAAATATAAGCTGTCGCTAAGGTGCGCGAGTGCATGATAAAAAACGTAAGAGTACGCTTACACAGCCGCTTACTTACCGAAAAATTGCAATCAGCTGATGGAATCGGCAGGGCTGGTGTTAAAATTGCAGCCGATTATCGGCTGGCAGCTTTTTTTCTTACATTTTACTTTTTTGCAAAAACGTTTGCATTTATGCTCTTATGTGCTTATCTCATAAGGGGCGCCTGTTTTCCACACAATTAATTAATTTTTCACTCCATCGCACAAATAATAAAATTGAACCCGCGCGAATTTATCGGCAGTGAAAAACGACAACGGCCGACAATCGGTTGAAATGTACACACGCTCATCTAAATACATGCGTTTATTTTTATCGGACGACTACGACCGGCATCGGGCGATTAAAATCAGTGGCTGTGTAAGCGTACTCTAAGTTGTTGCTTTTTATACGGAATCTCATATACATATGTACATACATGCTGCTGGCAGCATAGGTGGGTATGCCGGCTGGTACTTTTATTGTGCTTGTTACCGGAACGTACCGGATCTGCATCCGGCAAAGGACCATCAACATCGATAACACTCCCCAAGGCCTTCGGGGCTATTATCGCTACAACAACAACAGCAACGTTTGGAATTGAACGCTAGAAATAGCAGCTTGAAACTGAGAAGCTTGTGCTGACATTTTGTCGTTTTTCCCTTCTGCTATCTCTTGAAAGGCTTCTAATATTGCTGGCTGGAGTTCAATGTAAGTGGATACCGTTTCATGATATTGGCCTGTCTTGTTGGGCAGAAGCTTTGCAATTTTTGTCTTCGACTTTCTCTTTATACCCAGCTGTACTTGTACACAGGGTATTATAACTTTCATTAGATAACGGTTGGTTGTACAGGTATAAAGGAATCGAGATAGATATAGACTTCTGTAGTAGTGTACTTGATCATATCGATACTACTGTAGTCACGTTAGATAATATTTTTATTGATCAAACGTAACATTTAATATATAATACTCTTAAAACTAATAATAATGAAATTTGGATGTTCTAGTATAAACGTTCTTCTTCTGATACCTTGCGCGTCGTTGAGTTTGTGCGCGGTATATTTGGACTCCTGGAGTTGCTCGTTGATGGTACTACGGTTGAGTTGCTTGTCCCATTCGTATTCTGATTTTTTGTTTCAATAAATGCAGGCTTAAGCCTTTCTGTTGATACTGTGGTTCCCTTACCATCGAAGTCAGTCTTGAATACATAGTCCGATATGAGGTCGAGCACTTCATATGGACCTCGATATGGTTGTTCAATTGGTTTTTTACTTCGTCTACTCGTACGAACATATGAGTACAACTATGAAGACTAGAATGTTTGAATGCTCGAGATCTATTGTGATGCGCAGTAGGTGACGAGCGGACTGTACGCATGAACTTTCGAAATTCTTATACAAAATGTTGTGGCTCAGGCCCATTTCGACGTCGATGAAGGATGCCCCTGGTAACCGGAGTGTTGTTCCGTAAAGTACTGTGCTGGCTTTATTGTCGTCTTTGAAACTTGTGCGAAGACCGAGCAACACCACTGGCAGTGTATTTACCCAGTTTGATGAGGCGTGGCACCGTATTGCCGCTTTGAGAGACCTATGCTAACGCTCGACCATACCATTCGATGCTGGGTGAAAAGCTGTCGTTCGAGTTCGGTTACGTCCTATGAGTTGCGTGAATGCGTTGAAGAATTTTGACTCGAATTGAGAGCCACGATCATTGGTAACAGGAGCTGATGGTCCGAAGAGGCTTACCCACCCGGCGAAAAATGCTTTTGCTACTGTATCCGTATAGATGTCTTTTCGGTATCTGAATCATCAATTTTGAGTTTGCGTAGTTTCAGAGATGTTGAACTTGAACGTAGCATATGGCGTAGTTCCGGATCTTTATGTTGTTCGTCTTCAATCTCTCTAGCTGAAATGCTCACAAGGAGGTTTATGGTATTAATCCGCGACAGCGCATCGGCTACCGTGTTTTTATGTCCCGGTGTATGTACTATCATGCTGGTAAACTTACTGATTTACTGAAATTGGCGTTGTTGCCGGGGCGAAGCCTTATCAGAGTTTTGATCTACTGCGAATGAGAGTGGGCGATGGTCGGTAATAACTGCGACGTTTCGACCTTCTAACAGATGTTTAAAGAATCGTATGTCTTTGAAGATAGCTAATAGTGCGCGATCGTAGGCGCTATAGTTTCGTTCAGTCTTACTGAGTTTATCCGTATAGAACCCTAAAGGTTACATCATACCGTTGATAGATTGATCCAGTGCCGCCCTACTGCCTGATCAGATGCATCGCAGCGAAGAGTTAAAGCAGCCTTCATTGCTGGGTATGCCAGCCGGACGGCATCTACCAATACCATTTTACAGTCACCAAGGGCTTTTGATGTTGTTTCAGTTCGATTAGTAGAGCCTGAATTTCTGACGGTCAAGGAATATTTAGCCTATAGAAGTACAACGAGCCTAAAAAACGTCGAAGCTCAGTATTTTTTTGTGGTTTCGAGTAGTTTCGCATTGCTTCTATGCGCTAAGTGGTTGGCTTAAGTCCTGCTCTGTCGATTGTATGTCCGAGGTAGACCACCTCTTGTTGTGCGAACGAACATTTGTTGATATTAATTTAAAGGCCGTGCTGTCTGAGGCGGTCGAACACCATTCTTAGATGTTTTTTGTGTTCCTACATGGACTTAGATGCTATGAAGATATCGTCGATGTAAATATGACAAAACTGCAAGTCTAGAAATATGGAATCCATTAATCTTTGAAATGAATGCGCAGCGTTACATAAGCCAAAAGTCATTACGTTGAATTCGAAGAGGCCGAAGGGTGTTATTACCGCTGTTTTCGGTCCGTCTTCCACCACAAGCGCGACAATTTCCATCTTTTTTTCGCACGAGATGTAGTGGGCTGGCCCATTCGCTCTTTGACGGGACGCAAATACCTTGCTTTAACATATTGTCGAATTCTTTTTTGCTGCTGCTAATTTTTCTCCAGCGAGCCGACGCGCCCTCTCTGCGACGGGTGTACCCTGCGTAGTTATGTGGTGCTTAACGCTATGCTTAGGCGTGAGGGGATTATTCGGTTTTGGTGATTCCCTCGAACTCCTGGAGGAGGCGTTCCACATAACTGTTATAAGTGGCAGATGTAACGTGTGCGGCCGTTATTTCTTGCATTGATGCTTGGGGTCGTGGAGACTGAGACCTAGTAACGTTTGAGTTCGAGTGCACCAGCCTCCGATTGCGTAGATCGACGAGCAGGTTGTTGTGTTTGATGAAGTCGGCATCTAATATGGGATGCGAAACGTCTGCGGCTGTGAATTGCCACTTGAAAGTTTGGCCAATACCAATGTCGAGCGTTAGTTAGTGTAAGCCGTAAGTTCTTATTACAGAGCCATTTGCTGCAAAGAGAGTGAAATCAGTTTTCTTTAAATTCGTTCGAATATTATTGAGAACTCCCCTGGGTAGCACCGCAATTTCGGCGCCGGTGTCGATCAAGAAATTGAGACGATTTTTTAAATCGGTTATTTGTAGACGCGAATTGAACGGAACGTCAGCTGTGCCTACGAGGATGACCGACGGCCTTGTTAGTTTAAATTTCTTTTGCGGAAATTACAGGGTTGTCGGCACTTCTTTGCTTGAGCACCGAATCGTGTGTGATAATAGCACACGTTCTTTCCCATCTCTTTCGCTTTTTCATCTTTTTTTGTTTTTACCGCCGTCGTGAGCGCCTGTACCTGGGCGGTTAATCCTTCGATGTTATGTGCAAACAAGTTTTGTGCTTCGTTGTATACTACTACCCCGTCAGCTGTTGGGGGCCCCACTATGGTAGTCACAGACATAATGCTATTTTCCACCTCATAAATTTAGGCTGTCAAAATCGTTAGTCGCGCTGACGGCCAAAATCCGACGGACGTTCTGTGGCATTTGTTCCAGAAAAATTGTACGTAGAATGTTTTCGGTCACCATACCAGCTGCTAAATTTTTAAACGCAGTAAATAGTGTGATGGCTTTCCATCAGTGAACTCAGTGTTATATAGCAGACGTCGTAATTTTCTTTCGCTGCTTTCTTCGAATATGTGAAGCAGTCGTGTCTTCAAAGCCTGGAATTTACCGTCAGCTGGTGGATCCTTAATAATTTCGGCCACAAATGGTAGGGTAGTGTTTTCCAAGTGCACCAAAACATACCGGTACTGTGATATGTCGGTGCGAATTTGTGTTATTTCGAGTGCGGCCTCGACTTGTATAAACCGTATAGCCAATTGTCTTTCCAGAATGGGGGTAATTTAACTGCACGAGTGGCTGAGATAATACCACCGGGGTTTTCGCTGAATGCTGAACCAAATTCTAAAAGACTTGAAGATGTCTGTGATGTTAAATAAAAAATATATAAAATAATAATTAGTATTGCACTTATGTTGGTATTGATTGAGCGCGAGGAGAATATAAAAGTGATGGTGATTCGTAGGCAATTAAGGGACAGTTCTAACCCTTTGGAGCTAAATGATTCACTGTAAGCTAAAAATTACTATTTTCTGCGCTTTTGAATAACAAGTTAATTTTTATACTCAGTTGAGCAGAGCTCGCAGAGTATATTAAGTTTGATTGGATAACGGTTGGTTGTACATATATAAAGGAATCGATATAGATATAGACTTCCATATATCAAAATAATCAGGATCGAAAAAAAATTTGATTGAGCCATGTCCGTCCGTCCGTCCGTCCGTCCGTTAACACGATAACTCGAGTAAATTTTGAGGTATCTTAATGAAATTTGGTATGTAGGTTCCTGAGCACTCATCTCAGATCGCTATTTAAAATGAACGATATCGGACTATAACCACGCCCACTTTTTCGATATCGAAAATTTCGAAAAACCGAAAAAGTGCGATAATTCATTACAAAAGACAGATAAAGCGACGAAGCTTGGTAGATGAGTTGAACTTATGACGCAGAATAGAAAATGAGTAAAATTTTGGACAATGGGCGTGGCACCGCCCACTTTTAAAAGAAGGTAATTTAAAACTTTTGCAAACTGTAATTTGGCAGTCGTTGAAGATATCATGATGAAATTTGGCAGGAACGTTACTCCTATTACTCTATGTACGCTTAATGAAAATTAGCAAAATCGGAGAAGGACCACGCCCACTTTTAAAAAAAAAAATTTTTAAAGTAAAGTTTTAACAAAAAATTTAATATCTTTACAGTATATAAGTAAATTATGTCAACATTCAACTCCAGTAATGATGTGCTGCAACAAAATACAAAAATAAAAGAAAATTTCAAAATGGGCGTGGCTCCGCCCTTTTTCGTTTAATTTGTCTAGGATACTTTTAATGCCATAAGTCGAACAAAAATTAACCAATCCTTTTGAAATTTGGTAGGGGCATAGATTTTATGACGTTAAATGTTTTCTGTGAAAATGGGCGGAATCGGTTGATGCCACGCCCAGTTTTTATACACAGTCGTCCGTCTGTCCTTCCGCATGGACCTTAACACGATAACTTGAGCAAAAATCGAAATATATTTAATGAACTTAGTTCACGTGCTTACTTGAACTCACTTTATCTTGGTATGAAAAATGAACGAAACCCGACTATGACCACGCCCACTTTTTCGATATCGAAAATTACGAAAAATGAAAAAAATACCATAATTCTATACCAAATACGAAAAAAGGGATGAAACATGGTAAGGTAATTGGATTGTTTTATTGACGCGAAATATAACTTTAGAAAAAACTTTATAAAATGGTTGTGACACCTATCAAATTATGTAGAGAAAATGAAAAAGTTCTGCAGGGCGAAATAAAAAACTCTTTAAATCTTGGCAGGTATTACATATATAAATAAATTAGCGGTATCCAACAGATAATGTTCTGGGTCACCCTGGTCCACATTTTGGTCGATATCTGGAAAACGCCTTCACATATACAACTACCCCCCCCCCCCCTCCTTCCTTTTAAAACTCTCATTAATGCCTTTAATTTGATACCCATATCGTACAAACTCATTCTAGAGTCACCCCTGGTCCACCTTTATGGCGATATCTAGAAAAGGCGTCCACCTATTGAACTAAGCCCCACGCCCTTTTAAAATACTCATTAACACCTTTCATTTGATACCCATATCGTACAAACATATTCTAAAGTCACCCCTGGTCCACCTTTATGGCGATATCTCGAAAAGGCGAACACCTATAGAACGAAGGCCCACTCCCTTTTAAAATACTCATTAACACCTTTCATTTGAAACCCATATCGTACAAACGCATTCTAGAGTCAACCCTGATCCACCTTTATTGCTATATCCCTAAATGGCGTCCACCTATAGAAGTACGGCCCACTCCCTCATAAAATACTCTTTAATGCCTTTCATTTGATACGCATGTCATACAAACACATTCAAGGGTTTCCCTCAGTTCATTTTCCTACATGGTTATTTTCCCTTATGTTGTCACCATCGCTCTCAACTGAGTATGTAATGTTCGGTTATACCCGAACTTAACCTTCCTTACTTGTTTTTCAATTAGCTTTCGCCAATATTACAGGCTAAACAGTCCGGCATTCTAATATTTGCTAGATATTCTTACCAACTCCTTGCCACCATTGAAGCAAAAATTTGGAGTTCCACCAATTGTAAAGTTGAGTACTTGTCTTTGTTTTTTCGCATACGGAAAGGCGTTGGAAAGGACCATGGAGTGGGTCTTAGCCAATCTTGCTTCAGTGAGGTGCTCAATATTTTGGAACCGTTGCTTTGTCTACAATGAATAACTTGGCCGACTGATACGTTGTCATAAAAAATAGAATTTACATACTTAGCAATACAGGAATTTCAATTTTTTCACTCAGCTTCCGATTGTGCATTATTTATTGATTCATTTCTAATAATAAAAGTACATATAATTATTAAGAGTATCAAATTTCAAAACAAAAAATTACTTACATTTTGTTTTCCTCTCGTTCGCCTGTAAAATATAAGTGAAAAAATTTGCGTTTCCCCGCTGTTCATTTCGCCCGAACAAACAGTTGCCGATAAGGTGAAATCTTTTTCGAACACGAAAAATTGTTTCGGCAACCTCTGCGATAGGGTGAATAAAAACTGTTAATATTTTCGGGTGAAAATAAAACTCGCGATAAGGCTGAATGTGTAACATTTCTAGTGTGAAGCGTTTTTTATAGTGTTGTTCTTGTTGCAGTATTTTAGTCTCATCAAAGTTTGGTGTGTGGCCGCTGTCTGCACAGTGGGCCATGAGTGCTGTTTTTTGATTACTAACTTGATGGCAAAGTTTAAAATCAGACTTATGCTATGAAATTCTCGTTTTGAGTTTGGACTTTGTAGTACCTATATATATATGTTATTGCACGTTTTATCGCTATTGCCTTTACATGGTATCTTGTAAACTACGTTATTTTTTTCCATTTTTGGTATTTTCGATTTTGTTTTGTTAAATATGTTTTTTAAAGTGTTAATAAGTTTATGCGCAATTTTTGTGCTTTCTTTATCATAGCAGTCAGATTTTGCTAAACGCTCTGATAGCTGCGGTACATAAGCCACCGGCTTGAAAATAATTGGTTTATCGGGGGTTTTTGGTCTATTTGAATTTTTGGTTTTTCTTAGTAAAGTTTTTATGGTTTTTTTCGGAAAATCATTGTTTCTTAGTATTGTGAAATATTTCTTTTTTACTTCTTTGTGGTATACTTCATCCGAGGTCTGCAACATTTTCCGTATACAGCCCTTTGCTGTATTCATAATCATTGTTTTCGGATGTTTTGAATTAAAGTTTATAATTCATCCTGACGCTGTAGACTTTTGATACCACTTTAGTTTTAATTGATTTCCTCGTCTGTTTATTATGGAGTCGAGGTATGGTAATTCCTCGTCGTTCGCTAGTTCTATAGTAAATTTTATATTTTTGTCAAAATTGTTTAGTGTGTCAAGTGTGTTTTGTATTTCATTTTCTTTTATTATCGCGAATAAGTCGTCGACGTATTTGGTAAGTATTCGTGGGTTATGTCGCAAATTCAGCATAGTGTCATCTAATAATTTTTGCATAACTATATCCGCTATTATTGGGGATGTGGGTGCACCCATCGGCAATCCTTTTATTTGCGTATAGATAGTATCATTAAATTTGGAATATCTGCTCTCTTGAATGCAGAATTTAATTATTTCCATGAACAGCGTTTTTGGTATCTTTGTGTATCCTTTAATTGTATTCCACTTCTCTTGTATTATTTCAAGTGCCAATTGTATCGGGATGCTAGGGAAAAGCGAAACTACATCAAAGGAAATAAGCTTTTCATCTTCGTATATATATGTATTGCTTACTCTTTCTTTAAACTCAATTGTGTTTTTAATATTGAACGTAGAACTCGCCTTTACGTTTTTTAAAATTTCTGCCATATATTTGGACAGTGTGTAAGAAGGTGACCCAATTGCTGAGCATATTGGTCTTAATGGAGTCCCTTCCTTATGAATCTTCGGGAGGCCGTAGATTCTGGGTGGCTGTGCGGTGGTTGTTATCATTCTCTTTCTCTCCATCTTTGTGATTAATTTCATGTTAAAAAGTTTGTCTACTAGTGCATTATTCTTGTATTGTAAACGTGATGTTGGGTCATGTCTCTGAACTCTGTATGTTGTTAGATCCATTAATATATCCTCCATTTTCTTATTATACTCATCAATTTCCATTGGCACCGTTTTATTCCCTTTGTCGGATGTTAAAATTCTAATGTTTTTATTTTCATTCAGGAATTGCTTTGTTTGGCGGCCACCGTGGTGTGATGGTAGCGTGCTCCGCCTATCACACCGTATGCCCTGGGTTCAACTCCCGGGCAAAGCAACATCAAAATTTTAGAAATAAGATTTTTCAATTAGAAGAAAATTTTTCTAAGCGGGGTCGCCCCTCGGCAGTGTCTGGCAAGCGCTCCGATTGTATTTCTGCCATGAAAAGCTCTCAGTGAAAACTCATCTGCCTTGCAGATGCCGTTCGGAGTCGGCATAAAACATGTAGGTCCCGTCCGGCCAATTTGTAGGGAAAAATCAAGAGGAGCACGACGCAAATTGGAAGAGAAGCTCGGCCTTAGATCTCTTCGGAGGTTATCGCGCCTTACATTTATTTTATTTTAATTGCTTTGTTTGCTCCACTGTATCTAAAATTGCATTGTCTATTGTACTATGTTTGTTTGCTGTTGCATGGTTTGATATTAACAAGTAAGGAAGGTTATGTTCGGGTGTAACGGAACATTACATACTCAGTTGAGAGCTATGGTGGCAACATAAGGGAAAATAAACATGTAGGAAAATGAACCGAGGGTAACCCTGGAATGTGTTTGTATGACATCTGTATCAAATGAAAGGTATTAAAGAATATTTTAAGAGGAAGTGGGCCATAGTTCTATAGGAGAACGCCATTTAGGGATATCGCCATAAAGGTGGATCAGGGTTGACTCTAGAATTTGATTGTACGATAAGGGTATCAAATGGAAGGTGTTAATGAGTATTTGAAAAGGGAGTGATCCTTATTTCCATAGGTGGACGCCGTTTCGAGATATCGCCATAAAGGTGGACCAGGGGTGACCCTAGAATTTGTGTGTAAGAATGGGTATCAAATGAAAGGGGTTA
This sequence comes from Eurosta solidaginis, assembly GCF_040869045.1. Lineage (NCBI taxonomy): Eukaryota > Metazoa > Arthropoda > Insecta > Diptera > Tephritidae > Eurosta > Eurosta solidaginis. Next base: position 136,934,120 of record NC_090324.1, read on the forward strand.
ATGCACATTTTAAAAGGGACTGGGCCTTAGTTCTATAGGTGGACGCCTTTTCGAGATATCGCGATAAAGGTGGACCAGGGGTGACTCTAGAATGCGTTTGTACAATATGGGTATCAAACGAAAGGTGTCAATGAGTGTTTCAAAAGGGCGTGGGGTTTAGTTCTACAGGTGGACGCCTTTTCGAGATATCGCCATAAAGGTGGACCACGGGTGGCTCTAGAATGTGTTTGTACGATATGGGTATCAAATAAAAGGTATTAATGAAGGTTGTAAAAGGGAGTGGTGGTAGTTGTATAGGTGGTCGCCTTTACGAGATATCGACATAAAGGTGGACCACGGGTGACTCTAGAATGCGTTTGTACAATATGGGTATGAAACGAAAGGTGTTAATGAGTATTTTAAAAGGGCGTGGGCTTAGTTCTATAGGTGGACGCCTTTTCGAGATATCGTCATAAAGGTGGACCAGGGGTGACTCTAGAATGCGTTTGTACAATATGGCTATCAAACGAAAGGTTTTAATGAGTATTTTAAAAGGGAGTGATCCTGAGTTCCATAGGTGGACGCCATTTCGAGATATCGCCATAAAGGTGTACCAGGGGTGACCCTAGAATTTGTTTGTACGATATGGGTATCAAATGAAAGGTGTTAATGAGAATTTTAAAAGAGAGTAGTCCTTAGTTCTATAGGTGAACGCCTTTTCGAGATATCGCCATAAAGGTGGACCAGGGGTGACTCTAGAATGCGTTTGTACAATATGGGTATCAAACGAAAGGTGTTAATGAGTATTTCAAAAGGGCGTGGGGCTTAGTTCTATAGGTGGACGCCTTTTCGAGATATCGCCATAAAGGTGGACCAGGGGTGACTCTAGAATGTGTTTGTACGATATCGGTATCAAATTAAAGGTATTAATGAGGGTTTTAAAAGGGAGTGGTGGTAGTTGTATAGGTGGACGCCTTTTCGAGATATAGCCATAAAGGTGGACCAGGGGTGACTCTAGAATATGTTTGTACGATATGGGTATCAAATGAAAGGTGTTAATGAGTATTTTAAAAGAGCGTGGGGCTTAGTTCTATAGGTAGACGCCTTTTCGAGATATCGTCATAAAGGTGGACCAGGGATGACTCTAGAATGTGTTTGTACGAAATGGGTATCAAATTAAAGGTACTAATGGGGCTTTTAAAAGGGAGTGGTGGTAGTTGTGTATGTGAAGGCGTTTTCCAGATATCGACCAAAATGTGGACCAGGGTGACCCAGAACATCATCAGTCGGGTACCGCTAATTTATTTATATATGTAATACCACGAACAGTATTACTGCCAAGATTCCAAGGGTTTTTTATTTCGTCCTGCAGAACTTTTCATTTTATTCTACTTAATATGGTAGGCGTCACACCCATTTTACAAAGTTTTTTTCTAAAGTTATATTTTGCGTCAATAAACTAATCCAAATATCATGTTTCATCCCTTTTTTCGTATAGTGGTATAGAATTATGGAATTTTTTTCGTTTTTCGTAATTTTCGATATCGAAAAAGTAGGCGTGGTCATAGTTCGACTTCGGCCATTTTTTACACCAATACAAAGTGAGTTGACATAAGTACGTGAACTGAATTTAGTAAAGATATATCGATTTTTGCTCAAGTTATCGTGTTAAGGGCCGAGCGGAAGGACAGACGATCGACTGTGTATAAAAACTGGGCGTGGCTTTAACCGAATTCGCCCTTTTTCACAGAAATAAGTTACCGTCCCAGAATCTAAGCCCCTACCAAATTTCACAAGGATTGGTAAATTTTTGTTCGACTTATGGCATTAAAAGTATCCTAGACAAATTAAATTAAAAAGAGCGGTGCCACGCCCATTTTGAAATTTTCTTTTAATTTTGCATTTTGTTGCACCATATCATTACTGGAGTTGAATGTTGACATAATTTACTTATATACTGTAAAGGTAATACATTTTTTGTTAAAATTTGACTTAAAAAAAAAATTTTTTTTAAAGTGGGCGTGGTCGTTATCCGATTTTGCTAATTTTTATTACGCATACTTATAGTAATAGGAGTAACGTTTCTGCCGAATTTCATCATGATATCTTCAACGACTGCCAAATTACAGCTTGCAAAACTTTTAAACTACCTTCTTTTAAAAGTGGGCGGTGCCACGCCCGTTGCCCAAAATTTTACTAATTTTCTATTCTGTGTCATAAGTTCAACTCACCTACCAAGCTGCATCGCTTTATTCGTCTTTGGTAATGAATTATCGCACTTTTTCGGTTTTTCGAAATTTTCGATATCGAAAAAGTGGGCGTGGTTATAGTCCGATATTGTTCATTTTAAATAGCGATCTGGTATGAGTGCTCAGGAACCTACATACCAAATTTCATCAAGATATTTCAAAATTTACTCAAGTTATCGTGTTAACGGGTGGACGGACGGACATGGCTCAATCAAATTTTTTTTCAATCCTGATGATTTTGATATATGGAAGTCTATATCTATCTCGATTCCTTTATACCTGTACAACCAACCCTTATCCAATCAAAGTTAATATACTCTGTGAGCTCTGCTCAACTGAGTATAACAAAGAGAGTTTTGTGCGAGCTTCCTCTTGTAGATCTTTGTTTTATATGCTTAGTACCAAACTAAATGAAGTATTCACCAACAACACCAAGCATAAAGTGGTTTGTAAACAAAACCAAATTGGAATTCCCGCCAGATATTCAAGCATTGCTAGCAAAGGGGCCGAAGTTTGGACTACCTATAGATAACAAAAATTTCCCTCTCTTTAAATACATAGCAGACGGCGAAGATTTGGTACAAAGCATAAAAAACAAAGATCAACAGGAGGAAGCTCGCACAAAAGTCTCTTTGTTAATATCAAACCATGCAACAACAAACAAACATAGTACAATAGACAATGCAATTTTAGATACAGTGGAGCAAACAAAGAAATTCCTGAATGAAAATAAAAACATTAGAATTTTAACATCCGACAAAGGGAATAAAACGGTGGCAATGGAAATTGATGAGTATAATAAGAAAATGGAGGATATATTAATGGATCTAACAACATATAGAGTTCAGAGATAGGATCCAACATCACGTTTACAAAACAAGAATCATGCACTAGTAGACAAACTTTTTAACATGGAATTAATCACAAAGATGGAGACCAAGAGAATGATAACAACCACCGCACAGCCACCCAGAATCTACGGCCTCCCGAAGATTCATAAGGAAGGAACTCCATTAAGATCAATATGCTCAGCAATTGGGTCACCTTCTTACACACTGTTCAAATATATGGCAGAAATTTTAAAAAACATAACGGCGAGTTCTACGTACAATATTAAAAACACAATTGAGTTTAAAGAAAGAGTAAGCAATACATATATATACGAAGAAGAAAAGCTTTTTCCTTTGATGTAGTTTCGCTTTTCCCTAGCATCCCGATACCATTGGCACTTGAAATAATACAAGAGAAATGGAATGCAATTAAAGAATACACAAAGATACCAAAAACGCTGTTCATGGAAATAATTAAATTCTGCATTCAAGGGTGCAGATATTTCAAATTTAATGATACTATCTATACGCAACTAAAAGGAATGCCGATAGGTGCACCCAAATCCCCAATAATAGCGGATATAGTTATGGAAAAACTATTAGATGACACTATGCTGAAGTTGCGACACAAACCACGAATACTTACAAAATAAATCGACGACTTATTCGCGATAATAAAAGAAAATGAAAAACAAAACACACTTGACACACTAAACAATTTTTACAAAAATATAAAATTTACTATAGAATTAGAGAACGACGAGGAATTACCATACCTCGACTCCATAATAAACAGACGAGGAAATCAATTAAAACTAAAGTGGTATCAAAAGTCTACAGCGTCAGGATGAATTATAAACTTTAATTCAAAACATTCGAAAACAATGATTATGAATACAGCAAAGGGCTGTATACGGAAAATGTTGCAACCTCGGACGAAGTATACCACAAAGAAGTTAAAAAAGAAATTTTTACATTACTAAGAAACAAGGATTTTCCGAAAAAAACCATAAAACTTTACTAAGAAAACCAAAAATTCAAATAGACCAAAAACTCCCGATAAACCCAATATTTTCAAGCCGGTGGCTTATTTACCGCAGCTATCAGAGCGTTTAGCAAAATCTGACTGCTATTATAAAGAAAGCACAAAAATTGCGCATAAACCTATTAACATAAACCTATTAAACATATTTAACAAAACAAAATCGAAAATACCAATAATGGAAAAAAATAACGTAGTTTACAAGATACCATGTAAAGGCAATAGCGAAGAAACGTGCAATAACATATATATAGGTACTACAAAGTCCAAACTCAAAACGAGAATTTTACAGCATAAGTCTGATTTTAAATTTTGCCATCAAGTTAGTAATCAAAAAACAGCACTCATGGCCCACTGTGCAGACAGCAGCCACACACCAAACTTTGATGAGACTAAAATACTGCAACAAGAACAACACTATAAAAAACGCTTCACACTAGAAATGTTACACATTATTAATATTCCGACTAACACACGACTCAACTATAAGAGCGACGTAGATCGCAGCTCACATAACTACAAACACCTGCTCACTAAAAAACAGTACCACACTCCACGTCAGACAAAGCAGACGTGTTAATAAAAGTATGTATTTATGTGATATGTAAAATGCAAAATTTGTTTATTATTAATGTTTATTATTTTTGTTAGTTGCTACAGTCCTGAAGATGATTGCCGTTGAGCAATCGAAATATATCGATTTAAACAAAAAAATCAAAGGGTGTTTTTAATTTTTCAATTATTAAACACGGACCTAAAGCCAGATATAAATACAACAAGTAAGGAAGGCTAAGTTCGGGTGTAACCGAACATTACATACTCAGTTGAGAGCTGTGGAGACAAAGTGAGGGAAAATCTCCATGTTGTAAAGAGAACCAAGGGTAACCCTGGAATGTGTTTGTATGACATGTGTATCAAATGGAAGGTATTAAAGATTATTTTAAGAGGAAGTGGGCCATAGTTCTATAGATGGACGCCATTTAGGGATATCGCCATAAAGGTGGACCAGGCCTTACTCTAGAATTTGTTTGTACGATATGGGTATCAAATGAAATGTGTTAATGATAATTTTAAAAGGGAGTGGGCCTAAGTTCTATAGGTGGACGCCTTTTCGAGATATCGCCATAAAGGTGGACCAGGGGTGACTCTAGAATTTATTTTGTACGATATGGGTATCAAATGAAAGGTATTAATGAGTATTTTAAAAGGGCGTGGGCCTAAGTTATATAGGTGGACGCCGTTTCTAGATATCGCCATAAAGCTGGACCAGGGGTGACTCTAGAATTTGTTTGTACGATATGGGTATCAAATGAAAGGTGTTAATGAGTATTTTAAAAAGGAGTGGGCCTTAGTTCTATGTGTGGACGCCTTTTCGAGATATCGCCATAAAGGTGGACCAGGGGTGACTCTAGAATTTGTTTGTACGATATGGGTATCAAATGAAAGGTGCTAATGAGCATTTTAAAAGGGCGTGGGCCTTAGTCCTATAGGTGGACGCCTTTTCGGAATATCGTTATAAAAGTGGACCAGGGGTGACTCTAGAATGCGTTTGCACAATATGGGTATCAAACGAAAGGTGTTAATGAGTATTTTAAAAGGGAGTTGGCCTCATTCTATAGGTGGACGCCTTTTCGAGATATCGTCATAAAGGTGGACCAGGGGTGACTCTAGAATTTGTTTGTACGATATGGGTATCAAATGAAAGGTGTTAATGAGTATTTTAAAAGGGCGTGGGCCTTAGTTCTATAGGTGGACGCCTTTTCGAAATATCGCCATAAAGGTGGATCAGGGGTGACTCTAGAATTTGTTTGTACGATATGAGTATCAAATGAAAGGTGTTAATGAGTATTTTAAAAGGGCGTGGGCCTTAGTTCTATAGGTGGATGCCTTTTCGATATATCGCCATAAACGTGGACCAGGGGTGACTCTAGAATTTGTTTTTACGATATGGGTATCAAATGAAAGGTGTTAATGAGTATTTTAAAAGGGCGTTGGCCTTAGTTCTATAGGTGGACGCCTTTTCGAAATATCGCCATAAAGGTGGACCAGGGGTGACTCTACAATTTGTTTGTACTATATGGGTATCAAATGAAAGGTGCTCATGAGTATTTTAAAAGGGCGTGGGCCTTAGTTCTTTAGGTGGATGCCTTTTCGAGATATCGCCATAAGCGTGGACCAGGGGTGACTCTAGAATTTGTTTGTACGATATGGGTATCAAATGAAAGGTGTTAATGAGTATCTTAAAAGGACGTGGGCCATAGTTCTATAGGTGGACGCCTTTTCGAAATATCGCCATAAAGGTGGACCAGGGGCGACTATAGAATTTGTTTGTACGATATGGGTATCAAATGAAAGGTGTTAATGAGTGTTTTAAAAAGGAGTGGGCCTTAGTTCTATGTGTGGACGCCTTTTCGAGATATCGCCATGAACGTGGACCAGGGGTGACTCTAGAATTTGTTTGTACTATATGGGTATCAAATGAAAAGTGTTAATGAGTATTTTAAAAGGGAGTGGGCCTTAGTTCTATAGGTGGATGCCTTTTCGAGATATCGCCATAAACGTGGACCAGGGGTGACTCTAGAATTTGTTTGTACGATATGGGTATCAAATGAAAGGTGTTAATGAGTATTTTAAAAAGGAGTGGACCTTGGTTCTATATGTGGACGCCTTTTCGAGATATCGCCATAAACGTGGACCAGGGGTGACTCTAGAATTTGTTTGTACTATATGGGTATCAAATGAAAGGTGCTATTGAGTATTTTAAAAGGGCGTGGGCCTTAGTTCTATAGGTGGACGCCTTTTCGAAATATCGCCATAAAGGTGGACCAGGGGTGACTCTAGAATTTGTTTGTACGATATGGGTATCAAATGAAAGGTGTTAATGAGTATTTTAAAAGGGCGTGGGCCTTAGTTCTATAGGTGGACGCCTTTTCGAAATATCGCCATAAAGGTGGACCAGGGGTGACTCTAGAATTTGTTTGTACTATATGGGTATCAGATGAAAGGTGTTAATGAGTATTTTAAAAGGGAGTGGGCCTTAATTCTATAGGTGGACGCCTTTTCGGAATATCGTTATAAAAGTGAACCAGGGTTGACTCTAGAATGCGTTTGTACAATATGGGTATCAAACGAAAGGTGTTAATAAGTGTTTTAAAAGGGAGTGGGCCTTAGTTCTATAGGTGGACGCCTTTTCGAAATATCGCCATAAAGGTGGACCAATGGCGACTCTAGAATTTGTTTGTACGATATGGGTATCAAATGAAAGGTGTTAATGAGTATTTTAAAAAGGAGTGGGCCTTAGTTCTATATGTGGACGCCTTTTCGAGATATCGCCATAAACGTGGACCAGGGGTGACTCTAGAATTTGTTTGTACTATATGGGTATCAAATGAAAAGTGTTAATGAGTATTTTGAAAGGGAGTGGGCCTTAGTTCTATAGGTGGATGCCTTTTCGAGATAGCGCCATAAACGTGGACCAGGGGTGACTCTAGAATTTGTTTGTACGATATGGGTATCAAATGAAAGGTGTTAATGAGTATTTTAAAAGGGCGTGGGCCTTAGTTCTATAGGTGGACGCCTTTTCGAAATATCGCCATAAAGGTGGACCAATGGCGACTCTAGAATTTGTTTGTACGATATGGGTATCAAATGAAAGGTGTTAATGAGTATTTTAAAAAGGAGTGGGCCTTAGTTCTATGTGTGGACGCCTTTTCGAGATATCGCCATAAACGTGGACCAGGGGTGACTCTAGAATTTGTTTGTACTATATGGGTATCAAATGAAAAGTGTTAATGAGTATTTTGAAAGGGAGCGGGCCTTAGTTCTATAGGTGGATGCCTTTTCGAGATAGCGCCATAAACGTGGACCAGGGGTGACTCTAGAATTTGTTTGTACGATATGGGTATCAAATGAAAGGTGTTAATGAGTATTTTATAAAGGAGTGGGCCTTGGTCCTATATGTGGACGCCTTTTCGAGATATCGCCATAAACGTGGACCAGGGGTGACTCTAGAATTTGTTTGTATTATATGGGTATCAAATGAAAGGTGGTACTGAGTATTTGAAAAGGGCGTGGGCCTTAGTTCTATAGGTGGACGCCTTTTCGAAATATCGCCATAAAGGTGGACCAGGGGTGACTCTAGAATTTGCTTGTACGATATGGGTATCAAATGAAAGGTGTTAATGAGTATTTTAAAAGGGCGTGGGCCTTAGTTCTATAGGTGGACGCCTTTTCGAAATATCGCCATAAAGGTGGGCCAGGGGTGACTCTAGAATTTTTTTGTACGATATGGGTATCAAATGAAAGGTGTTAATGAGTATTTTAAAAAGGAGTGGGCCTTAGTTCTATATGTGGACGCCTTTTCGAGATATCGCCATAAACGTGGACCAGGGTGACTCTAGAATGTGTTTGTACGATATGGGTATCAAATTAAAGGTATTAATTTGGGTTTTAAAAGGGAGTGTCCCTTAGTTGTATATGTGAAGGCGTTTTCGCGATATCGACCAAAATGTGGACTAGGGTGATCCAGAACATCATCTGTCGGGTACCGCTAATTTATTTATATATGTAATACCACGAACAGTATTCCTTCCAAGATTCCAAGGGCTTTTGATTTCGCCCTGCAAAACTTTTTCATTTTCTTCTACTTAATATGATAGGTGTCACACCCATTTTACCAAGTTTTTTTCTAAAGTTATATTTTGCGTCAATAGACCAATACAATTACCATGTTTCATCCCTTTTTTCTTTGGTATATAATTATGGAATTTTTTTCATTTTTCGTAATTTTCGATATCGAAAAAGTGGGCGTGGCCATAGTCGGATTTCGGCCATTTTTTACACCAATACAAAGAGAGTTCAGATAAGTACGTGAACTGAGTTTAGTAAAGATATATCGATTTTTGCTCAAGTTATCGTGTTAACGGCCGAGAGGAAGGACAGACGGTCGACTGTGTATAAAAACTGGGAGTGGCTTCAACCGATTTCGCCCTTTTTCACAGAAAATAGTTACAGTCCTAGAATCTAAGCCTCTACCAAATTTCACAAGGATTGGTAAATTTTTGTTCGATTTATGGCATTAAAAGTATCCTAGACAAATTAAATGAAAAAGGGCGGAGCCACGCCCATTTTGAAATTTTCTTTTATTTTTGTATGTTGTTGCACCATATCATTACTGGAGTTGAATGTTGACATAATTTACTTATATACTGTAAAGATATTAACTTTTCTTTTAAAATTTGAATTTAAAAAAAAAATTTTTTAAAAAGTGGGCGTGGTCGTTCTCCGATTTTGCTAATTTTCATGTAGCTGACATATAGTATTAAGGGTAACGTTCCTGCCAAATTTCATCCTGATATCTTCAACGACTGCCAAATTACAGCTTGCAAAACTTCTAAATTACCTTCTTTTAAAAGTGGGCGGTGCCACGCCCATTGTCCAAAATTTTACTAGTTTTCTATTCTGCGTCATAAGTTCAACTCACCTACCAATTTTCATCGCTTAATCCATATTTGGTAATGAATTATCGCACTTTTTCAATTTTTCGAAATTTTCGATATCGAAAAAGTGGGCGTGGTTATAGTCCGATATTGTTCATTTTAAATAGCGATCTGAGATGAGTGCCCAGGAACCTACATACCAAATTTCATCAAGATACCTCAAAATTTACTCAAGTTATCGTGTTAACGGACAGACGGACGGACATGGCCCAATCGAATTTTTTTTCGATACTGATGATTTTGATATATGGAAGTCTATATCTATCTCGATTCCTTTATACCTGTACAACCAACCGTTATCCAATCAAAGTTAATATACTCTGTGAGCTCTGCTCAACTGAGTATAAAAAGGAAAAAAGAAATAAGAAAATTAAACAAGACAAAATTAACAATAATTTTGAAGGTTACGCAACTCGTCAACGTTCAGTTCTTCAAGCGCGGATATTTTCACGACCTGAGAATCAGTGCCTTCTCTTATGAAAACTTCTCCTCGCAACGTAAATGCTGATTTTATTTTCCCAGCTCGTATTACTGCGTGCAGAATTTTCCTATTATCTAGCGATATACTTTCAAATATTTTGAAGTGACGAAGATTTAGTACGCTTGCGAAACTCAGAAAAGGCACGCAAGGTTCGATTCCGATCGTACGGACTGTTAAATTTTAATATAATAACACTATTTGCCTCAGCTTTTTTCCGGGCTGCTCTAAAAATATCGCGTATTTGTGGAGAGAGAAATCCAATGGGGTTGCAAATTTGATTGTAAATAATTTTTAAGTTTTCTCCATCCGTGTATGGAACTCCAACGATGACCGCATCAGACGCAAACTTAGACGGAGGTTTCGTCGCTTTGAAGCTGCTGAGCTCACTCTGCAAATGCTCCAACTTATTTTTAAGTTCAACAGCTTCAGATTCCAAAGCAATCACACGCTCCTTAGTTTCAGTGGCTTTATTAATTAGGGCATCGACCTCTTCGTTAATTTTGCTTACTAACTTATTCTCTAATGCCGTTATTTTATCACACATGCCGTCAAACAGAGACTGGAGCCTATCGAATTGTTGTTGAATCCTCTCCTCTAACGAACGAAGCGAAGTAACCACTGACGAATAGTTCGCACTTTCATCCAACTTGGGAGTTTTTAGTTGAGGGGAGCCTCTGCTTTGACGGCGTTTAAGAGATGTTGATAAAGAAGGTGACATCACTTCAAAAAACGTGGAGATGTATGATAAGTTGGTATATAGTTCGATGTCAGGATCGATAGAGATAGTTTGCGAGGCAATCTGCCCAACTATGCTTGAAAAAACAGAAAATGAAAACTACCCAACTATGGCTGAAACCCACAGAAAGATGGCGCTCGTGGCGGTAAACCAACGACAAGTTAAAAAATAGCTGATTGGGGGCGATGACAGATCAGCCGATGAGCAAAACAAAACGTTGAAAATAAAAACATACACATACACATCCAAGAGAGCGGGAACTGTTCTGCTGCAATTCGTATTAATATTGTTTTTGATTTTGTTATAGTTATTATACTCAGTTGAGCAGAGCTCACAGAGTATATTAACTTTCACTGGATAACGGTTGGTTATACAGGTATAAAGGAATCGAGATAGATATAGACTTCCATATATCAAAATCATCAGTATCGAAAAAAAATTTGATTGAGCCATGTCCGTCCGTCCGTCCGTCCGCCCGTTAACACGATAACTTTAGTAAATTTTGAGGTATCTTGTTGAAATTTGGTACGTAGGTTCCTATGCACTCATCTCAGATCGCTATTTAAAATGAACAATATCGGACTATAACCACGCCCACTTTTTCGATATCGAATTTTTCGAAAAACCGAAAAAGTGCGATAATTCATTACCAAAGACGGATAAAGCGATGAAACTTGGTAGGTGGATTGAACTTATGACGCAGAATAGAAAATTAGTAAAATTTGGGACAAGGGGCGTGGCACCGCCCACTTTTAAAAGAAGGTAATTTAAAAATTCGTTGAAGATATAATAATGAAATTTGGCAGGAACGTTACAAGTATTATTATATGTGTGGTTAATGAAAATTACCAAAATCGGAGAACGACCACGCCCACTTTAAAAAAAATTTTTTTTTTAAGTCAAATTTTAACAAAAAATTTTATATCTTTACAGTATATAAGTAACTTATGTCAACATTCAACTCCAGTAATGATATGGTGCAACAAAATACAAAAATAAAAGAAAATTTAAAAAGGGGCGTGGCTCCGCCCTTTTTCATTTCATTTGTCTAGGATCCTTTTAATGCCATAAGTCGAACAAAAATTTACCAATCCTTTTGAAATTTGGTAGGGGCTTAGATTCTAGGACGATAATTGTTTTCTGTGAAAAAGGCGAAATCGGCTGAAGCCACGCCCAGTTTTTATACACAGTTGACCGTCTGTCCTTCCGCTCGGCCGTTAACACGATAATTTGAGCAAAAATCGATATATCTTTACTAAACTCAGTTCCCGTACTTATCTGAACTCACTTTGTATTGGTGTAAAAAATGGCCGAAATTTGACCGTGTGTGACCACGCCCACTTTTTCGATATCTAAAATTACGAAAAATGAAAAAAAATGCCATAGTTCTATACGAAATACGAAAAAAGGGATGAAACATGGTAATTGGATTGGTTTGTTGACTTAAATATAACTTTAGAAAAAAACTTTGTAAAATGGTTGTGACACCTACCATATTAAGTAGAAGAAAATGAAAAATTTTTGCAGGGCGAAATCAAAAGCCCTTGGAATCTTGGAAGGAATACTATTCGTGGTATTATATATATAAATAAATTAGCGGCACCCGACCGATGATATTCTGGGTCACCCTGGTCCACATTTTGTTCGATATCTCGAAAACGCCTTCACATATACAACTACCACCACTCCCTTTTAAAACCCTTTATTCCTTTAATTTGATACCCATATCGTACAAAACCATTCTATAGTCACCCCTGGTCCACCTGTAGAACTAAATCCCACTCCCTTTTAAAATACTCATTTACACCTTTCGTTTGATACCCATATTGTACAAACGCATTCTAGAGTCACCCCTGGTCCACCTTTATGGCGATATCTTGAAAAGGCGTCCACCTATAGAATTAAGGCCCACTCCCTTTTAAAATACTCATTAAAACCTTTCATTTGATACTCATATCGTACAAAAAAATTCTAGAGTCAGCCCTGGTCCACCTTTATGGCGATATCCCTAAATGGCGTCCACCTATAGAATTATTGGGCACTCCCTCTTTAAATACTCTTTAATACCTTCCATTTGATACACATGCCATACAAACACATTCCAGGGTTACCCTAGGTTCATTTTCCTACATGGTGATTTTCCCTTATTTTGTCTCCATAGCTCTCAACTGAGTACGTAAAGTTCGGTTACACCCTAACTTAGCCTTCCTTACTTGTTGGTTATTATCTTTGTATATGTTTGTTTGTACAAATGAGATTTAATTTAATTACTTCACTTTATGTAATATAATAATAATAATAATAATAAACAGTGAAAAACTTTATTACAAAACCGATCCATGCATAAGTACGTTGGTGCACCTTACACAGCAATAAATCAATGTTTTTGTGGGTCCAAACACAATAGATATAAATCCAGATGTCTGACAAATATCAACCGCACTTGCGTGACTTTTTAGTTTTGTTAGTTTTTAGTTTTATTAAGTCATTTCAATTTAGTATTCCTTTGTCTGCCTATCTTTTATTATAATTAGGCCACACTCAGATGGAAATTATCACCAGCTTTCAATATTATTTCACTGTAAAAGCACTTTTGAAACAATTTTTCTGTAGAGCGCTTGAAAAACACGTCCTTTCTCCATCACTTCTTTCTCAATATGTTTATTGATCAAACGTAACATTTAATATATAATACTCTTAAAACTAATAATAATGAAATTTGGATGTTCTAGTGTAAACGTTCTTCTTCTGATACCTTGCGCGTCGTTCGTTGAGCTTAAGTATTGCCGTCATGCAGAAAAGTGAACATGTTGCCACACTTCCATATTATCAAAATCATCAGTATCGAAAAAAAATTTGATTGAGCCATGCCCGCCCGTCCGTCTGTCCGTTAACACGATAACTTGAGTAAATATTGAGATATCTTCCCCAAATTTGGTACACGAGCTTATCTGGACCCAGAATAGATTGGCATTGAAAATGAGCGAAATTGGATGATAACCACGCCCAGTTTTTATATATATAACATTTTGAAAAACACAAAAACCTGATTATTTAGTAAATAATACACCTACAATGTTGAAGTTTGAGGTGTGGAGTAATATTGAGACTTTTGATAAAAATTTGAAAAAAAAAATTGAAATGGGCGTGGCAGCGCCCACTTGTGATAAATTCAGTTTTACAAATACTATTAAACATAAATCAAAAATCGTTAAACCTATCGTAACAAAATTCGGCAGAGAGGTTGCCTTTACTATAAGGAATGCTTTGAAGAAAAATTGACGAAATTGGTTAAGAACCACTTTTATATAAAAGATTTTTAAAAGGGTCGTGGACGAATATTTAATAAGCTATATCTTTGCAAAAAAAAAGCTTTATATCAATGTTATTTCATTTCAGGCACGCTTATTTTTCGCAATAGGGCACACAGAGGCTATCTTCCACGAATTAGGGAAGCAAGAAGTCGTAAAACTGTGATTAATAATGTGTGCAAGAGGGCTAATAATATAAGGCAAAACCAATTTTATAAAGGGAATGGGTAAGCCATCATCACCAACGGCGTTCGATCTTATGTTACGAATGCATCTAATAACATTGTATTCTGAAACCGTAGAGAATTCAAAAGGATCTCCCGAATATTTAAATGAAGGATATGGAGTAAACTTTAAGGAATTATTAGAGGTACCACTACATAGAAAAGCATCATTCGGTTTTATCCTTACAACTTATTCGTAGGCTTCAAGTATTGCGCCACAGCGCACTTGAGGGAAGTCAATGGTCTAGTCTGCTCTCCAAATACCGTTGCTTTTCCTTTCCAATGATCAAAGTCGACCTGTTCCTGGAGGCTCGGAATAGGTGCCAATTAAATTCTGAACGGTATCTTTTCCAGTGTTTATAAGCCTTCTTTCGAGTCCTTATTGCTTCCTTGACATTGGAGTTGAACCACGGGCATACACTAGTTTTCCTGCTACGTATTGGGACGTGAGTATTATTAGCTGTCAAAAGCACATTATTTAAGAGCTCAAGCCTTTCATTAACACTTTGGTAATACCAACAACGCCGCCAGTCAATACTGTCCATTTCTGAATACAGAGCATTTAGATCAATCGATCGGCAGTCTCGATACGTAAAAGATTTATCAACTTTTGAGTGGTTGAAGTGAATATCTAATGTGCAGAAAATTAAATCTTGGTCTGAAATAAACGAAATTTGTAAGATCGTGGTCTCGAATCGAGCTCAATGCCTAACAATAATTTCTTATCATTATTATTGATATGATAAATTTTTTCTTAATTGAAAAAATTTTTAAATTAGAATAGAAGCAAGAAAAAATTTAGACAACTACCAAAGCTCGTTGTTCAGATCCATTTCGGGAACTGCTAAATTCCTTCATCGGCAACGTTTAGGCGCCGCTGCTATAACCATTCAGCCATCACAGCGGTTTTTTGTTTGTCTTCATTATTCCTACTTCAATTCTGGTTCTTGCTAATTGATATTCACAGCCCTGCGACATCTGTTGCAGAATGAAAATTGGACTTTGTAATAATGATAAAATAATTACTGTTAGGCCTTGAGCTCGATTCAAACTCGCGATCTTACAAATCAGTAGGCCGAAATAACAACAACAAAAATTGTTATTACATCTCAGAGCACGGGGAAAAAGTTTCAATGAAATATGATACTATTGCATCATCGCCATAAACAAAGTCCAATTTTCACAACTATTCTGCAACAGATGTCGCAGTGCTGTGAATATCAATTGGCCAGCAACAGAATTGAAGTAGGAATAATGAAGACAAACCAAAAACCGCCGTGATGGCTGAATGGTTATAGCAGCGGCGCCTAAACGTTTCCGATGAAGGAATTTAGCAGTTCCCGAAATGGATCTATACAATGAGCTTTGGCAGTTGTCTAAATTTTTTCTTTCTCCTATTCTAATTTAAAAAATTTTTTTCAATTAAGAAAACATTTATCATAACAATAATAATGATACAAAATTATTGTTAGGCCTTGAGCTCGATTTGAACCCGCGATCTTACAAATCAGTAGGCCGATATAACAACAAAAATTGTTAATACATCCCAGAGCACGGGGAAAAAAGTGTCAATAAAATATGACACTATGGCAGCATTGCCATCAAACAAGTCCAATTTTCACATCCATTCTGCAACAGATGTCGCAGTGTTGTGAATATCAATTGGCACGAACCAGAATAGAAGTAGGATTAATGAAGACGAACAAAAAACCGCGGTTATGGCTGAATGGTTATAGCAGCGGCGCCTAAACGTTGCCGATGACGGAATTTAGCCGTTCCCGAAATGGATCTATACAAAGAGCTTTGGCAGTTGTCTAAATTTTTTCTTTCTTCTATTCTAATTTAAACATTTTTTCAATTAAGAAAAAATTTATCATAACAATAGTAATGATACAAAATTATTGTTAGGCCTTGAGCTCGATTTAAACCCGCGATCTTACAAATCAGTAGGCCGATATAACAACAAAAATTGTTAAACGAAATTTGGTCGAAAGTCAATACAGATGAAGCATCCGAAACAACAAAATAGTCAAGAAGACTAGGACTACAATTATTACAATACCTGGTTGGTACCTGGGTATTAACAACAGAAAGACCAGAGCTTGCAACTTGGTCATGGAAGAAAGCACATACAGGATCAGGCAAGAGAAGATTTATATTAAAATATCCAGAGATGATAATATCTTCATAACCAACAAGCCACAGAGATAACTTTTTGAAGAATGGGCTCAAACACATAGTCCTATTCGGATTATACACACATGCAACAAGAACTTTGTTAAGACGATCTGATAGTTCAACAATTAGAAACTCCACACCTTCATTATATGACTCACATATGAGTCTCATATTAATGCTGCTTTTACAATATATAGCAACTCCTCCACCTCTTTTACCAATACGGTCGTTACGGATAAGATGAAAATTGCTTATGTTAAAGGGAAAATCGCTAACACTGGCAAGAAACCAAGTTTCCGACACACAGATAATATCAACAGCGGAGGACTCAAAAACATACCTAACATAATCCATCTTTACACCATTTAAACTTCTCGCGTTAAAGTGTACTATATTGAGACCACTATGTTGTTTACATAAAATGTTAACTAAAGCTCTACAGTTATCATCAATGCTATCAGCCATTCCTTCATCAACTAACATGTAAATATGCACTTAAAAACAAAAGAAAAGAACCACCTTATCGAAAACCGCTAACGTAATCATCATCAGGCAATTTTGTAATGTTATCAAAGGTTTCACCGCGAACCGTGAATCACATGGTGAAACTGCAGTAGCCTTTAACCACTAGGCCATCCTATATGCCAGTAAATGTTTCTTTCTTTTCAGTTTCTCTTAGAAAAAACATAATAATTGAAATTCAATTATTATAAGCCGGTGTTAAGCTCATGAATTCTTAAATATAAGTATAAACTGAACACACCATTAAACAAACATACATAAATATGTACAACTGAGCCCAAGTTGACAAAGCTTCTCAATCGCAACGAAGAAGAACTTTACAAAAACAAATCTACATGGCACACAAATCAATATATAGACAGAATGTCTCAATTGTGTTGTTAGTGGAGAAATGAGAAAACCTGAATTAAGCATGAAAACAGATACCAGCAGGATGGCCTAGTGGTTAAAGGCTACTGCAGTTTCACCATGTGATTCACGGTTCGAATCCCGGTGAAACCTTTGATAACATTACAAAATTGCCTGATGATTACGTTGGCGGTTTTCGAAATGGTCCATCGCAATATGCCAGTAATTGTTTCTTTCTTTTCAGTTTCTCTTAGAAAAAACATAATAATTGAAATTCAATTATTATAAGCCGGTGTTAAGCTCGTGAATTCTTAAATATAAGTATAAACTGAACACACCATTAAACAAACATATAGAAAAGAACCACCTTTACAATAGACAAATTGACACAAGACATACTTAAAATTATTAGTGAGAAAATTAGTACAATAAAAAGGAAAAAAAGAAATAAGAAAATTAAACAAGACAAAATTAACAAAAATTTTTAAGGTTACGCAACTCGTCAACGTTCAGTTCTTCAATCGCGGATATTTTCACGACCTGACAATCAGTGCCTTCTCTTATGAAAACTTCTCCTCTTAGCGTAAATGCTGATTTTATTTTCCCAGCTCTTCTTAGCCGTATTGCTGCCTGCAGAATTTTTCTATTATCTAGCGATATACTTTCAAATATTTTGAAGTGACCGTCAAGACCAACTACGGATAGAGGTATCAAAGATTTAGTACGCTTGCGAAACTCAGAAAAAGCACGCAAGTTTCGATTCCGATCCTGCGGACTGTGAAATTTTAATATAATGACACCATTTGCCTTGGCTTTTTTCCACGCTGCTCTAAAAATATCGCGTATTTGTGGAGAGAGAAAGCCAATGGATTTGCAAATATGACAGTAAATAATTTTTAAGTTTTCTCCATCCGCGTATGGAACTCCAACGATGACCGCATCAGATGCAAACTCAGATGGAGGTTTCGTCGCTTTGAAGCTGCTGAGCTCACTCTGCAAATGCTCCAACTTATTTTTAAGTTCAACAGCTTCAGATTCCAAAGCAATCACACGCTCCTTAGTTTCAGTGGCTTTATTAATTAGGGCATCGACCTCTTCGTTAATTTTGCTTACTAACTTATTTTCTAATGCCGTTATTTTATCACACATGCCGTCAAACAGAGACTGGAGCCTATCGAATTGTTGTTGAATCCTCTCCTCTAACGAACGAAGCGAAGTAACCACTGACGAATAGTTCGCACTTTCATCCAACTTGGGAGTTTTTAGTTGAGGGGAGCCTCTGCTTTGACGGCGTTTAAGAGATGTTGATAAAGAAGGTGACATCACTTCAATAAACGTGGAGATGTATGACAAGTTGGTATATAGTTCGATGTCAGGATCGATAGAGATAGTTTGCGAGGCAATCTGCCCAACTATGCTTGAAAAAATAGAAAATGAAAACTACCCAAATATGGCTGAAACCCACAGAAAGATGGCGCTCGTGGCGGTAAACCAACGACAAGTTAAAAAATAGCTGATTGGGGGCGATGACAGATCAGCCGATGAGCAAAACAAAACGTTGAAAATAAAAACATACACATGCACATCCAAGAGAGCGGGAACTGTTCTGCTGCAATTCGTATTAATATTGTTTTTGATTTTGTTATAGTTATTATACTCAGTTGAGCAGAGCTCACAGAGTATATTAACTTTCACTGGATAACGGTTGGTTGTACAGGTATAAAGGAATCGAGATAGATATAGACTTCCATATATCAAAATCATCAGTATCGAAAAAAAATTTGATTGAGCCATGTCCGTCCGTCCGTCCGTCCGCCCGTTAACACGATAACTTTAGTAAATTTTGTGGTATCTTGTTGAAATTTGGTACGTAGGTTCCTGGGCACTCATCTCAGATCGCTATTTAAAATGAACAATATCGGACTATAACCACGCCCACTTTTTCGATATCGAATTTTTCGAAAAACCGATAAAGTGCGATAATTCATTACCAAAGACGGATAAAGCGATGAAGCTTGGTAGGTGGATTGAACTTATGACGCAGAATAGAAAATTAGTAAAATTTGGGACAAGGGGCGTGGCACCGCCCACTTTTAAAAGAAGGTAATTTAAAAATTTTGCAAGCTGTAATTTGGCAGTCGTTGAAGATATAATAATGAAATTTGGCAGGAACGTTACAAGTATTATTATATGTATGGTTAATGAAAATTACCAAAATCGGAGAACGACCACGCCCACTTTAAAAAAAATTTTTTTTTTAAGTCAAATTTTAACAAAAAATTTAATATCTTTACAGTATATAAGTAACTTATGTCAACATTCAACTGCAGTAATGATATGGTGCAACAAAATACAAAAATAAAAGAAAATTTAAAAAGGGGCGTGGCTCCGCCCTTTTTCATTTCATTTGTCTAGGATTCTTTTAATGCCATAAGTCGAACAAAAATTTACCAATCCTTGTGAAATTTGGTAGGGGCTTAGATTCTAGGACGATAATTGTTTTCTGTGAAAAAGGCGAAATCGGCTGAAGCCACGCCCAGTTTTTATACACAGTTGACCGTCTGTCCTTCCGCTCGGCCGTTAACACGATAATTTGAGCAAAAATCGATATATCTTTACTAAACTCAGTTCCCGTACTTATCTGAACTCACTTTATATTGGTTTAAAAAATGGCCGAAATTCGACTGGGACCACGCCCACTTTTTCCATATCGAAAATTTCGAAAAACCGAAAAAGTGCGATAATTCATTACCAAAGACGGATAAAGCGATGAAACTTGGTAGGTGGGTTGAACTTATGAAAATTAGTAAAATTTTGGACAAGGGGCGTGGCACCGCCCACTTTTAAAAGAAGGTAATTTAAAAATTTTGCAAGCTGTAATTTGGCAGTCGTTGAAGATATAATAATGAAATTTGGCAGGAACGTTACTACTATTACTATATGTATGCTTAGTGAAAATTAGCAAAATCGGAGAACGACCACGCCCACTTTTAAAAAAAAAAATTTTTTTTAAGTCAAATTTTAACAAAAAACTTAATATCTTTACAGTATATAAGTAACTTATGTCAACATTCAACTCCAGTAATGATATGGTGCAAAAAAAATAAATAAAAGAAAATTAAAAAATGGGCGAGGCTCCGCCCTTTTTCATTTCATTTGTCTAGGATACTTTTAATGCCATAAGTCGATCAAAAATTTACCAATCCTTGTGAAATTTGGTAGGGGCTTATATATCGGTTGAAGCCACGCTCATTTTTTAAACACAGTGGACCGTCTGTCCTTCCGCTCGGCCGTTAACACGATAACTTGAGCAAAAATCGATATATCTTTACTAAACTCAGTTCCCGTACTTATCTGAACTCACTTTGTATTGGTGTAAAAAATGGCCGAAATTTGACCGTGTGTGACCACGCCCACTTTTTCGATATCTAAAATTACGAAAAATGAAAAAAATGCCATATTTCTATACGAAATACGAAAAAAGGGATGAAACATGGTAATTGGATTGGTTTGTTGACGTAAAATATAACTTTAGAAAAAAACTTTGTAAAATGGTTGTGACACCTACCATATTAAGTAGAAGAAAATGAAACATTTTTGCAGGGCGAAATCAAAAGCCCTTGGAATCTTGGAAGGAATACTATTCGTGGTATTATATATATAAATAAATTAGCGGCACCCGACCGATGATATTCTGGGTCACCCTGGTCCACATTTTGGTCGATATCTCGAAAACGCCTTCACATATACAACTACCACCACTCCCTTTTAAAACCCTTTATTCCTTTAATTTGATACCCATATCGTACAAAACCATTCTATAGTCACCCCTGGTCCACCTGTAGAACTAAATCCCACTCCCTTTTAAAATACTCATTTACACCTTTCGTTTGATACCCATATTGTACAAACGCATTCTAGAGTCACCCCTGGTCCAGCTTTATGGCGATATCTTGAAAAGGCGTCCACCTATAGAATTAAGGCCCACTCCCTTTTAAAATACTCATTAAAACCTTTCATTTGATACTCATATCGTACAAAAAAATTCTAGAGTCAGCCCTGGTCCACCCTTATGGCGATATCCCTAAATGGCGTCCACCTATAGAATTATTGGGCACTTCCTCTTTAAATACTCTTTAATACCTTCCATTTGATACACATGCCATACAAACACATTCCAGGGTTACCCTAGGTTAAGTTTCCTACATGGTGATTTTCCCTTATTTTGTCTCCATAGCTCTCAACTGAGTACGTAAAGTTCGGTTACACCCGAACTTAGCCTTCCTTACTTGTTGGTTATTATCTTTGTATATGTTTGTTTGTACAAATGAGATTTAATTTAATTACTTCACTTTATGTAATATAATAATAATAATAATAATAAACAGTGAAAAACTTTATTACAAAACCGATCCATGCATAAGTACGTTGGTGCACCTTACACAGCAATAAATCAATGTTTTTGTGGGTCCAAACACAATAGATATAAATCCAGATGTCTGACAAATATCAACCACACTTGCGTGACTTTTTAGTTTTGTTAGTTTTTAGTTTTATTAAATCATTTCAATTTAGTATTCCTTTGTCTGCCTATCTTTTATTATAATTAGGCCACACTCAGATGGAAATTATCACCAGCTTTCAATATTATTTCACTGTAAAAGCACTTTTGAAACAATTTTTCTGTAGAGCGCTTGAAAAACACGTCCTTTCTCCATCACTTCTTTCTCAATATGTTTATTGATCAAACGTAACATTTAATATATAATACTCTTAAAACTAATAATAATGAAATTTGGATGTTCTAGTGTAAACGTTCTTCTTCTGATACCTTGCGCGTCGTTCGTTGAGCTTAAGTATTGTCGTCATGCAGAAAAGTGAACATGTTGCCACACTTCCATATTATCGAAATCATCAGTATCGAAAAAAATTTGATTGAGCCATGCCCGCCCGTCCGTCTGCCCGTTAACACGATAACTTGAGTAAATATTGAGATATCTTCCCCAAATTTGGTACACGAGCTTATCTGGACCCAGAATAGATTGGTATTGAAAATGAGCGGATGATAACCACGCCCAGTTTTTATATATATAACATTTTGAAAAACACAAAAACCTGATTATTTAGTAAATAATACGCCTACAATGTTGAAGTTTGAGGTGTGGAGTAATATTGAGACTTTTGATAAAAATTTGAAAAAAAAAATTGAAATGGGCGTGGCACCGCCCACTTGTGATAAATTCAGTTTTACAAATACTATTAAACATAAATCAAAAATCGTTAAACCTATCGTAACAAAATTCGGCAGAGAGGTTGCCTTTACTATAAGGAATGCTTTGAAGAAAAATTGACGAAATCGGTTAAGAACCACTTTTATATAAAAGATTTTTAAAAGGGTCGTGGACGAATATTTAATAAGCTATATCTTTGCAAAAAAAAAGCTTTATATCAATGTTATTTCATTTCAGGCACGCTTATTTTTCGCAATAGGGCACACAGAGGCTATCTTCCACGAATTAGGGAAGCAAGAAGTCGTAACACTGTGATTAATAATGTGTGCAAGAGGGCTAATAATATAAGGCAAAACCAATTTTATAAAGGGAATGGGTAAGCCATCATCACCAACGGCGTTCGATCTTATGTTACGAATGCATCTAATAACATTGTATTCTGAAACCGCAGAGAATTCAAAAGGATCTCCCGAATATTTAAATGAAGGATATGGAGTAAACTTTAAGGAATTATTAGACGTACCACTACATAGAAAAGCATCGTTCAAACTATCAGCATTTAACATGCATTCGGTTTTATCCTTACAACTTATTCGTAGGCTTCAAGTATTGCGCCACAGCGCACTTGAGGGA